>NC_056584.1:13577206-13922206 GCF_018340385.1 Cyprinus carpio | reverse complement strand
TTGACTCAAAATGTTTCAGCTGAGAACTGAAGCTATCAGTCTTTCTCACTCAAGATTAATGTTGTCACTAAACAACACTGATTGGAAAAAAAACAAAAAAACTAATACATCTTTGAATAGTTAAGATTCAATGAAAACTGCATCTGCCAAAAAAGTTCACTCAAGCTTGTCTGCCTGGAATTACCTTTCAGATGTTAATTTTTTGGCGAGATTTATGCATTGAACAGCTGATCTCATCGAGGACCAGGTGTACAATCCCACAAGTCTTCAATTGGTAATATTGATACATATTGTCAAACATGAAATGAGAGAGAAAAATCAGAGAAAGTTTAAAGACGTAAGATTATTGAGGTCTTTTTTCCAGAAAAATATGACACCCCTCCCCACTTCCCCTCAATTTATTCTTATTGCTGTCTAGGGGAAACAGCAGAGATATTAAAGAGATCTCAAGTGTGTTGTTTATTTCCTGTGGGTAGTGATATAGTGATTGTTTCTTTAAATGAGGGGAATATTAAACATCATTCACTAGGTTAATGGCAGATTCTTCAATGAATTAACAAACAAACTTAAATTAAAATCCATGGCATAATTAACCTGTCTTAGATTGCGAGTGAACGAAACAATTATGGTGCAAGTTTAAGCAAAACAGTGACTTATAGTTGCCATAATCTTATGTTTTTCAGGTCAGTGTTTGTTTGTTTATATTTATTTTAAATTTGTGGCATTACACTGATTGCTGAGGAGGGATTGTTATTCATGTAACATTTTTCCCCCCAGTACACTGTGTAATGAGATCCCAGATTGTTAAATGTAAAATATGAAATGTGAATGTAAAAATGTAAAAATGAATATGATACAGTGGGCAACTCAAGGGTGAACTAAAATCATAATTATGCATTATGTATTAAACAGGCACTGTTACAGCTACAGAGTACAAACCATGTGCCAAGGACGAAGGACATTCTATGTCCTTTTTGGATTAAACTTAACCCTATTGCAATGAGTCACCCTTAGAGAAATCTCTCCAGATCAGTGATTAATGTTCTCCACAACAGTTTAAACAAGGCCTTTTCAGAGGTGATACATGTCAAAGTGATATTTCTTCCAAATGACTTTGACACTGAATTCTGTGAAATAATGAGCATTTGACATTTCAAATTGAAATGCTTTGATCTTAATAAGCAGCAAGAGAACTTCTTCATCAAAACATGAGAAAAACACAAAACTGTTTTTCACCGATTGGTCTGAAATGCCATCTCTAGACAAGCCTTGTTTAAGATCCTTCACCATTGTCTGAATTATTTTTGTTTCCTCAAGCAGACCAAGTTCTTGTGCATTAAAGATGATGAATGAAGCCATGAAAAATGGTTCTTCTATGGCATCACAGCAAAAGCCCCCTCATTTCATACATTATATGTATATACACTGTATAATTATAGGTTCACATGGTATTTATATGTAAATGACTCTTAGGTCCTTTCTATTCATCGTACACCTGCTGGTATTTCGGCAATAGAGCTGTTGAAATAATGAGGTAGTTAAAGCCAAAGGGCCTGATCATAGCTGAAGTATGTACTCAGAGCCCTAATAACCAGTCCATAATACTATAGGATACATTTTGCAAGCTGTCTTTTCTTAAATCAGTGCAATCAAAAATTGCAGAGCAATAATATAGACACACTGATAAGGGAAATCCAATATAAAATAACGAAAAATGTTTAGTAAATTCAATAAACCTGAAATAACTTTAGCTTAAAGGAATAGTATATCCAAAATGAAAATTTGCTGAAAATTTACTTGCCCTCAGGCAAGATGTGAGCTTGTTTCTTCATCTGCATTACATCACTTGCTCACCATTGGATCCTCTGCAGTTTGAAAGAAAACAATAATCCACAAGTAATCCACACGACTCCTGGCTATCAGTTATGGTGTTTTAACTTTAAACCATCACTTCTGGCCAAAAAACAATCCATGATCCATAGTAACACTTTCTCCTGTGAAAAAGTCCATCCCCTGTTGTCCACTCACATCAAGATCCACCAGCATATTTATTTAGAACTGTTTTCGCTTGTAAACGTTGCTTGATCTGGGCATATTTCTTTACTGATTCAGACAACATGATATTTTGTAGAAACCAATATAATGGATAGAGGACAAATATTTTAGCTGAAAGCAACGATTTGAAGTTAAAAACGTCTTGATGAATTTATTTATTACAAACACAGCTTTTTACGTCACAAGGTGTTAACTGATGGACTGGAGTCATGTGGATTACATGTGGATTGTTTTTATCAGCTGTTGGAACTGACGGCACCCATTCACTGCATTGATCCATTGGTGAGCAAATGATGTAATGCTACATTCCTCAAAATATGTTCAAATGAAGAAACAAACATTTACGTGTTAGATGGCCTGAAGGAGAGTAAATATAAAATATACATAAATGAATAGGTTTGTTTATTGTTTGGCCGAACTATTTTGGACTATTCTAAATGGTCAATTGAATTGAGGTGTGGGGTCAGCGTGGAGATCAAATAGAATTTCATGCAAATTTGTGAATTGTTCATTAGGGGGTCCACATACAAGGAATTACAAAGGCACCCAAAATATTTCCCAGTTGTTCCAACCCTGATGAATCATCAGAACTTAAAGAACTCAAGAACGTACATTTATTCACATCTGTGTTCTTGTCACATTTCTGTTCTTTCCAAAAGAATGTTTACTTGTGCCCACCCTTTATATAATGTAAGTAACCAAGGTAATGCTACAAGTCAAGTTGTAAGTCAAATACTAAACCTCAAGTGTTAATAAAAATGCTAATATAATGGCAAACATTGGTCTTATACTCTTGCACTGCTTGATACACCTGCTTAGATAACTCAAGTATTAAGAGGGAACATTTTGCTGAAGCATTCAAGGACAAAACCCTGACATCAGCGAACCACAGGACTCAACATATCCAGGCAGCTGTACTGTTTAATGTTTAGTAGAGGTGTGATCCAGGAGTATTTTTAATATACTGCAGATCAGACCTTTTATTTACACAAGCTCATGATGATACATGACTCCATGACCAAGGATTGACCACAGAACCAAGCAACATGGAAACATAACTTGCTTGCTTTTATCTTTTGTTTACATTTTATTGTATGTTTCTGATGTCATTTATTGACATGATATAATGTTATCTGCTCTACAAAAAAAATAATGGAAAATAAGAACATGAGAGAGAGAGAGAGAGAGAGAGAGAGAGAGAGAGAGAGAGAGAGAGAGAGAGAGAGAGATGAATTGTAGAACAGCTATTAGGACTGGAAATTATCTTCATCATCTTTTCACCGGTGCAAAAAGCAAGTTTTATTACTCTGAGGACAAGCTCTAGCTCCAAGGCATAGGTGGGCTTCCTGTATTATTTTTTTTTAATCGTACAGCAGAGGGGTGATTCAATAATATTTCCACATTGTATTAACCAGTTATTGTTTTATAAAACAATAACTGGTTTATACAATGTGGATCTAATAGCCAGAAGCTTATTTTTTTCCCATGTTGCGGTATAAGAAATGATGTATCATTATGATTTAAAAAAAAAAAAAAGTATTATTCACATATTGTTGTTAATTATTAGAATACTATTAGAAAAGTCAGAATAATTTAACAATAGAAAACAGCAAGAATGTCTGCGTTTAAGCCAGATTCAGAGTGTGTGATCCGATAACATGCTGTTTCACACGAAGCACCACAAATGATGTGTAGGAAGCATGAAAAGGTAGATGCTGAGTAAATGGCAGCTTTGCTATCAAAACATTATATGAAATGTGTGCTAATAATACTAACATTTAGATACACTGGGCTGGCTCTCATTCTGAAGAATTCTGGCTATCTGTCGTCATTATTTTCTAGCACTATTATCAGTAATCAAACAATTTCCAGGTGGCGGTCTAACATAATAACCACTATAAAGAGTTGTAGTGTATCTGTACCTCACAGGCGTGATAAAGAGAAGCATCAGTTTGATAGAGATAGTCACTCAATTAATACTCAATCAACAACCAGAGTGCTGTGGTCTCAGTGCCTCCTAGTGGATATCAAAGTGTTGCAATGGTGGTTTGTAGCAACATCACTCTATCTGGTTTATGACAAATGCATTAAAAACATTCATCTTGAATATTCATGTCTATAAATTGTCTAGGTTTGTAGCTTTTTGTGTGGGTACAGACATAATTATAATGAAGAATTATACAGTCTTCTATAATTTTCTGATTTGTATGTATCTTGGCAACTCATCTCTGTAACCGAATTTTGAATCAGCCAAGAAATTTGTCAAGTGTCAGGAGAAAAAAAAACATAAACAAATATAATGCATAAACATATGTTTCTTTTTTATTTGTTGCTTACTTTTTTTTAAACCTTTTGATATTCCAAAATACATTTCACTAGGCAAAATGTATGTATTTATTTCAGTGCTGGTTGTGATTATTTTCTTCTTTGCATTTTTGTTGTTCAGTAATAGCTTTGCATGATAATCAGGCCTCAAAATACAAAATACAGTAGGAGTCATTTAAACATCAACATTAAAAGAACTATAAGACAAAATTTTGATGAAATTCTACAGTATTGCAGCAAGTTATTTTCTATATTGTAAGTCTATACTTTTATTTTATTTTTATTAATACTACTAGCAGCTTATTTGTGCATTTGTATTGGTGCTTTAGCAATTATATTGTATGCAAATTGGGTATATGCCAAACATTTGTCAATAAAGTAACTGAAATAGTAAACAAACAAACAAATAAATGTTTTGCCTCTAAAAAAATGAAAAATTATATTGATGCATTCTTTGCAAATTTGTGATATTACTGTTTTTAAATATTATTTTAAACAGTAACTATTACGATTTACACCAAATGTTTAGAGTAAACCATCACTGTCACAATTTTTAAGAATTTCTACTTTTGGAACAAAAGCCGAAATTTTTGATAATGTTTTATAGTGACCCATAGAGCCTTTTCATGTAGGCTATGCGTTGTGTAGGCTACGTATATTTATTAGTGCAGGCAGTTTTTGTGAGATGGCAGAATCTCAGCCTGTCATTGCACCTCTGCCTCTGCACCCTGTCCGCACTCCGTGAGCTGACAGCTCCGCCGCGCATGCGCAGGGCGTCTCCACTGGCTCGCTCGGTGCTGAAGTTGGGCGGATGGACGGAAAACACCGCTGATGGAGATAAAACGGCAGCATGCAATCTCACCGCGTGATACCCCCGATATCCGCATAAACACGTGTAACGACACCCGTGTAGAAGACTGACATCTAGAACAAAAGGGGTAAGGCGACACGCTCTTTAACGGTCTCGGAGGTCCCCGCTAGCTCGGCAGCTAACGCGCTAGCCAATGCTTCCTTGCGCTTAGAAAATCAAAGAGCCGCTGCGAAAATAGATTAAAGTGGCAGTTACATTCGCCTGTCTAAACCAGCGCGGCGTTGGGGAACAGTTTGCCCATTATTTTCAAATGCACCACGATGTCTTGTGATTAATACGGTTTGGGCTCTACCTGCGATGACTTTAGTAAAGATGCTGGCTGTGTCGCAAAAAGCAGCGAGCTGCCTAAGTAGACAGCGTTTTTGGACATTACTCGAGCGGTTGAGATATTCCAACAGCATTTATAACGCTCGCCGGAGCTTGGTAACTTCATAGGGGCGTTTAACGATCGTTAATGTTCCAACGATGCCTAAACATGTCTATGTAGGATCCTCGTTAGGTTTTGACAAATGCAGCGGAGAATGAAGGAGAATAACGGGTTGACAGCCGTCTATATCTATACATCACGAAACATTGTTATATTGTTAATTATCAGAAGATAAGCTATTGCTTTTCCTCCTAATGTACCTTTTATATTTACCTCTATGGCTGCCGCCTATTTCCTTATGATTGACTTTAAGTTAAATATATATATTTAAGTTTGTATTTTATTTCTCGGACTTGCCAGTAGTTATTTTTTATTCAGTCATTGTTGACAGCCCACCTGAAATTAAGAGAGTTTCCTTCCGGAGGAGGGCTGATTGCTCGACCATTCATCATCATACAAGTTGTGAAGTTCCTCCCATTCACTTGTGCTTCTGGTTTTACATTGCAGCTGGTTATGTGAAACAGTCTGTTTCGTGTGGGGAACATTTAATTTCATATGTCAAATAAGATGACTTGTCAGTAATGAATCCATTCATTAAAACAAAGCAATAATAAACCGCTCCTCACAAGTGAAATGCACAGATTGTAAATATTATTTTTTTAGATACACTGAAAATGCCAGTAAGTTTATATACTTAAGTATACTTTATATTACTGACATGCTTGGGTTCTTCACATTTTGCTGTGATAAGACTAAAACTAAGGTAGTATTGCAGTGTATTGCTTTGCAGAATTATTGACTGTTTTCACTTGTCGATAATGCCTGGTTAAAAGCATCAGTTTGAAAGTTTAAGTTTAAGGGTTATTGAGATTAGAATAGTATTACCAGTTTCACATAGTAAAGGAAGACATGTAATCTGCATTTTGGAAGTACTTTTTAAATACACATTATTAAATTGGAGTTAATTTTTTTGTTTTTATGAATTTTATGGGGACAATAGCACTGCGTAATGCAATCATTCCAAAATGTAGTGTCTTATAATAAATTCTCCTCTAAAGACTCAAATTTCCTAGTTAACTTATCTAGTTTAATATTATTGAAAGAAAGGCTAATCAGCACTATATGATTAATAAGCTACTTGATTTTCATCAGTACATGCAATAATTCATTTCAAGTAGTGATGAAACGGAAGTAGTTTGGTCGTGACATGATTACATTATGCATGTTATTTAAGATGATGTAACATTACATACTGTATGCATGGATGAGTTGTTCACAATAAGATCTTTAACATGCATTTAGAAAGAAGATGAAAGCATGAAGTTTTATTTCATGCTGGTTTTTTGTGTTATTAATAAAAGTGTACTTCCTTTTCACTTCATTTTGTCAAATAGCACTTTATTATTCGTATGTCAAACACTAATTAAATAAGAATTAGAATATAAGAAGTCCAGAAGTAATCAGATTAGACTGAGTGCAGTCCAAAAGATTTAGTTTCAGAAGTGATCTACCGAGCACTAACTGAGAATTACCATTAATCTTTTGGTTTGGAGTAAACATAGTTTATTCATGCTTATTAGTATTTATAGCTCTAGATTAAAGCAGTTCTGATGTTTTCTTTCTGGTTTGATTTATTTCCCAGATGTCTTATCCTGGATCATTTAGCCCTTGACTCAAGGAAAGGGTGTGCCTGCAAATACCAGGTGTTTGAAACCTACCTCCACCCACCTCCCGCATTCTCCATCAGGCATGATAAGAGAAGATACAAGAGGCCACATTTTGTTTTCCAGCACTCTGCCTGTCTCAACGTTTGACATTACAGTCATGATTTTCTTACCTGGTCTTCGGATGGATCGCTGCTAATTTGCATGGTAAGTTAAGGGTGGTCCTCTCCTAGAGTGATTGCAAGTGCATTGATGATGTGGCAAATAACAAGACGTGTTTGCCGAGCAGTGATTTGATGCAGAGCAAGGTGAGAAATGTGGGCGAAACGGGCCCCTGTGTGATTATCGCATGGTTGGAACTGCGGTGTGACATGTTTCTTGAGCTAGGCTTTGTGGGTAACGGCTCCAGGAGGCTTCTGTTGTGCAGCCAGCCATGGCCTATGCTGTGCATCACTTGCTGTCCTGGAATGTGTATGGGGAAGTGCACAAGGGTACAAGACTTACAGCGGAAGAACGGGGTTACAAGCTCACACGCAGAGGCTTTTTCACACATTGTAATGTAATTCACCATTGCAGACTCTATTGTATTTTAAGTGGGGAAGTGAGCACTCAAATGCTTGTTGTTAGAAATATGCACAGTTAAAGAAACCTCTTCTGTTATTTTGGTTTTTAAAAATGCGTTTTAACTTTCAAAAGTGTTTGTAATCCATTCAGCAGTCATTACTGGAACAGTAAAAGATTTCTTTGAAGATGTGCAGTGTATGTGGAAAGCTCTTTTGTTAACATAAATTATTACATTGGTTTCTGGAATACTTGATTCTGATTGGTCAGTTGTGTGCGTTGTCCAGGACAGTACTACATCACTGACTATAGCTGATGACATTTAATTAAAGGGAGAGTTCCCCCCAAAATAAAAATCCTGTCATTATTTACTCATGTTGTTTCAAACCTGTATGACTTACGTTCTTCTGTGGAGCACAAAAGAAGATATTTTGAAGAATGTTGATAACCAAACAGTTTTGGTGAACCTTGACTTTTATCGTAGGGACAAAACCACTGAAACATTTTCATAATATCTTCTTTTATGTTCTACAGATCATATAGACTTGAAACAACACGAGTAAACAAACTGGCAATATAAACTGGCAATAAAACATTTATGACTGAACTTTTACGTGAAATTCACTAAAAATATCTTAAAACAGAGCGTGTGAGTTATCTGTGACTGTGACAAGACTCGTTAACTTGACACAGGGTAGAGCTAAGGCACTTGTTAATCAGCCAATGGGGCATAGTTATTGGTTGTTTTGTTGGCTATTAATCTCAAAATAGCCACATATCATCTCATACTAGTCTGTTGCTAGTTTTTAGTACCCTGACTTTTTTCAGCTTAACATTTTATAAAACGATAGCCTGTATGATTTCCTATGAAATCAGACTGGTTGTGTAATTGTTTTTTCCTCAGTACAACTTCTTGTTTTACATGTTGTGCAAATGTGATTCTTGTGAGTTGTTGGTCAATGCTCTAGATGTGAACAAGGGATGACTCAGTGTTTTGCATCAGGATGCATGATTTCCATTGCCTGGCACTGAATAACTGATGGTAGTTTTGTTTTGCGTATTTGGTTTATATGGCTCTGTTAGGGTAAACTCTCAAAGGGTGTTCAGATTACATCCAAGACAAACTGAGCTTTCATCACCAGGAAGCAGGGTTGTTAATCACAACACTTGAATTTAGAGGTAAGGTTTCTGTTTCAAGGTCTTTGTTTAACTATAATTTATTCAGAGTATCCATATTTTGGCATATGTAATATCAGTAATGTTGAGTTAATATTGATACTATGTAATGAGACTAAGAAAACAGTACACTACTGTCACCCTAGTACAGGCACTATACTAATACTAAATAAAAATTGTAACCAAATGTTTACTTTTATATGCAGTGTGCTTTATTTATTTATTTTAGAGAGCACATGATGTGTAGAATATTTAATGCTGGCTTTTCTTACATAAAAATTGGCTGTTATGTAGTTTTGTCGTTTATCACAGCAATGCATTTCAGTCAGCAGTGAATCTTTAAATTATGTACCACACATTGCATCAAAAAGTCAGCCAACCAAATGCCCCGTGGTTATGGGATATTTACCAATACCATACTGGGAAATGATCATTTGATACCGTCTCAGAGCTCCAGCTTGTCTGTTTAGTGCCCAGACTGTTTGTCCCCAAATATTTGGATCAGATGTCTAGGTGATGTGATATGGTGTTTGTGCTGCCAAACCCTGCCAAACGTTCAGTTTCCAGAAAGCTTTTGCTAACATGAGCACATTTGTTGAGGTCATGGTGTGAGGCATCATGTTTACCAGGGTTTCCCAAAGTTTATTTCACAACATTTATTTGCAGTTCACTCAAACAACTTGTAGAGCTTAAAGCAATTAGTTGAATAGAGTAATGAGGCAAGTCCCATAAAGGCCACAAAACACTTGAAGTGGTGCAGGGATTAAATGAATAGTTGACTATTAAATGAATAATCTACCATCATTCACTCTTCTTTATAGCTTTTTAAACCATTCTGACTTTAACATTCAGTCTGTTCTTCAGACAAAATTATCAAATGGCTTCAGAAGACTTGGTATATAGCGTGCAAGCAGTGTTATTTTAGTATTATAAGCATGCTATTTTATATAATTATAGTGTTTATTAATTCTTTAAATTATCATTTATTTTAGTTACTAAACAATTCCTGTACACACACATATATACATTTTATATAAATGTATATAATATTATATTTAATGTAATATTTCTATTTTATTTCAGCAATAATAATGGTTTTACTGTAATTTTCAGTTTGTTTTTTTTATCTGTTATATCATCGATCAAAATCACATATGACAAAAAATATCTTTTGAATTACTATCCTCATGTGTATGCAAATAAGGTGCTTCCATAGTACCAAGACCATATGGTTACTATTAATAAAGCTGTCAGACAGAATAATCACCCATGTGTTTCAAAGACATGTTAATGGTATGGTGATGGATCACGGTTAGAGAGGAGCAGAGCTTACAATAACAACACTTGCCTATTTTCTATCCTGATAGAGTGCATCTTGGAAACACATGCAATGCAGTTCAAATGTTTGTGGTTAAAATCGTTGCTCTGATGTTGTTTTTAACAAGCCAGTGATATTGGGAACCAAATGTGGAAGAATTTATTGAAAACCATTTTATTTCACGTCTGCTCTCTGTGCAAAATGTTGATTTGCACAGAGATTTATCTGTATATGGTGCCAAGCCTCATAATTTAAAGACATTATAAAATCTAAAATGAGAATTTGGTGGTTTTTAGTATACGTACATGACCTAGGAAGCTCCTAAATGTTGACAAAAATCTAAAATTCGAATAGTTTTTTTTTTAAACATATTTTAAGAAACAGGAAGCGACAGCCATTGCATTTTTACAAACCATGTACTTCCTAAAAGGAAAACCGTTGCATTTGTTCATGTGTTAGAACATCCCACACTACTACTGCCTGTGTGTGTTCAGCTCCACCAGCATCTCTCACTCTCACCTCTTACAGCTCACTAATTAAGCTTCTTGCTAGAGGAATGGATGTCTGAAGAGGGGATTTCTTTACTTTCTGTCTGCCTCTCTCTCTTTTGTTTCAGTCTCTACAGACAACCTTTCACGTGCATTCTAGTAGATTTCAGCTGAACATCCTTATGATCCCTTAACTCTACAATAAATCCCTCCCCTGGAATCTAAAAATATTTAATAATCTCTTTTGGTCTTACTTTAGATTTAGTAACATCTGTAGTTAACAAGACACTCCAGCTAACACAGTTCCCAAGCCCCCACTGCTTTGTTTCTAATCAGATGTGTCTGTCCACAGCCGCAGAGTGTGAGTGGAGTTGAAATGAGGAAAAGGCAGCAGGGACGCATTGAAGGACCCCCACAGGCGCCTGGTCACCCGAGGCCCAACACCTGCTGTCTGTGCTGGTGTGGATGCTGCAAATGCCTCTGGTACACCCCATCCTTCCTTATGTTCTGCTGTAAACATGTACTTGCCTGGTAGCTATTTGCTTAACAATTGAGTTTTACTTTAAGCAGCACACAGTCCTTTTTAGGATTTTATCACCATTACCTGCCTCATTACTGTTCAAAAGTTTGGGCTTGGTAAGATTTTTTTTTATATGTTTTTGATTACATTAGATCAAACATACAGTAATGACAGAAATGTAAAAATATATCTTATTGTTATCAATGTTGAAAATAGTTGTGCTGCTTAATATTTTTGTGGAAACAGTGATACTTTTTTTTTCAGGATTATTTTACATTTATTCTTTGTTGAGACTGTGAGTGACGACACATCGACGTGTCTGGTGTGGTTGAATGTGGCATCTACCTATACATATCAGTGTAAAAACCTCAACACAATTAGTGTCACTAATACTAATGGGAGGAAAATAACCTCCCATTATCCACAGCTGTCTCCTTATTTTATTTTTTAATTTAATTGATTTTTTAATTGTATCTACAAACAAACACATAACATGTCTGTTTTTTTATTAGAAACAAATTCAGGCTGTTGTTACTATTTAAAAAAAATTAAGAATAAGTGTTCCTTAAAGGGTTAAATTAGCTTGTAAAACGATAAAAAAAAGCAGTTGGAGTTTGAGGCTGGGCCATTGAACAAAGAAAGATTGGAAAGGCCATAGCACAGCTTGCAGGGGGACTATAAATAACATGAATGAATACAAA
This sequence comes from Cyprinus carpio, assembly GCF_018340385.1. NCBI lineage: Eukaryota > Metazoa > Chordata > Actinopteri > Cypriniformes > Cyprinidae > Cyprinus > Cyprinus carpio. The sequence goes on along the minus strand of NC_056584.1, from coordinate 13,910,160 downwards.
TATTGCATGAAATAAAGAAAAGATTGAGGAGGCAGTACAAACCCTGCTCTGTAACCTCGGGTTTCCACAGCCATCCCCCCACTACACACTGCCATTATCTGCTCAGTAAATGGCTATTTCTGTCCCACATCACATGCAAAACGGCTGTGTAGTACGTTATATATTTAGAGTCTCGTCAGCTTGTCGAACCCCATGGCTAACAAACCCAATTATACTTGCTCTACAGAAACTTGGATTGAGAAACACAGTGGATGTTCACCTGTAATTTGTAGCTTAGTTTCAATAAATGCTCTTTTTGGACTAGAGGAGGAATTTTAGTACTTTTAGTACTTGGATTATGGTTAGATGTTTTTTTCCAAACTGCGGGTCAGAAGGGAGTGAGAGAAACATTTGAGATGGAAAAAATGACAAAGAAACGGCAAGTAACATTGAATTAAATGAGAAGTTTTGAGCAACTGAAATTGTATTTTCTTTTAAATCTTTTTTTTATTTTTTTTATTTACAACTTTGAGTTTGGGCCATTAAAATGTTTGATAACCACTGCTATAGGTTATAATATGTTTACATTTTATATCATCTTTTATTTCAAAACGAAAATGTGTTTTTTTTCATGATATGACCCTTTAAACACCTGAATGGTTATGTACTGGAATAGCACTTGCTAGTTTCCAGTCTCTAGTTTTACCATAGCTGTATAACCTTGCTTGATGATCAACACAATATGTTTCAAATGCCACAGAGACTTTTCTGTGTCTACCACTTCTCTTCTCACCCTAGGAATGAAGACAGAAGGGAGCGTTCAGAGAGGCAAACATGTACAAAGATGGATAGCATAGAAGCGACAGAGGAACAGTGAGTTGTTAGATTCGTCTATAATTTTTAAAGATGTTTTTTTTATATATATATATATATATAGTTCTTGTGTTCATACTTCTCCAACATTCCGTTAAAATGAGCAACATTTCCTTAAAATGGAACTGCAATTTTGTTAACCATCTTAAAATTAAATGAAAATGACCATCTAAAAATCTCACAAAGTTTGTTCCTAAGTCAAAGTGCCTTTTATGCCATTTACTTGCACGTTATTTACTGACAGCTGTAGTAAAGTTATTTTTTATGGGTAGTTCCTGCTTTTTTTCATTGTCTCCCATTTGAGCATCCCACACTGGATGAGGTGATTGCCTGGTCACGGAGCTTTGAGATGATGATGCGCTCTCCAGAGGGGAGGGATGTTTTCCGGGAGTTCTTGCGATCCGAGTACAGTGAAGAAAACCTGATGTTCTGGATGGCTTGTGAGGAACTGAAGAAAGAAACCAACTCATCTGCTATCGATGAAAAAGCCAGGATCATTTATGAAGACTACGTCTCCATTCTTTCGCCAAAAGAGGTTAGAATACGGTGTGCATATGAATAAACAATGCTGTCTGTGGCTGCAATACATTCAGAAATAAATAAAATATGACAACATAAAAATATAAGACATTTAGATGTTTTTAGATCTTTATGTAAAGTTGTTGATCTTTACGTTTGCTGTCGGTCGGCAGGTCAGCTTGGATTCACGGGTGAGGGAAGTCATCAACCAAAGCCTGGCAGAACCCAGCGGTACGATGTATGAGGAGGCCCAGCTTCAGATCTACACCCTCATGCACAGAGACTCCTTCCCCCGATTTCTCAGCTCATCTGTTTACAGGGATCTCCTTAACAGCAAGAGGGTCTGCTTAGACACCTAGGTTTCAGCAAGAACATTTGTGACAAAAAAGCCCCAAGGTGCCACTTTCAAAAGGTGTGATGTTTCGTATTTCAAGAGTGAGTAGTTAAGCAATTCTGAGCATCCACTAGTGACCCTGAAATTCAGTTCTGTTCAAGTGCCAATATGAGCTGCTCAGGCAACTGTGACACAGAAAAAACGTGTAGGAAATCTGACAGATCCGTACTTCCTACTCTCAACTTACTTGTCTTTTTTTTCATTCACCTGTTTTGTCTCTTTTGACTCCTCAAATCTCCTCTCTATTCCTGTTTAGCTCACGTGTTCTCTTTATCTCTCTATGTTCTTTCTACCTGATCCTTTACATCTTTTATGCCTCCCATATCTGAGGACAGCTGAAAAATGTTTTTTTTTTTTTTTAAGAAAATCAAAAAACAAACGGATAAGCGGTAGATGTTAAGCTAGAAAACCTTTGCATGAAACAAGGTTATGGAATTTATTCCAGTTTGACATTTAAACCCCGGACTACAATGTTTTTGTTTTATGGTGTCATGGGGAGAGAACATTGTAAAGCTCTCGAAAGCGAAGGGAAAATTAGCTGTGCCAATTGTTTTGTAAAAGAGAAGCCGGGAAGCATAATTCGCCGTCTTGCCGTCCAAACTCTTTCTTTGCGTGTCGACAGTTCTTTAACTGGGAAACATAAGGGCTAGCTAGTGTTGTGATTGGGCAGCTAAATGAATCATGAACATTTCTTTCTCTCTGCAAAAATCACAATGCCTCGACAATGAGTAAGGGCACTAAAGCTGCTGATGCTGGTGACGACACAGTTTATTGTGTGAGTCCTCCTAGCCCCTCCCAGTCCGTAACTAACAGAGAGAAGCACAGGTACTGTATGTCATGGGCTGTAAGCTTCGCTGGATTGAACGAGAATTGCTTGAAAATCACTCACCAACGTTCTGGAGGTTCTTAAAAGAGCTTCGAATTGTCTTACACATTAAAGAAATGTATTTTATTAAACAAAAGTGTAGTGAACACTATGCCTTGTTTTTGAGAGTTACAATAGATCTATATAAAATAACTGTGATCGCCGAGACCTGCTCGATGAGGCGGCGCGACCGAGTCGGATCCATCAGGGAAACTTTTCTCTGCCTCCGAGTCCAAATGTCTGTTTTGCGACTTGAAACGAGGAGCGCTCATTTTCACAGCTCGGCAAACTGCAGGTCATTGAAAAACAAAAACAAGTCGGTCTTTTTTACAATACTTTTTTCCAGCATGCGTTTCTTCTGTTGTGTCATGTACACATTGCAATACTCAACCCAGATATGATGTGAACCTCTGTGGGAAGCTCATGAAAGATGATTTCCTTTAGAGGTTTAGACGTGTGTCCCTCAAGAATGTTGTTGGATTCAAACTTGTTCTATTTTCTAGACGTTTATGTGCTATTGCAATCGCAGCAGCCAGTGCATGAAAACACGATATTTAAAATACTGGTGTGTTAAACCACTCTCTCACCTTTTAGCTGAGTAATTCAAGAGTGAATTGCATTTAAACCGACGTTTTTTGGTCACCATACCCAACCTCAAAGTGGAATTTTCCCTGAACTCTTGTGCCAATGAATGAACGTTTATTAAGCAAGTCATGATCAAGTGTGTTGTTGTTGGGCTTTCTTACTGGTGCTCTGAGAGTTAAGTGCCATTCACTCTACAGGTTTACCACATTAAAATGAAGACCTTTGTCACTTTTCAGAGTGCATAGCTATCCTTCTTTGAAGTATTTGTGTGTTTGAGCATCAGTCAGTGTGAGGAGGTCCTTCATTTATGTTGTTTTACAAACCGAATAGGTGTTACCTAGTAGTTTACTTACTGAAGCAGTGAACCATCACGGGAAACTTGGCTTTCCCACGTTTCTAAAACAAAATTATTGAATTTTCTTGTTTGTTTTAAAAGAAAAAAGTCATGTCATTAAAGAAATGAGCAATAAATCAAAATTGTCTTGCTCTAAAAAAAAAAAAAAAAAAAAGACCCTGCATGACACATGGACATTTACCAAACTATCTTTGAGGGGGGGAATCAGAGGTTGATGAAATTGACACACACTTATTGTAAATGTTATGATAAATGTCAATGAAAAAAAATGTGACTGTATGACTATTTCAATCCGTACATGTCAGGGATCCAGGACGTCCAACATCATAGAGGTCATTGAAACTACTAGACAGGGAACAAAGAGAATATATGATTATTTAAGATAATCACTTTAAAGCAGATAATGGACAGATTTAAAAGTAAAAAAAATCATGATGTGTTCATTTAAGTGACGAGAAATTTTAATCATACCTCTGAAGTGTATCACTCAAAGGTATAAGTTCTTATTATTGACAAAAAAAAAATTGGAGGCAAATAAAGAATGGAAATTAGTGCAGTATTATGATACTGTATTGTACTGCAGACTGAATTGTTTAATTAAAATTATAAACATCAGTTTCACAGACAAAGGTATCATTCAAAGTATTATTCTGTAAATGACAACAAATTTGACATTTTCACCCATTATTTATTAGATTGCAGATTATACAAGAGCATGCAATATCACATTTGGTCCAATTTACAGTGAACCATCATTTTGAGAGTAGTTATCTTTAATTTCAATGCCTCAACTTCATTTTTGCTGCTAATGTTTGATCCGATTTTGAGCGTTCAGGAGTTTTTCACTTGATGGCCGTCACAGTGATGGCTAACAGCTGTTGATAATGATTTTATCAGTATGGTATGACTTGGAAAGATATTCTTTCTTGCCAAAAGGCTCCTTTTCTAAGCAAGGTCTTGTTTTAATTGGTTTTCCACTACCTCTCATTTTGCTTAGTTTTTTTTTTCTCATCTAGTTGTTAAAGTTAATGTTTATTTTGATCTACTTGAAGCCTAATACTGTAACTGAGATGTATACCGAGGGTTTACTAAGAAGAGTAGCATTTTGTTAGTTTGTTGAATTCCTTTCAGCATAATTATGATATATATACTCACAAAGAATTCAGGAAACATACTATTTAAGGGCTAATCCCATATTGCCTATGCAAATATCTTAATTGTCATATTGGCATAATTAGTGACTGAGGAATGATTTTCTGAAATTGGGTGGAACACTGGTTTACATTTGCCCTTTTCTGATATTCCTTAGTCTCTTTGGTCACGTAATATGTCATATTATATATATATATATTTCCTTCTTGATGAAAAAAAAGCTACTCGATTAAGACTGAAATAAATCTGTGTTGTGTCTACTGTGGGTTGACAGTTCACTATTGATGTAAACTGCATATTGAATGTAAGGTACTGTGCATGCTAAAGTTTATTTGTTCAAGTGATGGAAAACTCTGGGCTCTGGAGCCGCACTGGGCAGGAGGGAAGTAATTGAATTATTTGTGGATGAAGCAAGTGTCTATTCTTGTTTTTAAGGGTGCTTCAGTCTTTTTTTGCAAAGGTTGAAGGGCTACTTTGGGCACTTTAAACACGCTTTTCACAAACAAGAATATCTACCTCTTGGTTCTGTTCTCTCCATATGCTTAATATAGAAGAGCGAGCCTTGAAAAACAACGTAGCGTGCACACATTTCGATTGTTTTGACTTGGTTTAGAGACACAGGTGCTTTTAAGGGAGTGAATTTTAACTCAACCTCATTGATTAAACTTCTGATACTTCAGTTATGTTGCTTTTCATCCTGTTTAAACAAAAGTTTGATCATTTATGCCCAAGCAAAGGCACATTTGCTGTTTAAAGAAAACACTCATTTATTCCAGTAACTGTTACAGCATATGCTTGCGTTATGTGATATATACGGATTGCTGTAATTACAGAAAAAAAGTGTTAACAGTACTCAGTAGTGCTTGATCGATAGCGTCACAGGATTACTAGTGTGCTACATGCTTCGCAATTATTCATTGTAAGCACATGAAATATGCTCTTTACATTCATCAGTGCCATTGATTTGAAGGGGTCATGTAGGGTAACCTGAATTTTAATGACCCTTAATATATATGAATATTGCAAGGAGGAAGGCTTCATGCATCAGCTTTTATTTCATTAAATCATTTTTCACTATCACATGGAACTGGAAAGAGATCAGGTAACATTTTTCATAAAAAATCTGTTGCCTGACTTTAAAATCATAATTTAAAGGTCATTTATTGTGGTGTTACTAAAGCCTCATTGTGGATTCTCAAAAGTTGTTGTGTCTTTATATCAGTTCACAATTACATTCCAATTGTTTTCAAGATAAAACAGCCTGACTATGACTAACTCCACCGAGTAAATACTAAATTATTTAATTTCAACATCTTATTGCTAAAATATTGTGCATCACAAATTTAGTAACTTAACATATATTATAACAAAACATAGTTTAGCTGCTCCAGTAACACAAACAATCTGCCAGTTGCAATTGTCAAAATTTCAATGCAATTTCAAAATTGTTAGAAGGGATAGAGAAGCCCTGTGTACATTTATGCTGTGATGAAAATGAAGAATTATCAACTGCTATAATTTCATTGCATCTTTCACAGACTCTGAAGCCAAACTGACTTCTGTATCACAGTTTATCACAGTCACCCCAAAGTGCCTTGAATGTTTAGGCCATGATCTATGATTTATAGCTGTTATCCCAAGGGAAGATGTTTGTCTTTTAAAAGCCTGTGCTCTTCTCTAGGATTGAATGCATGATGCACGCTGTAAGCAAAAGACATTTGGGCCACATGCAGGAAAATGTTAAAGCCAAGATCATTGGAAATAAGTGTGAACTGATAGTATTTCAGCTTGTCCTTGTCCTCTGCTCAAGAAAAAACAAACAAACAAAAAAAAAATCATCATCTTGATTACAAGTTGTGCTTATTATACAAGTGTTTGGTGCTTATTATATGTTACATAATGAAATATCGAATTTTTCGTCCCATTGTCATGATATTACACAATACAGACTTGACCTGTTTTGTTTCTCCTAAGATCAGACACAGATCAGGCCTTCACTGAAGGCATTCTTTAGAGCTGTGCCATGATACGAGTCCTAATAAATTACCTATTTTAATATAAACTATTTTAAAATGAGTATTCAATCATATTTGTCTTGTGTTTAATACCAGAGGACAAACTATAATGCCTTTATAAATTATAACTCATAAAAGAAAAAAAAAGATCTTTTATATTTGGCATGCATTTGCTATTTAAAATAGTTTAGTCAAGACAATACTGTACAAGTATATATAGAAAGTACTGCAATCTGCAGACAGTAACACTGAATCTCTAGGAGGAGTTTTAGAAATGGACATATATTGGAAATATTAGCAGTTTCTTTATAAGTGATCATATTTAAATACGGTATTCTGTGCTGAACTCTCAAAACTTGGTGGAATGACTTTTACTTATAGTAATGAAATTAGTTTACTGTAAATTGGTGCGGTTCAGTTCAAGAAAGGCAGTACTTGTTTATTAACAATTGAGCTCAGGTGGATGGGCGTCATTCCGATCACATGTACTCCTGCATGAACACTATCAAAACAGAGAACAAATGTATTTGTAGACATCAAATAAAGTGACTTACAATATGGTGCTGCTTCTGTCTGTCTAACACATGATAACATACTGTACTAAATAGCAAAATAACAGTTTCATTTGTGAAAAGTGATTTTATACTCACTTCTTAGTCTGCAATGGCTTGTGCAATGTTTCAATGAAAAATATCTCCCGACATTGTAGCAATAGTGGTTTGGCATGGTTGGTTTAACACATAGATCACAGGAATGACATGTCAAGTAATTGACTTTGTCAACCTTACATGCATGAGAACTGTACTAAAGTCTTATCACATTCTCCTCAGAGGATTCACATGAGCTCTGATGGTTCCTTTTGGAAGATCTCCACTTCAGGCTCTTCTCTTTCTGGTTGCAATATGTTTAACTATTTTTGTCTTTACTCCCCAGACAACAATATTATAATCTCTGAAGTGCATTAAAAGTACTGGGATCCCCATATTTTCTGGAACGTTTGCCTAACGTGTGCCAAAATTATTAAACAAATACTTAGATTTATGAAGGCAAACTGTCCAGACACAAATTCCTCAAAAAGTCATGGGTATCATATCTGTTCTGTGGACTCCACTTTATAATAGCGTGTTAGAGTTTGCGCTCATTAACAGCAGACTGACACAAATCGATTGGTCTTATTAAACAGCTGAAGCATGTTATTAGTTAAAAAAAAATAATAATAATAATTTTTTTACGATAATTTTATAGTCATTGACACGTTTTCATTATAATGTTGATTCAGATACACATTGTAAATGTGTTTTGTTTGGTTTCAAAATGCTAGTTATATTAATTTTCTAACATAAAATGGAGCACTGAATGGTTGTTTTCAATGCTCTACTGGTTTTAGACTAGTAAATCTTTCCAAATCCAGCAAAAAATGTGATGAAATACAAAACAGCTTAGAGACAACTACTCATTTATTATTAACAATTTTACATATTTTGAATAATACTAAAATCATCAAAACTACGAAATAACACAAATTAAAGGATGATAATTTGTTCTCATCGATTAAAATAATAAAAATTAATTAAAATATTGCTTTTGCAAAGACATTCATACATAGGCACAATGTCTATTTATTTACAAAAGATAAGTTTTTTAGATAAAAATGGGTCATGAGAAAAACATCTGCCAGATATATTATATATATATAATATGAAATGAATAAGGACAAAATTCAGATTCTTTTTCAACTGTTTTATTTAAATTGTGTTCATGGGAGTAGATTTTTTTATCTCCCGATTCATGGGAGCATTATTATATGCAAGTAATATTAAAGGGCTAGACTTACCATAAAATATTTGATATTACACCACATCATACAGACCCCTCTCACATAATAAATATACTGGAAACCCCATGTTTCCTATAGTAAATATGCACGTTTTGCTTTTATCAACTATAGTTCCAGATCTATGAAACTCCTTCATCCTCATTTTAGTTCTTGGAGGAATTATTGAATAAAGTTGTGCTTGCCATACTCAGGGATGTAAAAGTCAATTTACAACAATCTTCCATGGGCCAGTTAATCATCTCATTAAAGCAGCACTATGTAACTTTTGGCGCTCTAGCGGTTAATAAAAACAACCTCACCCAACCCACTTAACAAAATTCTAAACGGAGCTACTCCCATAAGGCCCCATTTACACTGCATGGTTCAAGTGACCCAATTCCGATTTTTTCCTCTCATGTGGCACAGATCGGATATGACCGGTGAACGTGTAAGCAGGAAAAACCGCATGGATTCCGATTTTCTCCGATCGGATTCAGGCCTCATTCATATGTGGTAATAAATCGGATATGAATCGGATACGTGCATTTGCGTGTGCCATGTAACAGACAAATCGGATATTCCCCAGTAAATGCGAGTCGTACGTCATTAAAAAAGTGACGTCAACTAAGGTGGACACCACCAACTGAGATCACATGACTTATTATAGGCGTGATAGAGGACAAGGATACACACAGTGGAGCAATGCGGAGGTTTTCATGTCTTTTAAGTCTTTGGGGCGAAGAGACAGTGCAGGCAAAAATGCAGGGTTGTTACAGAAATAAATAAGTTTGAAGACATTTCACGAGATGACAAACAGGTTTTCAATATATTATTAAGCGGTTTTTTTTTGTTGACTTTTCAATATATTATGGAAAGCAAAACACTGTATAATTTTTATTTGCATCTGCATCCATTGTATTTCGTGCTGTTTTACTTCCTTTTCCGAGTCAGAACGTCTACGTTTGGTAGTTTCAGCAGTGTATAGTGTAAATGCAAAATCAGATACGGGTCACTTTTAAAAGATGATGCAAGCGGGTCGTCAAAAAAATCGGATATAGTCAGAAAATCGGATTTGGGCATCAAGACCTGCAGTGTAAATGCAGCCTAAGTTTGTGTCTATGGCGATTCACATACCTGTTACTCCACAGCGGTGACGACCCGAATAGTCCAAATATAAGCACTTATTATGAGTGTACCGTAGTGATTCGGGATAAGACAAAACGCAGTTTTCGCTCATTATAAACATTTTGCACATTTTGAACACAGAGCAAGTTACATAGTGCTGCTTTAATGATGAAATAGAAGAGGAAAAGGTGCATATAGCATGTGCCAAAAAGTGACCATGGCAATTTTTAAATGTTTTTTTTTTTTTTTTTTGTAGATTTACAGAAAGAACATTTTTTTTTGTCATTGCTTTTAATGCATCAGTAACCAGTTCAGAATCCTTGTGGTGCTTGTATGTTAATATATACCAATGACACACCTGGATCACAACACTTTCAAAACAGCGCTGTGCAAGAAAACTACTATGTAACCATCCCTGACACTTTCTTTAGTCAGGTGATCTTACATTACTTAGGCAACAGTATAAAAATCACAGCTCTCAGTGATGGTGTTCATACACACTCAAAGTGCAAATGTAAATACTTGTAGTCATCAGATTCCACCATTTAATCTCAGAGATGGACAGTAACAAGCTTTTGCCCACTCTCATAAATCTTTTTTTATAGCCATAAACTTTTTTTACCTGTTCATTTTTTTTTTTGGAAGAGTGGTTCTTTTCCCTTATAGTTACATTTCTACACATGGCAGATTTTTTGTTTTAACAAAAAGACACCTGTAATGTACCGTGGATCTGGGCTATTGTGGTCTCATGTGGTCTTCTCCTTCGGAGCCTCATGGAAGGCTGAAGTAGAGTCGTCTTGGCTCTTTTCTGTGCTGTGGACCTTGGGTCCTGTGGCAATGGTGGAGGTGGCATCTATGCTCTCATACGCCTCTGATGTCCACTGCTGAAAAGAAAGAATTTGTGATATAAAAATATAAACTCAAAGTTTTGGGTCAGTAAGATATGTAAATGTCTTTGAAAGAAGTTTATGTCTCATTTATTTGATTAAAATGTAATTTGTGATGGTAAAAGTGAATTTTTTGCAGCCATTACTCCAATCTTCAGTGTCATGTGATGTTTCAGAAATCTTTTGTAACAATATAAATGTCTTTTCTGCCACTTTTGATTATTTCAATGCATCCTTGCTAAATAAAAGTATTAATTTCTTAAAAATAAAAATAAAAACTGACCACAAACTTGTGAACGGTAGTATATTATAAAAAATTAATCCACCAAAACAAAAACATGAAACTGAGACCAGCTCATTACTGTTCATTACAAATGTCAAATAATTAGCTTTTTAGGGACATAAGTGCATTATTTTTATAAAAAAACAACAACAACAAAAAAACCCCGTAAAATGCAGATGGATGATGGATATGAAATATTTACTGTCTGGTACATTTTTTTTTTTTTTTCAATTGAAGTTCATTTTGGACCCTGGATACATAACATTTTCAGAGTTAAATAAGGCAAAGAAGTGAAAGAACACTGCAAATTAATATGATTAATTTGAATGATTAATCTGAAATTTTATAGTGTGAAGTGTTATAAATATCCTTTTTTTTTCCTAAGTTATAAATAATTTTGGAGTGTTTTTTTAAGTTTTTCACTATAGCCTCTGCTTTATATGTCTAGATTGACTATAAAAACCTTTGAATGGGGAATTAGCATTTGGTGAAAAATGACAAAATCCTCTGTATATCATCTGGAGGCTACCAGCGGTCCAAGCTTTTGTTTCTTGAAAATACTTTAACAACAAAAAAATTGTATATCATTGTAAAAACACCTCGAAAAGACATCATCTCACCTGCAATGCACAACTTGAGCGACAGGACGGGCTCAGGACAATGTTGACAGAACTTGAGGACTGCGTATCGCTGGTGTTCCCCCCTCAGCTGCAGAGAGGCCCAAGATGACCAAGCCGCTGGAGAAGCTCCGCTTGCCAAACAGCAGGCTCAGTGTGGAGCTGGAGGAAGACACCTGGCTGGAGCAATGCTGATCTGTGGCTGAAGCCAGAGGCCCTGTTGTGGACAAACGAGGCACCTGGGAAAAGACGGAGGCAATGGAGGAGGTGTTGAAGGACAGCTGGCTGTTGGAGAAGCCAGAGCCCGAGCCGTGCTGGCTGTCCAGGATGGAACTCGATCGGCTGGTGACGGGGGGCCTTTGGCCCTGAGGTTGCACTGAGCGACCACAATGCTCCCGGTGAGCTGTGGGGAAAAATATTATTTGATATTAACTAATATGTTAATTTTCTTACAGGCTGTAGGACTACAAACTGTACAGATTCATATAGTATGGTTATCTTTTCTCACCCTAGAAAGTTCAAGGAAGGTATAGAAAAAGACCTTTTCAGACTATAGAAACAGAGAGGGACTGTTAAAGGAATAGTTAACCCAAAAAATGAAAATTAGCTGAAAGTTTAAGTTCAAACAGCTAATTAAAACATCACAATAATCCAAAAGTAATCCACACAACTCCAGTCCATCAGTTAATGTCTTGTGAGCTGTGTTTTTAATAAAGCCATCATTAAGGCATTTTAACTTTAAACCGTCGCTTTTGGCCAAAATATGAGTCCATAATCCATAGTAATGCTTCCTCGCCCTGTTGTCCTCTCACATCAAAATCCACCAACAGACTTGTTTAGAACTTTTAGAACTGTTTTAGTGTGATTTTTTACATATTTCTCTTCATTAATAAAATTAATAAAATGTTACTCCAAAAGTGTTAAATTTTATATGTGTATAATAATATATAGTTTTATATATATAATATAGTTTTTGCTCTCTTGCCTTTATAACTTTGAAGCTGAGATGTCGTTTGTAGAGCATGATGATCTTGTACTCATCCGCACCTTCATCCACCATGTGCGTGAGCAGGGTGTCTCGACTGGACAGTACCAATCTTCTCCAGGCGGGGTCGCTCTCATGACATATCAATAGACTGGTTCTGTAGTTGCTAATGGCTTCGTAAAGCACGGCAGGCTCCTCCGTCTCCTCTAGGCTCGTGAAGTGGTCCTGTATAGGTTCAGTTATTGAGATACTTAAAGGTAAATGGGCTGTGAATAGTCAGTCATGTTGTGTCATCTCACCTGGTAAAGTTTCAGACTCATTTTCACGGCTGGGGCCACCGGCGTCTGTAGCAGGTCCATGTCAGCAAAAACTTATTCATCCTTAGCAACAATACAGAAGTCACCTTTGAACAACATGTTGAAGCCATAGAGGAATGAGTCCAGACTGCAGTGGAAATCATTGAAACATGAAATCTCTTTTTATGGCAGTACACATTATCTTTTATTGAACTGTCTTAATGTTGAGAAGTGTACCTGTTAGATCTGTTATGTGCTGCTGTGCTGAGGGATCTCCTTCCAAGCACAGATAGAGCAAAACACAGAGTAACTAATGGAGAATCTTCATCGCTGTCTACTGGCTGAAGACAAAAAACTAAAGTTTAGATTTAAAGAAGTTTAGATCACCTTAACAGTGTATAATTGCAAAAAAGAGCTCAACTTTCCCTCCAAAGGTAATTCCCCAATTTTTTTCTACTTGGATTCGTAAAGAGGTATTCCTTTACTGTATCAGCTTTCAGTCACACTAATAAATGTCATTTGTTTCTCCTCACCTACTATAGTTTGTTGGCACAGTATTGGATCCACTCCAGGTAGAAGTTACAGTAGCTGGCTCTGGTGACCCCCTGCAGACAGTGGACATAGTCCTCATCAATCTTCATGCTGAACACAGCACAGTCTTTCTCAATATGATGCCATTTAGTGTAAGACTGCAGGGCTTCCTGCATGAATTGGTCTTTAACCCATATCTGCAGCTTGGGGTTATACAATTTTTATATTGTATATAGGGGTATGAATCGGTTCAATAGGAAAAGTTCTCAAACGTTCTGTTGATGTGGATGGAACACAACACTAAAATAGTCTGACAGTGTTCACATACTACTCATTCAGTGGTGCTGGATGTATAGTGCGAAACAGACCGATGCCTAAATAATCAGTTGTTTTTAGCAAATAAAAGGCATACAGTGCAACTGGTGTAGTCTCACTCTTGAACTCTTAAGTCATAGCTTAAAACAAACTACAAGATTTTGTTACCGAAAACTGCAATACACTACACGACTTTTGCACAGATTTTTGCACTGATTTACTCTGACTCTTAAAAGAGTCAATGCTAGTTGCTAAAAGAGTCAGAACTGGTCTGCAGATTTCACGGAAAATCATAGAATCACAGCATCGTAGCACAAGACTCTGATTCCATCCAGTAGAAGTATATCGAACATTTTTGATGTTCTGAGCTGATTTTAGAACACATATTGTTTAAATTTATCATTCGTCACTTGTGTGACCCTCAGTTGTTTAGTGTATGATACACATTTTTCTCAGTAAGTTCATGATACCTAGATCTGAAAGTCAGATTAAAAAAAAATGATTGGATTGCATTCATGCTTCTAAAAAATAATTTTTGCAAGCATGGTTTTAAATGTTATCTCCTCTTTTGGCTATGAAATTTCATTCCTTTAGAGTGATTTGAACCAGAACAGTTAAATGCTTTACCATTCTTAGTCCTGTATAACCAAAGTATACTGAACTACTACAACTGCTTCATATTTTTAAAATATAAAGTCCCACAACAGTGTTGCTGGTACCTTAAGGTAGTAAGTGATGAGCAGCTTGCGCAAGTAATAAACTTGCAGCATGGTGGCAGCGTTATTCTCACTGATGCAGTAGCCCTCCAGCAGATACTTAGTGGTGGTCACCTCCCAGGCCAGCCAACGGAGATTAAAAGCAGCATTGCAGGACAGCACATGGGGCAAATGGCCCGGCTCACAGCAACAGCAAGAATCATCCTTCTCTGCACCCTCTGTGACGGCCTCCACCTCCCGCTGCTGACAGTAAGTACCTGAGGAAATGAGAAAGTCACAGTGAGGAGAGGGAACAATGACATCAGTGTGACAATATAATGTTAAACCCATTTACCCCTGAACTCCAGGCCTCGTAGCTGGAAGGTGACCAGACCGTTGCAGACTTCGATGAGGTGAACAAGTGCATTAAGGTAGTCAGAAGCCAGGATGAAGCGCTGTAATTCCCCCAGCGGCCCAACATCAGGTCTCCACATAAAGAATGCTGCAAGGAGCGCGTCAGGTACTCATAGAAGATTGAGTTGAGGTTGTTGTCATCACAGCCTATATGGTAAGCATATAATGACTGAACATTTTTATTTAAAAATGCATGAGGACATTGTTGTGTTTTCAGTAATAGCAGTGATATGGCATCCTAAAACAGCATCTGACCTGATGTTGACCTAACACTGAACAACTTCAGTGTGTGTGACATGTATAGATGAAGACAGTATTTACCAGCATAAACATCATCAATAACCACTAATCTACAAGTTCATGAAGTGAAATATTCAATGTCAAATGCCCCATTTAATCTGATGCCTGCGCATTAAACCATTCAAGTTTAATATCAACAACAGAAACATTCTGTGTCATCACATTTGTGGTTCGAAAATACATCAATAATTCAACATAGCATGGTTTTCTCTCTGCTAACTAAAGACTGTTGGAGTTCAGATAAAGCCCATCAACCTTGAAGGAACTTTTGTCCGAGAGGAAACAAGGCAAGTACATGCCAAACATGTCCATCCTCAATGGCTGTTCCCAATATATATATACTTTATGGTATTTTAGGAAGGAGGTCCCTCGCAAGAGGATCATTATGTTTCTAATATGAACATAGTACTCAGAATGTACTACCAATATAAACACTCAAGCTGGACAGATTGTAAGGATATGAGGTACAGTGAAGGGCTGTGCAAATGCATGAAATGCACTACCCCATGCTATCTGCCAGGGGGCGATATATACCAGAATGAAGTGCAGCTTGTGGAGAAGATCCCAAAGCTGTTGACAAAACAAAGAGCCGTTGTAAGAGTTCGCAAGACAATAAATGCAGTTATTTTGGGACTAGTTACTAAATGTACTTTCTTCTGTGAGCTATTTTAGACAATAATCTGGCACAATAGACATAATTTTTTTTCTAAGTTAGAAAAAAGTTACAGACTTTAATTGTATTTTTATTATGTTACCTGTTTTACAGAATGTATCTAAATGAATACTAAATTAAAACAAAGATGTAGGACTTTGTTAATGACTTTGTTGAAGATTATGGACATGAGGAAGAAGTTGAGAAGGAATGTCTCAGAGGCACTTTTGCAGTCAAACTCAAAGAAGATGATAGTGAAGATGAGTGTGAGGAACTGGTAGCTGGGATTGCAGAAGGAGGCACGAAAAAGATTCATCCCAGCAACTGTCATCAACAAGACATCACAGCTGGAGCGAGACACAGACACCTGAGCCAGAGGCAGCATACAACCAAGCACAGCAAAGACCAATCAGGGTGGCTCTGACGCTAACTTCTGCTAACATCACCACACTGCTCAGTAAAACGTATTATAAGGTATCTTACTAAGTATGCTCATCAAGGCTGCAATTATTTATTTAAAAAATACAGTATATATTGTTGTGAAATATTATTACAATTTAAAACAACTGTTTTCTATTTGAATTTCTTTTTAAAAGAATTCATTTCTATGATTCTTCAGCATCATTACTCCAGTCTTCAGTGTCACATGATCCTTCAAAAATCATTCTAATATTCTGATGTGGTCCTCAAAAACATTTAGTTGTTTAGTTTAGTTGTCAAGTTTAGTTGCATTGTGTAATATTTTTTACAAAAAAATAAATTAATCAATTAAAACACAAATATACATTAAACAATGTAATCGCAGGGATGCATTACATTGATCAAAAATATTTTACAACATTAAAAAAAAATACTTAATCGCAGGGATGCATTACATTGATCAAAAATATTTTACATGGTTACAAAAGGTTTCTCTTTCAAATAAAACACTATTATGGTTTCCACAAAAATATTAAGCAGCACAACTGTTTTTAACCCTGATAATAATAAATGTTTCTTGAGCACCAAATCAGCATTTTAGACTGATTTCTGAATGAGACCCTAACCGTATAAATACATTAGCTTATATATTATATTATATATTTTTATATATATCTGTGTTACAGTAAATTGTCAACAAGAATAAGGGGAAGGATACTTACTGTATTCCTAATTTCTTACGATGGCTGAGGGCAAAACCATCATTAGTAAGTGCAGTGAGGACAATAGCTGGGTAGACGATATACTTCTCAAAAGTCAACAGCCCCACATAGAGACGCTCGAACCACATCAAGTGAGCAACCTCTGAATAGACAGTATACTAAAATTAATTAACATTAATGACACAATGTATTACAGCAGACACATTACGTAAGTGCAGGGAACTGACCTCTGGGTTCAAACTGTGAGTACTCCTTACTCTTCAGCACAGGATGAGAGATCCACAGCCAGGTATGGTGTTTCCGTGACTGAGGGATGAGATAGTGGGTGACAAAGCCCACAGTGGCTGCTAATGCATACAGCACTATAGACACAAATGGCTGCGTTGGATGCAAATAAACCTATTAGTTGATATGTAAACTGCAAGCTTTAGTGAATATGTGGTCATTGTCTCTCTGTATAAGAAGTGTATAAGTAAGAGAAACATACCCGTAGAGAAAGGAAAACTGTGCTGGCTGTTAGGTCAAAACTGAGGCGAGAATACAGACAACCAGATCTGACAGTAAAATCTCTTTCTGCAACACAAAATATAAGTCATAAATTATTATTAATACAAGATTCCTTAGATGCAAAAATTACAGTTCCATTCAAAAAACTAATACTTTTATTCAGCTAGGAGTTATTAAATTGTTCAAAAACAATTAAAACAAAACAGTAAAGACATTTCGTCCCCTTGGAATTATAAGGTTCTATCTACATTCCGAGTAGTTTTGAGATATTGAGCTTCAAAGTTTTGTGTTCCATTCACTGTGTAAAGAGCCTTATTGTTTTTTAAATAAAAAGTCCCATAATGTACACAACATTAAAAAAATCTATCACATAATGTAAATTTGTTCAATAAGAATATGTGAATAATACTTCTATTTCAAATAAATACTATTCTTTTGGAATTTCTATTCAACAAAAACACAAATAATAAAAAAAAAATTTTTCAAATAAATACTATTCTTTTGGAATTTCTATTCATCAAAGAATCAAAAAATTGTATTACGGTTTCCACAAAAATATTAAGCAGCACAACTGTTTTCAAAATTGATAATAATAAGAAATGTTTCTTGAGCAGCAAATCAACATATTAGAATGATTTCTGAAGGATGATATGACACTGAAAACTGGAGTAATGACTGCTGAAAAATCAGCTTTGCCATAACAGAAATAAATTACATTTTTAAATATATTAAAATAAAAAATAATTATAATAAAATTTAATAATACTTCATAAAACTTCTTTAAAATCAAATAAAAAAAAAAAAAAAAAAGACATAATAAAAAACATTTAAAAAACAATTCTTCCTAAATCTTCCATCTCCAAACCATTGAACAGTAGTCTACTTCTGATTACTCTTGTCAATTTTCAGGTGAAATAAAAGAGCATTTTTGCATATTATAAAAAACAGGCTTTAAAATGAGGAACGTGGTACCTTCAGCAAGGAGTCCTATCAGCTAGCAATGACCAGGCAGAACTGAAAGACCCAGATGTCTTTGAAGCAGCCCTCATTTAGAAGCACAAACCCCAGAAAAGCCACCAAGAAAGCTAAGAATACAGCTACCGTGTTTTCTGTCATATCCTCGTTCCTGCAAAAACAATGCACATCTTTCTGTTCCTGTGGTATTTGAATAGCAATGCAATGTCTGTAAAGGATCCCAACACTTTCATTGTCCCCCACACCTGTCTAATAATGCCATCAAGGCTAGGCGATCATACAATATGTTCACCCATTTCCCAGGAAAGACCTTTAGTTTGTAGTGCAGCTTTCTTGAGGGTTTCTCTTGGCTTGATGTCTCGGATGATTCATCTAAGGAGTCCTCCTCCTGCCCATGAGTAATATTTAAGCTGATATTACTAATATTTAAGTAATATTTAATCTCTTTGGATGTAGCCTCTGGTCTACAGATGACCTGAAGCATAGAGCTCTCTGACTGGGACGTTTGTGAGGGCAGAGAATCATAGTCAGGGTCCCTTTCCTTATCTGTCTGAGGACTGTGAGGACAAAAATAATTTTTTCAAAGTCTCTAATGCTCACCAAGGCTGCATTTATTTGAACAAAAATACAGTAACATTAATTAATATCATTTAAAGTAAGTGTTTTATATTTGAATTAGGGCTGCGTGATTATGACAAAAATTAATTGTCGATTATTCACTTGAAATTGTAATTACGATTATCTGGGACACAAATGTCAACTATACATTGGTTTGGTTTCTTCTTTAAATAATAAAAGTAAAAATATGCATGTTATTATAATGTTATATTATCTTAAGCACGCAGATTAGCATAAGTGGACTTTGAACGATTAATTGCCGCTTTGAATGATAACGTAATTGTGGTATCTGTAATTGTAATCACAATTCAATTTATTTGTGCAGCCCTAATTTATATATGTATATATATTCAACTATTTCTCTGATTGCAAATCTGAATTTTCAGCAGCCATTACTTCCGTCTTCAGTGTCACATGATCCTAGGAAATCATTCTAAAATGCTGATTTGCTGCTCAAGAAAAAATATTTTCATGGTGGAAAACAGTTGTGCTGGATAATATTTTTGTGGAAACTTTTTCAGTATTCATTAATGAATAGAAAGTTTAAAACAACAGCATTTTTTTGAAAAGGAAAATTATATTTCAATGCTTTTGCGTTCACTCGCAAAAACATTTGCATTCCCTCACAGAAGTGTTCAATTCTTGCAAGAAACTTTGCATTTACTTGCAAAAGACATAGTTTTTCCTCCCAAAAGTTTTGCGAATCTATAGTTTCTCAGGGGACGAGAACACAAAAGCCTTGAAATACAAATTTGCCTCCCATCTCAGTGTTTTTTTTTTTATCACCATGTACCTTTACTGTCTCGGTCATTGGTAAATAAAATAATTAATTTCTTTTAAAACGTTCTACTGACCAAAACCTTTGAACAGTAGTGTGTAGAGTATATTTTTTTTTTATTATTGTTGTTATTATTATTAACAACAACACTTTTTTTTTTCATCTGTTTTCTATGAAAATATCATGCTTCTGTTCAGGTTTAAAAAGAAAGTAAATAGCAGCAGTCATTTAGCAGATGCTTTTATCCTAAGCAATTTACAGTATGCCAGATGGTATAATACCCACCTCTCTGGAGACAATAGGAATGAATGTTTCTGGAATGGTTTTCATTGTGTCTGTAACCAGACTGTTTGGGGGATTTGGACGCTCCTGTTGTTGTCCTTTGGATTCTGACACATCCGAGTTCTTCTCCACATCATACTTTGCTCTGAAAGGAGTTGGACCATTAGTTTTGAGTAAAGATATTAAATCCAGTGTCATGCATAAATCAGCACTCACCATTTCGCTCTTCATTCTCCTTCTAAGCCTCATTTTCTCCCCCAAATCTGCTGCTATTGATAGACTCCAGCAAAGACACAAACGCAACAAAGTTGGACTCATTGGGTATCTGTCCCTCCTTGGCATCTAAGTCTGATTTAGAGGAGGTCATTGTACCGAGCTTATCTTTAGCTCTATGGCTAATGAGGACAGCATCCCGTCCACTGTCGATACTGAGTGCCCTAGCATGTGATCTTCCACTCTGAGTACACCTCATATACACTGACGGAATTTGCAAGAATCCATCAAAATCCACTTTAAGCTCAGCTGGGTCGTTTTCCTCAGTGTGGGAGTTCACATCAATGCCTGAGGAGCTGTTATTGGTCACTTGGGCACTCAGGTTGGGCATCTCAAGCTCATAGCTATCAAATTCTTTGTATTCCTGAGCAGTGTCAGAACTGATTGGCTCTTTGGCAAGAAGTCTGTCTTGATGTTCGGACTTCTCCTGAACAGAGCTCTCTCCTGCAACAGGTGTATCTTCCTTTTCATCACCTGCAGAGGGTTCCTCCACTTCGTGAGGTGAATCGAAGGTGATGACAGGAATTTTGACAGGACAGTCGGATTCTCCTGGTGGGACTAAGCTGACTCTAAGATGCTCTGTTTGACGGACTCCTCTAGTTCAGCTGCTGTCTGTGGGTCACAGCTCATTGTGATAATGATCTTAACTGTATCACTCTTGTCTGGGTGGGCCGAGGGACTCGAGTTGTCAACCAGCACCACGGCATTTTCATCTGAGCAATAATTCTCCTCAGGCAGTTCTCCATCGTTGGCATCTCATGTGATTTCTAGAGAGGTATTTTTGTTGTTGGGGTCAGTTGGGGGGTTTGTCTTTCTCCTCTATACTGTCTTCTTCATTCACAAGGGAAGGTGGTTGATCATCCTCAGCATTGTTCCTGTGGGCTGAAGGAATCTGCTCTCCCTGCAGGAGTGGAGCAGACTGGTCAGTGTTGGGACTGAACACATCCTCAGTGGTGAGTCACTCCTCTGCCTCTGGCCTAGATCGTTCATCACTCTGACCTGTAAAAGCCAGTCAGTATACAAACAGCATGTTTAAAATGTCAAATGGACAAAGATTTGAATTCAATAGCTACCAGATGATGTCACAAACTGATTTAAATGGTTGAACCAAAAATAAAAAAAAATCTGTCATCATTTACACACCCTAATGTTGTTACATAAGACTTCAGGTAATCTTCAAAACACAAATTAAGATATGTTTACTGAAACTGAAGAACTGTTTACTGAAGATTTCTGACCCTTCATTGAAAGTCCAGGTATCCAAAACTTCCAAGGAGTCAAGGAATAGATTTTACATCTAAACAATGATTGACGCACATACATAGAACATAGAACATTTAGTAAACACAGAAGCTCAAACATGTTTTGGCTCTAGCATATGATGCATTCATTTTATAACATTTTTGGATCTTCTACGTTTTGATGACCAGGACTTTCAATGAATGACAGTCAGTGATTTTTTTTATTTTATTTCTAATTTGTGCTTTAAAGATAATAGAATTTTCAGTTTTGGGTGAAAAATGAATAAAACCCCAAAACCAAAGTTAATCTGATCAGTATTAACCAAATTACATTAAAAAAAAAAAAAAAAAAACAGTTCTTGTATGTACTGCTGTATAATTTAAGTTTTTTATAAAATGAAATTAATTTTTTAATATATAAACTTTAAATCAACTTAAACTTCCTCATTAAATTCAATAAAATTTTCTAAAGCATGTCTCTGTGTTTGCAAATGCAGTCGGAGACCCTCACAATGTAAGTGTGATGCTGTGTTTGGGCTTTCTGACAAAGCTGTTTGACAGCTCTTTTTGAGAGGTCCTGGCAGGATGTCACACTCAGCATGCATGCAACTGAGGGAAGATAGAAAGTAGTCAAGTTACTCCTCAGTTCATATGCAAGCTCTGTGATGGAAACTTACAGTGATATATCTGCAAAGCATGTTCCCAGAATTGTGAGGATCTCTTGCACTGCAGTGAAACCAGGCCAGTGCTTTAATTAAAGCTGTTACATACCCTCTATATTCTTCAGCTCTTCAGATTTTGGACCCTCCTTCACAGTTTTGTAAAGCAGGGTAAAATAAATAAATAAATAAAATAAATAATAATAATTAAAGTATACAAAAATATTACACATACCAAAATCCACTGTAAGATTTGTTATATTGCTTACGTGTTGCTGTTATACTAATAACCATTAACATATTTGTGACATTCTGTAATAATTTACTAAGTAAATGTAAATAATTATGGTACATAAATTCATGAAAGTATTACTCACTCCAATCAGTCAAGGGTCTGTTTCAGTCTGTTTCACTGTGACTTGTATTACTGAACTTGGTCTGTTTTTGGTCAATACAGATATGGCAACACTGTGAGGAACTGTGCTGCTCTTCCTGAAGATTGAAACGATTCAGACTTTAGCCTGGTCACAAGACAAATATATCAAAATGCTTTTGGCAGTAGAGTACACATGCTTTGAGGACACTGCAAAATAACAATGAAATCTATAAATGGCACAACTGATTTTGGATCTTACGTTAGAGATGGAAGACAGGAATTAGATGAGTTGCTTTTCTTGTCTACACCTTTGCTGATGTCAGGCACACTATTCTGGGCTACAATGTCGCTCTGATCAAACATCAGATGGAGGCGATAATTTACCATCTTAATGACAATGAAGAAAACTGTCACTGAGGTGCAGTAGATACTGAGGGTAGTAGTGGTGGGTGGAAGAGCCTGAGGAAGGAAGAGATACATTTAAGATAGATAAATCAGCTATAAAATATCATTTTAGATGTTTAGGTTTGTTATTATTATTATTATTATTATTATTACCGCTTTTTTTGTAATTTCTTGACCACTGACAAAAACATTATTAATATGCTTATATGCATATTTTCTACTGTAAATGCAAAACAGTGCTGACACAGTCTGCCATGCGTTCATCACCTGTACAGGAGGCTATGCAGAAGAAAAATGTGACATTGCTAGCACCAAACAAACACCAAAATTGATTTAATATACAATACATTTAACGCGTGAATCAATTTGATCTCTTCAGAGAAATATTTTGTGTAAGGTTTCTGCAGCTCTAACGCACTGAATGATTCATATTTGCAGAACACATATTATCGGCGGCCTGCGGCATTGTATCACTCACCAGATGAAGAGATAATGGAAGCATGAGCAAACATCCATAAACACAGGTGACATGAATTGTTGAATTTATTCCGCTCTGGATCATGATACCATCCACCGGTCAGTGAAGCCCAGACTCCCTGACGTAGCGTTTGCACAACTTGAGAGCCCATTTTTTTGCAACAATGGTCGCTACAAATATATCATGCTGTAAACTGCAAATTCACACCGCTGCCGTCCTCGACTCGGCGCCCCTGCGCGCGATTACATATTTGCAAAAGCTGCATCTACATCCTTCCTCGAAGCCGTTTACTTTTCTTTTTCATCGTCCACGCATTGGTTCCCTAATTCCCAGCATAAGGGCATTAATTTTGTGCAGCATCCTCCTGCGCCAGCTTCACATGAGCGGAGATGAGGGAGGGAGGGACTGACTCATGATGCTCAGCTGCTCACCGAAACTCGCGCCCCCTCAAAAACAAGCCCAATATTATTCAAGAATTTATTATCATCAATATTTATTATCAATAAATGATCCTACAACATATTAAGCTGAAACCACTATTTTCTTTGAAAAGCAAAAAAAAAAAAAAAAAAAAAAAAAAAAAAAAAAAAACATAAAACACAAATATCAGGAATCAAAGTGCGATGGCTTGCACTATCCACTCATCTCAGATCGCCTGAGAAGAATAGAATTTGAGAAATGTATAAGGAGAAAAAGACAAGAGCTTTAAGGGGGAGCCGTGAAATATATTCAAACCACATGTAGCCTATCTTCCGTTGTTATCAGGCCTACTTATTTGTCATTATAGCCTGTGGTAATGAATACATTTCAAAAACATTGTAAAAAAAAAAAAAGGTGATCCTTCCTCTATTACCTCTACTATCGCTTGGATTGCCTACACAGCGTCACACGCCTCACGTTGAACATGATTTTTCTCCAATGAGGCGGAGGAGGGAGCGGAATGCTTGATGAATTAGCTACAGCACTTTAATTACTGCACTGATTGGCTATTAAATGTGAGCAGAGCAGACAGGGTGTAAATCAATGCATTGCACAGTTTTTTTACACAGTAACAAAACTTTGACAGAATTAAGTAAATAAAAAATAAAAGTGAATAGAAATGAAGTGAATAAGAAATAAATATACATAAAAATACATAACAGACAAAATAGACATTAGACAATATATGTAGGCTACAGATATGCTATACAAGGGAATGTGAATAAGATAATCCATTGTGATACTTTTATAATGATGTGCTTTAGATGCCATAAAGTGTAAATAAATTAACATAGATATACATGATATTATAAAGGCCAGACTTAATAAACAACCTTCATTAGTAGCAGACAAATATAATGGTAAATTATATAAATATAAATGCATAAAATATCAGTTTCTCAAAAATATTTCTGACACATCTAAAATAAGCATTATTAGTTATTGATAATAGGGCTACTGCATTTTTACATTTTGGTATAGGTAACAAACATTACATGTATATATTCACGAATTTATTCATCATAATGAGATTAGGCATTTGTAATGTGCTTTTGTGAATTTTATATATGTTTGTTTATATTTATTTAAGTGTGACATTACAGGTGTATGCCTGTAAACAATACAGAATTGTTTAACAAGGCCAATCAGGCGCATATCTTTATATGAACCTATTATAAACTGTATGTTATAAAGTGTAGGGTAAAGCAGGCTGATTTACCCATTAGCCTATAAATCTCAAGTATAGCAGAACACAGCAGATGAAAAAAGACAAGTTCCCAGTTCTGTTTGAGTGTCACGTGAACTCCTGCAACCAATCCATTTCCACCTTTTCCTTCTCTCCTCTAGGGTCAGTCGAGTCGGAGAAGCGGAGAAGCGATGGCGGTTCTCTCATAGACTTCACCAAGCAAAGTTTTAGCTTCTCGGAAAAAGTCTTTGAATCTACGCGAGAGGGGAAAAGCCGTCAGTTTTTGGAGTGCTGGTGAATGACTGAAGCGCGCACTTGACTGACTGTGGAGCGTTTACTGCTGTACGCGCGCGCGACGTGTCCTTGGCCACGGCAGAATTTTGGGAGCCGCAGTTACGTTACTAGTTTGTGAACTTCGGAGAGAGCTAATGCGTTAGCACAGCTCTTTAGCCCGCTCGTGTAAAGTGTTTCAACTAAGTAAGCCGGAGAGTGTCTATATGGACGATCTGTACATGTAGACACGCAAGTTAATTAGTAACTTATCTTAGGTAGTGAAATAAATCGTGTGTACGTTTAGCTTGATTCATTCGCTTGGGATGAGCAGGTACTTTGCACCTGTAGCCTCACGGCTTAAACCTCTCTGGACTTTCCCGGTTGGGTATGTTGTTTACCTTCATTTTTACAAACATTAAATTAGTTTGTACTTCTGGTTGCGCTGAAATCGACAGACTGATGATGATGTAGCTTTTACTCTCAAAAGTAAACTAAAGAATTAGTGTAGCAGATATTCCGGCTAATGCTGATGTCCCAGCTTCAGAGACACTTCCACTTGGTTATCTGGCTTACGTGGAAACAAAGCAATGCGTCTCTTAACCTCTATTAAGCCGGATTTAACCTGATCCATTAATGATATAAAGTGACCTAGCTGGGGTTCTTACGAACATTTTTGTGTGCACGTGTCATTGAGGAATACGACTATTGGACTAGTTTACTTTGATTTGACACCACGGCACCCTATGGTGCTCCTGCAGGCACCGAGACATGGATGTTCCCCAGGCCGTTTTCCCAAACGGTGAGGGGCGCCTGAGCCTCCAAGACCATGTCTGGACGGAGTCCTCCAGCTCGGAGACTTGGGCTCACTCTGCCCCCGTGTGTCCCCGCTCGCTCTGGACCGCGGTGTTTGACTACGAGGCCAGCGGGGAGGACGAGCTCAGCCTGCGGCGAGGAGACGTGGTGGAGGTCCTGTCTAAGGACGCTGCCATCTCGGGAGACGAAGGCTGGTGGACTGGGAAAATTAACCATCGCGTGGGCATCTTCCCATCTAATTATGTTACTTACCAACCAGTCATTTATAGAGCGGTAGGGGCTCGCGAGAGTGACCCGTCCGCCCCTGTCCGGATACCGTTCTCTGAACTTGTTCTACAAGAAATCATCGGCGTCGGTGGTTTTGGCAAAGTCTACCGGGGGACCTGGAAGGACCAGGAGGTCGCAGTGAAGGCAGCTCGACAGGACCCCGACGAGGACATTAAAGCGACTGCAGACAGTGTTAAACAAGAAGCTAAACTTTTCTCGATGCTTCAACATCCTAATATTATTAAACTAGAGGGGGTGTGTTTGGAGGAGCCTAACCTGTGTCTGGTCATGGAATATGCCCGAGGAGGGACTCTCAACCGCGCTTTGACGGGCAGGAGGATCCCCCCTCATATCCTCGTGAACTGGGCTGTCCAGATCGCCAGAGGCATGCAGTATCTCCACGAGGAGGCTGTGGTTCCCATTATTCACCGAGACCTCAAATCCACCAACAGTAAGATAATTACCACACACTCATTAATGCCTCCTTATCTTGACCAAGAATTGCATGTATTTGCTCTACTGTAGAAACACACACGAGGTTATCACATTGGTATTTCCTTTCGCAATTAGCACGTTAATCATTAATCGTTTACAAAGCTTATCATTAGAACATCAACCTTTTTTCCATATAAGCCTGTGTTTGGACCATAAAGGATAGGAATGGAACAGCACGTGCTCATACTTATAACATGGGTCATCTAGGAATATTCTAGAAAAATTTAATGCAACCTGTGTGTAATGTAGGGAACTGTGGACTCTTGTCTTCTATCTAAAAGCAATATGATTCTTAAAGTAAACCACTAGCTTGTAAAATCTAAACCCAGAAGAAAAGCTATAAAATTGATGAATTTTCTGAGATTGAATGGACCCTTTGTAGTTAATGTTAAAGACACTGGATCCTTCCAAGTCCTTCTGGCAACTTCAGCACTTGCTCATCTTAGAGTACAACCTAAGTTGCAAGTTTTTAAATATTTAAAAAAAAACTTGTATGCTTACACTATTTCTTAAAACCCTCTCTGTTGTTGCTTGTACTGTTCTAGACAATGTTTAAAACTTGGCTGCCATTTCTCATGTTATTGCCTCCCTAAGATTCAAAGCTTTAGACAAAAGCAACTGCTAACTGAATAAATGTTAATTTATATTGTAGCAAAATATAGTTATAGTTATGTAGTGTATATATATACAAAACATACTTTATTTTCGCCCAGCTCTACTAAATGCCACCATAAGTCATGAAGATATTATAAATGTTATATTATATATATATATATATATATATATATATATATATATATATATATATATATATATATATAAACTATATCATATTTTTTCTCCACACCTTAATTTTCACTGACAAAAGAGCAGGCTGTTTGAAAACTGCACCTGCGCTTCAACAGTGGATTTGAGTCGTGTTTTAGCAGGGTTTCTTGGTTTAGAGTTGCACAGTCAGCAAGTGATAAACCACTGGCTATCTTCAAGCTTTTCAAAAGAGCTGTAGGAATGATTTCTTCTGAATGAGTGTGACCCTGGGCAGGTTGTGAAGTTAAGAGGTTAGAGTTTGAACAGCTGCTGTCCTCCTTGAGAAACTGCCTATCTGCTAACAAGGTTCAGAAAACTCAGATCTGGAAATATGTCTTCGTAAAGAAGCACTAAGTCTGAATATTAATATATTATAGAGTCCTTGTTATCGAGAGAGTTTCTTTCATGTAAATGGGGATATTTGCCCTTTTTCTAAAAACAATACTATAGCTGTAAGGGATACTGCATGACAATGAGATTGTCCTATCATGTTTCTTAGTCATAGATGAAGTTGGGAAAGACCCTAATGCTTTTCTGCCTTAGGTATGCAATACATTGGTTAACCAATACCTAAAAGAGGCATTTCAGATGTTGTGCTTAAACGTTAAGTAACTTGTCTGACTAATACTCACAAAAATCTTTAAACTCAAATATAGTCTTGAATGCTGTACAGATTTGATCAGCTGGTAACACTGACCTGATCATGTAAATCTATTCAGCAGCTTTATTCCATGAATTTTTGAACAAGCTGTTTCTATTATACAAGGCCATTCAAAAAGTATTTTATGCTCATCAATATAATAAAATATAATTAAAAACTAATATTGTGAATTTGAAATATTATTCAAAACAAGTTTTTTTGTTTTTGTTTGTTTTAATATATTTTCAAATATAATTTATTCTTGAGGACAAAGCTGATTTTTTCAGCAGCAATTACTTCAGTCTTCAGTGTCACATGATCCTTCAGAAATCATTCTAATAATTTAGATTTGGTGCTCAAGAAACATTTCATATCAATAATGTTGAAAACAGTTTTTAAGGAATTTTAAGGATTATTTGATGAATAGAAAGTAAAAAAAAAAAAAAAATTACATTGTAAGTGTCTTTACAGTAAAGTTTGATAAAATTAATGCATTTTTGCTTAATAAAAGTATATATTTTTTTAAAAAAACAACAACTTTTGAATGGTAGTGTAGTTATTTTCGGTCTGAAAATGTGTCATTCTCTCTGTTAAATTAGCAGAGTATATCCAGAACAATAAAATAGAGTGCATTCCACTATCGACAATAGACGCAATGTGGCACCCTGCCCCCGTTCAGCATGGCAGTGCTACTGTTAACGCAGCTCAGTTTGTTCATCTCTCCACAGGATTGTGACAAACAACACTGGAAGCTTGCTGACCTTAATTGAAAAAATAACGTGTGTTTGCTCAGTTCTTCACTCAAGACACCCACCCATCATGAGCCAGAGCTTTTCTGCTGCGTTCTTAAGGGGGACTCTTTGCCCTTTCAGGTTGCAGTACATTGTTTAGCAGGTTAAAGGTAGAGGGTACATTTTTAGGGAGCCACAAACAGCGAAGTCAAATAGTAGTCTCTCAAAAAGTAAGACATGAAATTAGATTTGGTTTTTGCCCACTCTTGCTTATCTGATTAATGATTATCTTTAAGATATAGCAAATACTTAGTTAAATGATGTTTTTGTGCCCTAATCTTTTAATACCTCACTTAAAAGAATGTCGCTAACGAGGGGGCAAAAGCTTAACATAAGTTTGCACAATGGAATGGTCAAGCACTGGTTGCTAGGTGACTGCCAACCCGAGAATGCCCCGACTCCTGGGCCTGAAAGGCTTATTTTCATTATTTTTAATCTCCTCAATGGCTGCTGTTTTCTCTCCAAGACAGGGAGCTTCCCCTGATTGGGGGCAAGGAAAATTGCAGAACTGTAGCCAGCAGCCCCTGTGAAACTCGGCACTGTGCCACACTTCAAAACTCAGTTTTGCAATTTCAGGCACATGAAGTGAAACATTAAGGAATCTCAAGCATGTGTGCTTTCCAAAATACATGCACGCACACACACACACACACACACACACACACACACAAATTCTCTCTCTCTCTCTCTCTCTCTCTCTCTCTCTCTCTCTCTCTCTCTCTCTCTCTCTCTCTCTTTTTCTGAGTGACAGCATAGAGAACAATGGCCTTGTTGGAGGGATAGAGACTCAGAGAGGGACCGTGGCGAACATACTACAGGCAGTGGTTATTGTCTCATGATCTAAAAATGTTTTTCTGGCCCATAAAACAGACACCATAGAAATCTGAGAAATGAAAAAAACATGCAAGAAAACTGCGGACAAATCAGAGCAGGATTGTTTTGAATTGGTACTATTAGTTCTAGAAGTTTTTCATTTTTATTTATTTATATAATTTATTTTGTTTCAGGTTCACAGAAAAGAGCGGCTCTTCTTTAGTAATAAGACAGCATTCATATCCAACCAACTGGTTAACTGAAAGCGGCATAAGATATTAATAATGATTGTGTAATAGGTTGTGGGTGTGTAGAGTTATTCCATTAAATTTTAAGCTGTTGTTTACTGTTGTGTTGTTACTTCATGGAAAGCAAATCTAAAAGTGCACAGAAACCAACAGCTGAGATAAACCTGAAAGCATCAAACAGGTGAAACCTGTTCAAAATGGAATCCCATTTTTCATGTTTGTCCCAAAATGAAAGTTTTGTGAATTTTACCTGAGAACGTTCTAACATGCAGGTCTTTTATCTTTTAAAAGACACTGTGTGGTTAGTTTTTATTTGCGGTGTCCAGCATGTTTACAAGTTAAAAGGAAATGAATACAGTTGTAAAGGAACTAATATCCTCATTTTGAAACTAATAGTTTCAGCTCTAAATTCTGATTGGATGGCTTTCTCTGGCTTATTGCATTAATAAATAAACATTGTGATTTCTGTACCACTATTGTACTGAACGGGAGAAAAAGTTGTATTAACAATTTGAGACCGTTATACTAAATGTCTTACATTGTAACAGGTCAACAGGAGTGTAGTCAAGGCCAGTCCTCACCACTGTATACTGTATTTATTACACATTGATGTTGATTAAATTGGATAAATGTCAAGGACAGAACTGGTGAAAAGTAATCCTACTCCTCCTGACCTCAGGACGTTCCTCACTTCAAAGCAAGCTGGCCTACATTCCCATGTTGTTTGTCATTTGGTACGAGTCTGTATTGTAAACTAGAGCGACTTTTATGTCACTCTGAGTTCTTCATGTAGGCCTGTGTCCTTGAAGATTCCACTTCATGATAAAAGAGTGGAAATATGAGCATCCTCTTAGCATTTCTGTATTATTGTTCATTGACATAAATGCTCAAATGCTAAGGCTTGCACATAGAAAACATTCCCATCATACCTTAAAGTGGCTGATCTGCCCTTTTTTGTTGTTGTCTTTTCAGTTTGTTTTGTCACTGCTGACTTTTACAATTTTTTTTTTATAACTAATATAGTATAAATAAATAAAACATTTCTCCTGTCTTTTTTTTTTATTTTAGTTTTATTACTTGAAAAAATTGAGAATGATGACATTGGTCGAAAAATCCTGAAGATTACTGACTTTGGCCTGGCCCGCGAGTGGCACAAAACGACCAAAATGAGTGCAGCTGGCACTTATTCCTGGATGGCTCCTGAGGTCATCAAGTCCTCTCTGTTTTCCAAAGGGAGTGATGTCTGGAGGTAAGCTGTTATTTTAACTTAATTGCTATGTTGAGCACAAAGCCTGTTATTATCGTGAGTTAGTTACTTGAGGTTAGACAATCACTCAGGCATCATAGGTGCACTACCAGCTTTTCAAAAATTCAAGCAGGCTTATTATCCTTCTATGTTGCATCATTTGAGCATTTTTTAAATATATTTATCATTTTTAGATTCTGTATTTTACCTAATATTTGTGTGCCGTGAATATACAAACACAGTAGAAAATTGTCTTTAGCTTGCCAGCTCCAAACTGTATTGGAAGTGTTCCAAATCAGTCACTTGAGAGAATAAGTTTCCATTTGGATGCTGCTTTAAAAGGGAACTCCTCATGTAGGCATGTAGGTTTTGGAACACAGCTAAAACAGAATATGTAGTGGTTGATTTTGTTTTTAGGTTAACAGAAACTTTAGGTCAGTTTGAGCTAGTACGGCATTTTAGTGGTGATCCAGCTGCCCTTGTAACTTAAATGTGAAGACTCATTATTTTTCAAACGTTCTCACGCCACTTTGGTCAGACATTGCTTACAGTATGCCAACACATGATTGGTTTCCCTTCTCTCTTTCCTGACATTGCTAGAACATTTTCATTCCCTTGCTTTGCCTTTCATGAGGTTAAGAAGAGAACTTGAGTCATTTTAGAAATATTTAGCAATTATTAAATGTTAGCTTTGGGATCAATTTGCGCACTTCAGGTGCATTCAGTGTACAACCTTTTATCAGGGAAAAAGTGCTAAGTGCACCAAAGATGCCAGTCTCGTTAATATTATTGTACGTAAACGCTGTTTATTCAGCCCATTTGTGTGATTAATACCAACCCACACCACACTGACACTTCCTTAATGCATTCTATCCTCTGTCCAGCTATGGAGTCCTTCTTTGGGAATTACTGACTGGAGAGGTTCCTTACCGTGGCATTGACGGTTTGGCAGTTGCCTATGGAGTGGCTGTCAACAAATTAACCCTTCCCATTCCATCTACCTGTCCCGAGCCGTTTGCCAAGCTCATGGAGGGTAGGTCTGTTGGTAGTTCACTGATGGCACTCCTTTGTTTATCCAGTGGTTCACGATATGTTATTAACACACTATGCCATTTTTTGATGTTTGAGCAATGATGCCCTGTTCATCATCACCAGTTTGTCTCCGTACTATAAGTTGCTTGTGGGTTAATGGTAGTTAATGGTAGTCTGCATATCACAGATGATGTATATTGATGGTTAAACTAAGATATTCTAATTTGACTAGCTATTCGTTTTCTTGTCGCTAATGAAGTAACATTCTGCTGCTGTTATATAGAATAGAGCAGTGCTGGTTCATTAAAACAATCTGTTAAAATAGTTTAAACTGGCTCCTATTGCCAAGGAATTCTCATTTGATTGAGAAAAATTATAATTTCTTTTTCCTGTAATAATGAACGTTATGCAAAGAAAACTTTCATGCCACTGAAGTTCTCTATTGAAATGAATGGGATCATGTTACTGTGTGTCGCTGGCGGCATGAACAGGGATTAAGTGTGAACAAGTCCCACTGCAATCAGCAATGACAGTTCATTGAAATGATAACCTGTAGGATTCTAACACATTTTGTGCTCATAGAATGCTGGGACCAGGATCCCCACATCCGTCCGTCCTTTGCTTCCATCTTGGAGCAGCTGACTGCCATCGAGGAGGCTGTGATGGCCACCATGCCGCAGGACTCCTTCCACTCAATGCAGGAGGACTGGAGAGTGGAGATTCAAGAAATGTTTGATGAGCTACGCACTAAAGAAAAGGTCAGTTGATCAAGATTTTGTTGGGTTGTCTATTTCTGAGCTTGTTTTACATTGACTTTATAGTTTTGATTTGTGTGCCAAACACTGCACAGACTGTTTTGTAATGAGACAGTGGACCTATTTTGTTTTTTTGGTTCAGATTTAAACTTATCCTCTTAAACCCATCTATTAAAAAGGAAATGGCCTTAAGCGTTTGATAAAGTTAATATGATAAGCTGCTTCCAGTCCTAGCAGCTTGCTATGTTGAAAAGGATTTGTCATTGGTTGATCAAGAATGCTCTTTCCTGCAAGTCAGCTAAAACTTTATGTAGAAACTCTGACATTTTGTTCCACATACATTCTTGATCAGGGAATTTTTCCACTGCTGTAAATAGTCTTCTCACATAAATATTTTTCTTGTTTCGTGATGCACAAAACTTTTCCTCGCTAGTAAATAAACAAATTGTTCATTCATTAATGAATTGTCTAAATCATTCAAGTGCATTTCTTGGCAGACTGCCCCAAAGCTTCTTACAGAAGTTATTCATAAGAGATTTGGCCAAACGGCTTTACTCCATGTGGCCGGAAAACTGTTTTGATTAATGCTTAACAATTCTTCCTGCAAGTTTTATACATGTGGATTATTCTGTTCAAAAGATTTGAAGAAGTAAACTAACTCCATCATGAAGATGATTTTTTTTTTTTTTTTTTACCAAAAGACAGGATTTCCATTGCTGTATTCAAGTTTAAAGTGTAAGTCAGAGCAAAAGTGAAATGTAGAGAACGAGAGAAGAAGCAGTTCTTAAGTATTTATTTACTAGCTCATAAATAGTGCTGCTGTTGTGTGAATAACTCACTCGCAGGTCTCACATTATAGTCATGTTTGTGGTGCTCAAGGGTAAACCCAAGAAAAGAAGATTTGAAATGAGCTGTTCAAGGCAGATCGGTATCTGAGCTCTGTCCTCCAAGGCCAAAGGAAGTGAAACTGCCATTCATACCATTGATGTTTTTTTTTTTTTTTTTTAACTTGTAGACACAGTAGAGTCATAAACATGAGAACTGTTCAGTTTTGCTTCCCTAGGCAGTGATTCAGTATATCAAAAACCTTGGCCATTGTTTGTTTGGTCATAAATTCAAGAAATTGGTAAATCGAAAATGAAATGATATTATTATTCCCCACCATTATGTCATGTTTGGATAAACTGTTTATAGATTCTTCACCAAATTTACTGATCATGAATGTCCTTCAAAACAACAGGAGCTCCGTTCACGTGAGGAGGAGCTGACGCGAGCAGCCCTTCAGCAGAAGTCTCATGAAGAGCTGTTGAAGAGGAGGGAACAGCAGCTGGCCGAGCGGGAAATTAATGTGCTTGAGCGTGAGCTCAACATCCTTATATTCCAACTCAACAAGGACAAGCCCAATGTTAAGAAACGAAAGGGCAAGTTCAAGCGCAGCCGCCTCAAGCTCAAAGATGGCAACCGCATCAGCTTACCCTCAGGTTCGAGCTCTATGATTTTTTTGTGAACTGACACGACTGACAGATTTTCTCTTGTAGTATTAGAATTGTGAAGTGAGTTGATGTTATTGTAAATTGTGGCTGAAGTAAAAATGTGATTTAAATCCTACAAAGGGATAACCTTATTTGTGTTCAACAGATTTTCAGCATAAAATCACAGTTCAGGCTTCTCCGACTATGGACAAAAGAAGAAGCCTCAACAGCACTAACTCCAGCCCTCCCAGCAGCCCTACACTGATCCCTCGCCTCAGAGCCATTCAGTGTAAGTGCCCACTCTTTTCACACATTCATACAGCATCTGCTAAATTGATATTTTCCAATACTTTTGAGATTTTGGGTTTAAAAAACCATCAGACATATTTCTGTTTGCAAATAGAAGTTTAAAGTTTTAGTCTTTATTTTAACCGGAAGTTCCACCATTTATCTTCTTACAAAAAAACTGAAAATGAAACTGAAATTCAAAGAAACATCATTGTCGTAAACTAAGATCAAGATTGGCCCATATCCCTTCTCTGTTTAAATGTTTGCCAGTTTCAATACAGTAAAAACAAAATCATGTACCAAAGACAGTCACACTAATCAATTCATTCATGAACAACTCAGTGTGACGAAAAAATCCATTCAGGTCATTGCCAGTGAGTCTGAATCTTATGTTTGTTACACGTTTGTAACATATTTTCTTCCCATCAGTGAGCCACCCAAGTGACACTAGCCGAAGGGGCAGTATGTTTGTGTATCACCAGGATGTGGATATCACAAGCGAGTGTAAACCTCCTAGTGGGTTTAGGAAGAAAGGCAAGGAAACTGTGGTCCTGTGAGACAAAGCCACAGCATCTAACTGTGTGTTGGTGTGATTCCTGATCACTACTGCTCTGGCTTCACAGCATCTCTGTTTGTTTTGGTGACTTTGGGATACAAATGGCTGTCGTAACACATTGCTTGATGCTTTTGAATTTTAATGGTTTGTAATGAGTTTGCTTTGACTGCCTTTGGGGATCAAGTATATTTTGATAGACCTTGAGCTGGTGCTTTAATAGTTTAAGGTCAACCCAGTATTCTTCTGTATTCTTATTAACCATTTTCGAGGATGATTGTAATGATCTAACACTTGTTCACCAGTGATAATTGACTAAAAAAAGCTGTTGCTACTGTGAAGGACTAATATATTGAATCTCAGTCTGTGGTGTGACAAATTGGGAATGGCAGTTAAGAAATGTTCTGTTAGTATTAGCAATTCTGTTTCAAATTCTATGTATTTTCATCTCTAGTGACCCTGGATGAGAGCAACAGGACATGGGGTCGAAGCACCAATTACAAACCTGAGGAGTTTGAAGATGTTAAGAAAGGGTTTAAGAAGAAGGGCCGCACTTGGGGACCAAGCTCTGTGCAGACCAAGGAAAGAGGAAATTGTGCTGAAAGGTTAGAACTAGTGTTTATTTTTGTGTGTGCTCCTTTTTTTACAAAGACAAAATATTTTTTGTGTGTGATTTAAGCGTGTAATGTATGTTACCTTTTTTAATGATTCAGTAAATCTGATGATTGTCGGTGTCACTGTCATTTTGTCTTCAGAGTTCGACCTCTTTCAGATGGAAGCAGTCCCTGGTCCACTAGTCTTATGAAGGCCCAGAATTCTGTTCCATTGGCTGCATTATTTGCGGAGCAGGGTATGTAAAGAAGGCTCACCTTCCATTTATTTTTATCATGTACTCAATTTTCATCGCTGTTTGTTATATCTTTTATCCGTGTTACAAAGAAATGACATTAATGTTGCTTTGTTCGAAATAGCCCCCATACCCTCATTCACTATTCCCTACATTAGTCCACTAATCTAGTCCCGTTGAAGGAGTGAATCTAAATGCTGAGTGCACTGGAAGGGCTGCTGCTTTTGCATAATTTGTACTTGCTGTTTAAAGGGGGCATAACACAAACAGTTTCACCCAATCTCATGTTAATCTTGAGTACCTATAGAGTAGCACTGCTTCCTTCATATCTCCAAAAAGTCTTTAGTTTTATCATATTTATAAAAGAAAGATACAGCTTTACGATTCCCTCTGGAAAAAGCCGAGCTCCTGGAGGCGCGCCGGGGGTGGAGCTAAAGATTGACGAGCACTTGAGCGCAGAATGCCAACAAAACAGACATTTGATGCTGTTTCACTTACCGTCTGCATGATCATGACGGGGATCTTTTGTAGCTGGGACCGCTCCATCTTTCAGTATCAAACGATGTGCAAATCCAGCGTCGAACTGGGCCTTGTTTATAAAATGTTCGTAACAAACACGCTTGTGAAATTCCGTTGCTGCACCAGAAAAACAAACTGCATCCACTGTTTACATAACGCTGGGTTCTTTAGGAAGCTGAACTAAGTTATCTTTCCCTTATAACCAAAAACACACTTCTTTTGAAACATTCTTCCCGAGTGAGTCCTGTGCAGTGCTGCATGAAGCTCGTTGATGGGCGCGATCTCGCACTCGCTCTGGTCGATGCGTACGATGGTGCGTTTTTCTGGGAGAAATGCCCATATAAGGAGTTCCACCTTCGTCTACGTCATGAAGTGCCACAATAGAAAAAAACTTACATAAACTTGTACGAACCCGGAAGAAAGAATTTTGGCATAGAAATACTCCGTCATACGTCCAAATTGTTTTTTGAAACTTTGTCCACGGTTAGCATGAGAATCCAACTCTTTTAACAGTGTAAACAACTCTGAATGCATGGAACAGCATTGTACCCCCCCAATAATCATTTGAAAGCTAGAAAACTGGCAGCTCCAGGTGTAGAAGAGATTTATCTTGAACTGTCATGGAAACTAACATATATAAACTTTAATTTAACTAGTTAATAATAAATTACAAAGAAATGTATACCTGTGGGTGCATCTCAATCAGCTCCCTAGGTCAGTAGTTAGGGCACTGATCAGGGAGTCGTTTTAAGGGCTGTCTCAATCACAAAATCCTTCCAGTGCACATCCTTCCAGAAACATCGATACTCACTATGCTCCCTTGCCAGAAATTGCGTCACATTTCTAAAGCACTAAACCTAAACCACACGAGCACACTCGATAAATATAAATGACACCCAATAGAAGATTTGAAAACCTTTTTTTTTTTTTTTTTTTTTTTTATATAGAGGTAGTTAACACATCTAGTTAACATTTATAATTAATATTTAACTGAAATGTTGTAAGGACATTTCAGTTAAATCCAGTGACTGGATTTATGTACATGATATACTGGTTCAAAAGGTCGGGAGCTAAGGAGCTAATTAAGATGCACCCTGTATGATATTACACTGTACCCACATTGGACCAACGGTTTGGAAAATTAATGGATAGATGATTCAGCTGCAGGTGCCATCTTCAGGCGAGACGCGGGAATTCATTTGGCACAACCCACAGAGTGCATTTCGCATTTCTGTAGCTATTAAGTGTACATCAGTTTTACACTCGTTATTGAGGAGCATTATGGGTTTAAATGAATGCACTCAATAACATCCCCTATGGTTTCGGACCCCACAAAAAAGTAATATTGTGAAGTACTGTTAAGTGTTATTTGAATATACAATATTTTAAAATGTAATTTATTCCTTCTATGACAAAGCTGAATTTTCAGCAGTCATTACTCCAGTCTTCAGTTTCACATGATCCTTCAGAAATCATTCTAATATGCTGATTTGGTGCTCAATAAACTTTTTTTTTATTTTATTTTTTTTAAATCAGTGTTGTGCTGCTTCATTTTTTTTGTGAAAAGGGTTTTTATTTTTTTTACATCACTTTTGATCTGTTTAATGTGTCCTCGCTGAATAAGGTTTTTTTGTTTTGTTTAAAAAAAAAAAAAAAAAAACCTTACTGAACCCAAACTTTAACTGTTAACTTGTTTTATGTTGTTTTCCTAGGAACCAATAAAGGTGAAGTATGTTCTACTGATGGATCTGACAACAAACCAAAGCAACTGAAGTTCCCCAACCAGGTTTATATTGATCTACCTCTGTGGAAAGATGAACAGGGGGAGAGCCAGGGGCCGGCCGGTGGAGGTGAGAGCCAGGAAGACCCAACAACATCCACGAGTTCCACCAGCACCACACCGCAGCACACACCCACCAACAGCCTGAAGCGCACCACCACACGCCGGCGCACAGACACTGTTCTCTATGGCTGTGCCTCCATCCTGGCATCTGT
Source organism: Cyprinus carpio (assembly GCF_018340385.1). Taxonomy (NCBI): domain Eukaryota; kingdom Metazoa; phylum Chordata; class Actinopteri; order Cypriniformes; family Cyprinidae; genus Cyprinus; species Cyprinus carpio. The sequence goes on along the minus strand of NC_056584.1, from coordinate 13,871,253 downwards.
CGCATTCGGCTTCGACCTGCGAGAGGTTTGTACGAGTGCTGCTAATGAAGAACCAGAGCTACGTGAGGAGAAGAAAAAACGAGAGGGCCTGTTTCAGCGTGCCACTCGCTTCCGCCGCAGCACCAGCCCCCCTGGTGGCCGCGCACGCAAAGATGAGGTTACCGCAGGACCCGTAAACCTACTCGCCATGTCATCGATTTTTGAGTGCAACTCCACCAAGTGCCTCCTGCAGTCAGATTTTGAGGGGTCTGGGTATAACCCAATGAACGAGACTCCAGCTAGCAATTCCCAGACACATCAGCATCCAGGCACTAGTGATGTTCTTCCCTCAGCCCCTGTACAAGATCACACTTCTGGATCCAACTCTCGGCTTAGGAGAAAGAAGTCCAGCCCTGCTGTGTGTCAGACCAGTGAGTGATCTCTTAAAATTCTATACTATTTTGTCAAAATAATAAAAAAAAAAAAAAAAAATGTATAAAGTATATAATTGATCGATTTAAATGATACAAGTGAATATAGACATCACAACATTATAATTTACACTAAGTAAAATTTGTATTTTAGATGACTTTGAACGGTTTTTAATAGAGATGAACTGATCGACCGGCCAGGGACCGGAATTAGCCGATTTTCTGCGTGATCGGCCTGGACAAGTTCCGAGCCGGTCCGTTTTGACATCACACCTACGCTCACATGCGCATGTAAACATGTCGTCAGCGTGGAAGTTCTTCACTGTGAGTGAAGAAGACACATTTCTCAATCTGTAATATGTGTAGGGCCAAAATAAACAGTGGGAGAACCACAGGGCTCGATTAACACTTGTCTGGGACAAGTAGATTTTTTACAATCCAGGTGAGAGAGAACTTCACTTGCCCGACCGGACCATAAGCCTTATTAAAACATCAATAACAAAAATAACCAGGGAAGCACTGAAACTTGGCCACCAAAAATTTTCATGCAAGAATGATTGTGATTCGATGAGGCTCGTGCAGCATGAATGAGAGAAACTCATTCAGAAATCAAAACAAATGAGCGCAACAACACACAATGTAATTCACAGAAAGTTGTAGTATTTCAATAAACAAGAAGTTAAAGTTAAGTAAAGTAAAATTTAGATTATTGACTGTTTTTGCTCAATTTCACAAATGAAAATAGTTCCAGTCAAATCCACAGCACAGTGGGTCTCCAAGCAGCACACAGTGTTGGTGTACTGAATGAATCCACATTTTTGAATGAATCAGTGAGTCAATGATTCAGTGACCCATTCATAAAGACAGTCACTTGCCTTGTGAATGCATTTATGGCACCTCAGCTTCATCAAACAGTCTGTGTAAATGCTTCTAATGCCACTTCAGATGCAGTAAATAATATGTAAATGTTTTATTATATTGTTATTAAATTATATATTTTATCTAAAAAATATATTATCAAAATTTTCTAAATGTAAAAATAAATGGAAATGAGTATGTGAAATTTAACTTTGAATACAGCAAGATAAAGATAATCAAAAAAAAAAATCTAATAACAGCTGATAACCATTATGGTAGCAATATGTTGTGCATCTTTAGTGCATTTAAGGGATTTTAAAAAAAAGTATAGAGGTTTTGCTCTGCTCATTACTGCATTAATCCAAGACAGTGAAGTTTTGTTTTTAAATATTGTTTATTAATGATGTTACTTTCTTTGCTTTAGTTAATGGCAACAGTAACCTCCAGGCCAGTCCACCTGATTCCTCTACCACTTCCCTGAAAAAGAAGGCTGATAGAGAGCCTGCTCAAGCGAAGCAAGCCTCCGGGGAACCAGTATCTAGACCCAGGCCCCTTTCCCTTAGAAGCAAACCTCACTCCTGGGGGCTTCTAAAGAACCGCAATAAGAGCTATTCTCTCGGGCACTACTCTGGGGAGAAGAGTGCCCAAAACTTGGACATGGTCCTCCCCTCAGAGGTCAAAATGGGCTGCTCTTTGCTGGATATGGACACAGAGGGTCAAAAACGAGACTGCACAGTTCCCCTCTGTCGAATACAGAGCTCACCAAGTAGACTGTCTGTCTTCGAACTGGAGAATGAGTTTTTATCCTGAAATAAGCTGCATCTGGAACAATCTTACGTTTGTCTTCAATCTGTCTGTTCAACATGACATTAAGTTGTTTTTTTCCCCAAGATTAATATCATGGCCTTTGATCAATATTTGAGCCATTGCTGCTGGAGATATTCTGTGCTACATTTATTTATATGCTGTTTACTTTGGTATGTAATTTAATATGAAGTGACATATATGAAGTGAATGATCAGCATTCCACTGAATTTACAGTTAGAATTGCTGGTTTGTAGTTTTTACAAAGTGACTTGATTTGTAAACCTTTTACACTGATGAGCAAGATCTCAGATTCTGTTAGAAACTATTGATTTTTAAAGTGTTCAGGCATTTTTGTCATTTGATTTCATATCATGTAATGTCACATGAAAGGCATAAACAGGGCCCACAGTGTTTATATAAATAATAATAGTTGTACAGATGAAGTGGCTTAGCTAATGTAGCTAACAGAACTTGTGTTTGCTTGCTCAAACAGCGCTTTCAAGTTCCCTACATAGCTCATTATTTTTCCTGTACTAATACATTACATTTTCAGGGTTTTGTCTTTTGTGACCTGTTTGAAATTGATTCCTGGTGGTCAGCATTAGTTCTTTCTGATCATTTTTTTTGGAACATTGTTTTTTCCTAAAGTTATATTGGATAGCCACCTCATGGACTCTCTCCTTTTATAGCTTTAAGTCAGATGCATTTTATCTAATTATGTCTTTTAGAAGTGAACACATGCCTTTAGCTTTTTAGGTTTCATAACCCAAATGAGAAGCTATATATAGTTCATTATGCTGCCAAATAGTGATAAATGAATTAGCTATATTGTTAGTGTCTATCAATATTGCAATTATTTCACAAATCATTCCAGTCTATACAAACCCTACAAAATGAATTTAACTAATAGATTTAAGCACAAGGATGCTACTTAAAAACTGTTACCGTCTGAGTAGCTTGTTTTTGAGATTTACGCTGCTGTAGTTTCTCTAAAACTTCAAAACAGAAAGTTTAAAATTATAATTGATTTATATGACGTGAAATCAAGATTTGGTGTACCTTTTCCTTACTTTCCATACTTCAGCTTGAACTGTGTGTAAGTGATTTAAAGTGTTTCTGCAAACCCAAATGCTTTTTTTTAGCTGTCATTCTATATATTCAAACTGTTTTCTTAATCATTACCCTGTGTAAAAGACTAATTTATTAGCTTGTTCATTGTCTAATGTGAACTTCAGTATCTTGCATTTCCGTTTTGTCTCTTTGTATCACTTAAGTTGTTATTTTGTATCTTCAAGATGTGGAGATTGAGATTCAGAACGATTATTTGAACAAATTGAAACATTTTGTGGTTGTAGGGTGTCCAATGGAAGAGTACTGTACTCTTAGTTTGTTGGAAAAGATGTGTTTGAGAAACAACTCAGTATTGAAAAGCTTATTATAGTAAGGACTAGAATTATTTACTGTAATTATCAGGATAAATGTATTGTCTGTTCAGAAATGATCACAGGATTTCCCACTGATTCCTGTTCAAAATCACCCGTTATGTGGTGATGTTTTGAAGGAAGAACAAACAATGTTTTGTAGCACTGTAATTTTTGAGTCATGTATTGATGATTGCTCATTACATTTATGCTGTTATTGTATTAAGACATAATGATTACTGTTAGTTTAGATATGCAACTGCACATTAGGATTCATAAGAACAAAGGGCTTGGAGAGACATTGTGGTGCTTCCTTTTTATGTCTTGCAATGATCAATACTAGATGAAGTAACAATAATATGATGCCTGTTTTTGAAGAATTCATCTGGTGTTCTTGTCTAAGCACAATCATGTCTCTTATTATGGGAGAACTGCAGAGATCAGACTGTTTTTTTTAAAGCAGTTTTATTTGGACCGATTCCGAAACGTGAAGGACACAGATGTGTGAATGACAGAAAAGCTTTAGAGAAAGCAACAGATGATTTATGTTTTCACCAAAGTTGAAGTCTTGGATTGTGAAATGATTTTGAAAGATTGTTACATGGTACACAATGCACTGCTAATAGTTTTACTGGTTTGCTTATTAGTGTCTGCTGTATTGAGCTCTGTTTTATCCCAGGTTTTACCCATGTGACCAGTTTAGATTTATGTTAAAAGCTGTTCTGTTCAGATGTGGACTGGTTATTTGCTCCAGGAGGGCTCAAAGAAAAAAGGGCTGAGCCCAGAATCATCTCCTTTATATCAAATTCTACTATTTTTACTGTACACAAGTGACCAATAAATACTTTATACAACATTTAAGCATTTCTTTTATAATTTATTTAGTTAAGCAATTCATTTGTTGCGTTTCAACACTGTGTATCATAATATTCAACTACTTCTGTTTTGTGTTCAGTTCTCAGCCCTAAAGGCGACTATTAGTTCATGTTTTTATTTCCATCATTCATTAGCCTTAAAGCTGAAGTGTGCATGCATTTTAATTGAAAAAACCTAACTTAATACTAAATATCTTCAAGTAAGCCATTAGTTGATTTTCCTGAGAAACACACACACACACACAAAAACACTTTCCACTGCTGTTGGCTCAAACCAGTGGTGTGATTAAAGGGTAGCACTATCTCTTTGTCCATCCAATGAAAGATAAGAGGGTTCAGGAAACCTGTATGTAAACAGTCATTGTTATTGCTGATGGTGCTAGCAGTGCAGAAATTACACACTTCAGCTTTAATGTAATCTCAAAGCAAAGCCAGGCTTATAGTCGGTTTTACAGTAAACATGACCTTGGTGAAAAATTGCAGACATTCCACTATGAAGTGTGTAATTTTCATGTTGAACAAAGATCCAGAAGCAGCCACACCCTGCAGGCAGATAAAACAGAAATGTTATAATCAAAACCAGAAATATTATGAATACTCTAAAAATACACGTGCGTCTAGTAAGTGGAAGAAGAGCACACTCAAAATTCTCGGAACTGAAACTCTTAGCAAAGTAGACAGTCTAATTTATCCTAGGGTGGTTGGAACTTGATCTGAGGGTGTCTCAAGAGTGCAATCTCTGTCTCGAATAACAAGTAGCATGCCTGTCCTCACTTTGTCTACCAACAATCAATGCCTGGGAGGGAACATGTCACGGACACCATCATTGATCTCAGGTGTTTCCCTTACTAAAGAAAGCATATCAGGTGTTACGTCTAAGGCTTACCTGTGGGAGACACTAAGCCCTCAGTGAGTGCTGATGCAGGTGCTGGGACTCCGCAAGCTTTTGTGGCCTGAGCGAGGAGTAACGGACATAGCCTGAAGGCAGTAGGTGGTTTTGGGACGTAGCCCCTCGATCACAAGCTCCTTGGAGCAACTGTCTGTTTCATAAACTTCCTATTTGGGAAAGATGGGATTGGTGAAGGTTTAGTATACTGAATTGGAGGAGTTTATCATAATTACCATAATTTTAAGTCATGGGCTGCCACGGTTATTCTAAAACATATTGGAAAACAACTGCCAAATTAAGTGGAAATTGCTTAAACCTATAATTTCACCTACATTTACTACTGTATATACACACTGAATTTGTACATTTATAATCTAGGGTTTTCTTACCTCTTCAACATCATTGTGCATAAGGTATATTCTAAATGTCAGTTTCTGCAGTTTTGTTACTCGTATCCTAGAGCCTTTCTGTCCTCGCAGGGGTGTCCTCGGAGGTCTGATCTGAACTGAAATGATCCGTCCTGTCACGGTCACCTTTATCTGCGGTGGGCTGAAACTGGCTGTAATTTGGAGGAAGTTATTTGGTGAGAAGTTCCACAGGAAGAAAAAAATATATATATAAAAGTTTGCTGTTATGCCTTCACAGACACTCTGTGTAATCTTCCTTCCTCTTTGATTGGCACATCTTTTTCAAAATCAACCATATGTGGATGGAAGATCGTTACAAATGTAGACAAATGTATATTATGTAAATTATAATTAAAATGATGCAGGATACTCACATTCCCACTGAGGGTAAAACCTGTGGCTCAGGACCCATGATGAGAAGCCCTCAGAGGAGAAAGAACGGACCCTGGCATAGTACCATTCTCTGGGATCTGACGTCGCCTGGCTCAAGTCACACTCCAGCAAGCGGATGCCCTGACAGTGCTCAGAATTAGTCCACTCTTTGTCTCCATATCTGAAATCAAGAGAAGTCACCAATATGAAACGTAAAGGATTCAGTTCGGGTGTTGCCGATATTGGCAAGTTAATTTATGTTCTTTGACAAGAAAGTTGTGCACGCTTACATTTTATACTGAACAAAATATGTCTGGTTCTTGACAGCTTTTTGTGGATGTTTCCAGTGTAAGACATTTCTGAAGTCCAAAGAATGGAACTTTACTTCAAGGGGAGCCAAATCATCTTGAAGAGAGGGGCTGCCAAAGATAGCACAAATGAAACTTTATATGGAAATCCTGCACATGTGCACATTCATTGCTTACATGCAGGCTGCCAATGGTTAAGTAAAAGGCTTGAATTGAAGCTAAATAACTGTTTGTATCAAAGTGTATAATTTAACAGATAATATTAGAAATATTACCGTGGTGCCATCATTGAATTTCAGTGCAAGAAACAAGCTTTTAAACTTACAGTCTGCCCAACAGAGAAGGATAATCGCAAAAAAAAGTTCCAGGCTTTGACGTCCAGTCAGGGCATACATGTTAACAGATCAATGACATTCTGGTGGTTCCACTCTGAGCCCTTTTAAACTGTACCACTTCCCTTCCCTTTTTTTTTTTTTTTTTTTTTTTTTTTGCTCACACCACAAATATGGTTCCAACTTTCTTTTTGTTTTTACACACAATTTAATTTAGTTTATTTTAAATAAATAAATAAATAATGTTTAGTTGGGTCCTTAGAATTTAACTCAGGGCTATTCAATTAGTTTCATTTGAGGGCCAGATTATTGAATTAAAAATCTGAAGGGGGGGGGGGTGCAAGGGGGTGGGGTCCTGTAACATTAGAAATGAAATTGAAAAGCATATTCAGCAGTAAAATTAATTAATATTACTAACAGTAACATCTATAAAAGGATAACATTAGATAAAGGTAGTATATTTTGAATATGTGTTTAATGGCATCTTTTTACTAAGTAGCTTATTATTAATGAAGGCCAGTACTTTTAATACCAATACTGCTACTGATTTTTCTATTAAATGCATTTTCCCTCAATTTTAGCCATCAGTTATAGCCATTTAACGTTAGACTATAACAGAAAGCCATTATTGTTAACATTTAACAGGCTCTGAAAAATAGGCTATAACAAATATAACAAATTTTAATTTAACTTAAAAAATATTCACACAAACTACCAACTGTATGTGCATAAACTATATATATATATTCATCTTTATTCAAGCTACAAAAGTTAATCAGCGTGCAGAGCAGTGAGTGATTTCCTTTTTCTTTGATTAACATCAATGACAGACTGCAGCAGGTTTCTCTTTAAAAGCAGATGCACATGATGTGCATCTGACACACATTCGCTTTTCTCCCAAATATTTATGATCATTTCGGAGTTTATAAATCATTTAAGACCGTGTTGCAAGGTGTGTGTCTGTGTCGTTAAAACGCTACCTACAATAAGTTCAGCTAGTACTCGGGCCGGATGAAGATGATTGGCGGGGCAGATTTGGACCAATTGAATAGGTTTAGCCCAAGAGACAACCTCCCGCTCTCTCTCTGAAGCCAACAAGGAAGTGACTAAAACTGTAATTCATCGACTGGCCACTTGAGGCTGGCTGCAAAAGGGAGTCAGTCCCATAGACTCCCCATGTTAAAATGCCCAACTTTACAGCAGAAAAAAAACCGTTTACTGCCTGGTTCAAAAAAGGATTTTGGTCTATATAGCTAATTTTGCCCTTCAGGACAACTGTGAGGGGGGTGAATTTTTTTACAACTCATCTGTTTAAATTAAATTAAGCCTTAAAGTTCTGCATAATTAAGGGCATGGCCACTTGAGTGACAGGTGGATTGCCGCTGCTGACACTGTCGACGCGTTAGGTGGGCGTGGCTTCAGCAACCAGCTCCTGCCTTTTTGCCCGTTTTCGATTATCCGGGAGTGACGCGCGGTGACACGCTGCCAAGATGGCGACGGCAGCCTCCGCCCACTTTGCGCTTCAAAAACTCTCCACAGGAATCTACGGATGATGTCACAGACACTACATCCATGTTTTTATACAGTCTATGGTTTAGCCCAAATTTATCTAGTTTAGTATAATCAACTTGTTGTTTTGTTTGTCAAAATGATTTAAGTGGGATTTTTTTTATATTAATATATTTTTTAAAAATATTATTTTACTGAAGTTTTATTTAAATTTTCTTATTTTTAAACAAGCAGTTGCATTATACATATATGCATTGTGCATAATGATGTACACAACTGCTTGTTATATATAATAAACATATATAATGAAAAAACACGAAAAGACTATCAGTACTGTCACTAGAATAGCTATTACTCATTGAGTTCCCACAGCACTGGCAACACTTTTCTGCATGGTAACCACAAAATTCAAAAACAGTGCAGAACCTCCTCCAAACATAGCTGAACATTAAACATTAACATTTCTCTCCCTTTGCTGAATAACACTTGCCCCTTGCAAAGCATGACGAGAACCCCAGATCTAGTGCCCAGTTAGGTAGGTATACAAAAATGATTTGTGTAGGTTTAACAAAAATAAATAAATTAAACTAAAGTTTTAAATATCAAGTTTTAAAATTAAATATTTTAAACCCTTGAAGAAATGCTTTTTTGCCGCACTTTGTTTTAAATAGTTCCTCTGTAAGCATATGGACATCATGCAGAAGTCATATGAAGTCAGGGAATCCCTCTCTTACAATCACTAACCACAGAACGCATGATGACTGCATGGAAACAAAAAGAGTGGTTTTATATTATGCTTGAGACGCACATCTGTTCTTTCAAACATCAGACAGATGTCTGCTTCATTCACAGGAAAGAAGCAGAGGTCTGAACAGGAAAGAGAAATGCATGTACTATAAATTTTAATTAGCTGTAAATTTTAAAGGCAAGATTAGTTGTTTCCTACATGAATTTTGGAAATGGTTTAACCACATTTCCTCTTTAATGTGTGGTTTGAAATGTATCTACCTGCTTGTGTAACCCTGTAAGACTCTGACCTTTCACTTTGTTCCCCAACCTTTGTTTTTTTTCACATTTTCACTTCACTTTTATTGTTCAAAAGGGCATTTACATATCTGATATGATGAACAGTGTCACGTATTACCAGCTAAATGCCACGCTTTCTACCTGTTGTACCATTTTGTCATGGAGGGTTTCAATTTCCACTGAAATAAGAACATATGTGACTCTAACATCTTAAACAGGAACAGTAAAAGTTTAGCAGTGGAAAATTATATAAATTAGTATGTAGCTAATTCCATACATACCACTCACAACTTCTGTTTATCCGAATGTAGGTCAGTAGCATGCCCTTAAAAGAAGTAAATTTTTAGCATACTTTTAGAAAGAGTATTCCTTAAAAAATCACGTCTTTATGCAATTTCATAATTAACATCTATTGTCTTTGAAATATAGTTAAAGTGTAGTGTCGAAGTATACTAACAACCGGTAAACTAAGATTTAATGTAATTTCTATTCTATTCCAATTTTATACATTTGCATTTTTAAAAATTTAAATATAATACACTACAGTTAAAATTCTAATCAAGTACTTTACATGTGCTTTAGTATGTTAGTCACCCATTCAAAAGTATGTGAACAACTTTAAAGCATGACAAAAGATTTAATAAAACAATCATTATAAATTTAGGTATTTGTGGTAACATAACAACAAGGTTCCAGTTGATAACTCTATTTAATGCATCAAATAATATTAACTAACTGAGCATGTTAGTTTATGTTAACTAATGTAGTTAACTAATGTTAACAAATAGAACCTTATTGTAAAGTGTTACCAAATGTACTTTAAATTCATAACTTTCAAATTGACAAAGTGTACTCGCTTGAAGTAAAATTAAGTGGCCTTTAATTTTAGGACTAAAATATCTGCAAGTACAGTTTTTCAAAAACATACTTTTAAGATTTGAATAACACTTCTTTTTCACAAGTGTGAAGAAATTGTAACTGTTTATATTATTTGCATTTAGCTAGTAACTGATCAACAGACCACAAATATAATAAAATAGTATACACCTTCCTTTATAATGCAATGTACATACAGCAAGACTAGGATAACATTTGCCCTCAAATCTCAGGTGTCTTTTAGCTCTTTTGTGTGTCCACCATGTGCTCATTGACTGCATGGGAGTCTAAAGGCCTTCAGATGGGAAGGGTCAGGTCTACTTTTGTTGGACGACTTTCATACCTTTTATGGACCTTGACATTGTTATTTACTTGGCAGTCTATGTGACAGTCTCAAGCTTCCAGGTTTTCATCCAAAATATCTTAAATTGTATTCTGAAGATGAACAAAGCTTTTACGGATTTGGAACGACATGGGGGTAAGTGATTAATTACAAAATTTTCATTTTGGGGTGGTGTATCCCTTTAAAATACCTTTGACCCAGTTGCCATGGTTTCATTATCATTCCCTACAGCTGTTCAGACAATACCTGCCCCACGCTGTTGTTCACGCCATCTGCACCCCCCTCTTTTGTGAGGTCTGTGCACTCGCAGTCAATTCCCAGGAAGGACAAAGACAATGTCCGCTCACCTTTACTGAAAGAATCTCAAAAAATGATTTGTGCATTGCCTGTGAGTCACTGCATTCTGAGAAAGTACAGAAATGATCACACAGCCAAGAAAAAAATCATAGTTTGTTTGATTTATTTCGTCAGGAGATAAACAATAGATTAAGCTCAAGACATTCAGCTCTTTCTTTCTGATTGGTGTTTGCTTTTGTCACTGGATGCATTCAGTGTCATGTGTTCTGTGACTTCCCAAATCAATTAATTCAGAAATGCAAGTTCACAAAAACAGATAATTACATGACTCAAATTAGAGCAAACTGGTTAATATTTTGATCAACTTTCAAAAGGTACTAATTTTGACCAATCTGATACTAAGATGTACTAATATGCACATTTTTGAGAGTGAAAGCACATCTCTTTATTTGTATTAATTTATCAACCATCACGTGAGGAATAATTTATGAGGAACAATGAGTAGAAGCCATTTTCCAATAATTTGGAAATTTATACTGTGCGGTATATTTGTATCTTTGCATAATATCCCTACTTTTAAAAGGTATGTTCTATTACCCCCATTAATGATGAATGTGCAGAAAATCAAATAGCTTTAGCTGGTTGTACTTGACATTTAGGATATTTTTTTGTGCTCAAACTTCCTTGTTCTTTGCCCTTTATCGCTGGATGACAGACAGAGGTGTAAAAATACTGACAAATTGAATGCAAAGTGAAAGAATTCATATTGTATCAAAATTATCTAGCCAAAACATACTTGAATGCAGGTCTGGAATTGTGCTTGACCACATATTAAACTAAAACCTGTTACCAGAAATTGCATTTAATTTCAGAAGAAGCTGGTTTTAAAATTTGAGATACAGACTGATTGTCGACTATGTTCCCATTTGAGTCAAGTTTGTCCATCTTCAGGAAAGTCTGTAATTAAAATATATTACTTTAGGTCAGATTTTGTTGTGATGGATGACCTTTTGTGTCCAGATACAGTTTACAACTGAATGCATATCATTGGCTGGAGAAGTTCAGTCTGGAGTGTAATTTGATCAGATTGTAACCTTAGTAAAAGAGAAAGATTCACGTCATGATGACCAGCAAAAACCATTGTGAAATGGAAATGTAACTGAGTAAGAATTCAGAATTCTCAAGTAAGTACTTAAATCTCTTAAATAATACAAGGAAGTACAAAGTATTTACACCTCTGCTGTTCAGTCTTATTTGGAAAAACACCTACTTCTGTTTTATGTTTGTAGAGAAATGTAAGACTTTTAGGATGCATTAAATTGATCAAACAATTTTAAAATGTTTTAAGACTTCTGTTTCAAAAAAATAATAAAAAAATGTTAATCTATTGAACTGTTTATTCATCAAAGTTTCAAATATTCAACAGCACAACTGTTTTCAGCATTGATAACAAGAAATGTTTCTTGAGCAGCAAATCAGCATATTAGTATGATTTCTGAATGATCATGTGACACTGAAGACTGGAGTAATGATATAGAAAATTCAGCTTCACCATCATAGGAATAAATGACATTTTAAAATATATTAACATAGAAAATAGTTATTTTAAATTGTAATAATATTTCACAGTATACTACTGCTTTAACTTTATTTTGCAGCCTTGATGAGCATAAGAGACTTCTTTTAAAAACATCTCAAAATCATACCAACCCTAAACTGTTGAACAGTAGTGTCTAATGTTTTGACTCGAATGCGTCTAATTTTCTCACCGAAACAAAATCTCTAAAGATCCTGTTACATGTCAGTTACATTAACAAATATATTCAAACAGTGCCAGCATTACCATTTAGTTCCTATATGCATTAACATAATGTTTAAAATAAAATTTGTTAATATTTAAACACCTCTACTCTATAGCCAATGGAGGTTCAGTATAAGCAATGAGTATAGTTCTGTGTGCTATCAGGCAATTTGGGCAGATGGTATTTTAAATATGAACATACTGATTATTTTGTTTTTGTATCTTAAGTAACATTAAAAGACTGTGCCTTTCAACCCAAGACAAGAAAACACAACTATATCATCAAATAATGTGGTTTAGATGGAGCAGGGCCTGCAGGAAGAAGGTGTTGAGCCTTTCTGCCTCAGAGGTGAAAGCACAATGAGTTCTCTCACAACAACCCTTAAAGATTGATACAGTCAGCTGGTCTGGCTCAGTCACATGTTTGGTGTGGGTGTGGGTTTAATAAGGAAGTACACAGACCTCTATAATGCAGAACAAGCTGCTGCTGGTATGTTCTTGTGTAGACTGCTAATAATGGTTCATCTTTTAAAGAAAGTGGTTGGCACTTTATCCAAATGTTAATGTTTAGAAAGTATGGACAGTCCCAAACAAATTTTTGTTTGTATAATAAAATAAAAGAGGTTAATTTTAAAATGATTCATTATTATTACCCCTGCAACAAATATTTAATTAAATTTATACAAAATATTTATCCACTCTGCTCTTTTTGTCAAGAAGAGGAAGAATCTCTTTCTATTTCTGTCCTTATACCAAACAATGCTGGCTTAAATTTTCAGCATCTTTACTTCTTGTATTCTTTCATCTATGTAACATTTCAGCAGTTAAGGTTCTCTTTCAATCTGTGGTTTCTGACAATAGGGAGCTAGACTTTATTTGTATGATGGGAAAATTCCACATTCACAAAGCGTGATGCCTTAACTTTAAACCTAACTGTAAAATATTTACTTCTGATTTACTTTTGCTTTACTCATCACTTCAAAGAATCTCCTCTAATATAAAAGCCTTTAAAACATCCAATATTATAAAACAATTTATAAATAAGTTCTAACTTTTATGATTGTATATTTATTTAATTGCATTTTAATTGTTATTGTATCCCCCGTATGTTTTTGTTATAATGTTTATCTGTTTCTTTCTGATATGGTATATATATATATTCTTGGGTAGTATGACACGTGCTGTTGTGAAGCAACAAGCAATATATTTTCAGAGCAAGGCCATGCTCACTCCATTAGATATTCATGAAATAAACTTAAACAGCCTTTTTCTTATTAAAATGATGAACATTAAGATGAAGTAGCTAGAAAGAGTTTAGTGACCACAAATGTATGTATGAATGAATGAATGAATGAATCAATCAATCAATCAATCAATCAATCAAACAATAAAAGATCAAGACAGTTGTCTATAACATTGCTTAGAACAATATTGTGGGAATGGAAACACATTATTTAGGGCAAATTTTCTTGGAAGCAACTTTACTCAAGTTCATCTTGTTTTCTATTTGGGAATTAAGTAAATCAGATAAATTCATTTCATATAAATAATTTTATATATATATAGTGCAAAGACATTCCTATAAGTTACTTACTACAATGCAAGACAGTTAAAAAAAGGTATTTATTAAAGGTATTTATATAAATGATATACCATTTTAAGTAAATCACAAAAAAGTGTGTTCATACTAGAAACAACAACAACAACATGAAATAAAATTTGCGAAATTGAAATTAAAATAAAGCAGTTTTTGTTGTTTATTTTTATGCACTATACTTGTGCAACAAAAAGGAATCATTTGAGCCTGTTACCAAAACCAGTCTGAACGATTTGTTCAAGAGAATCGAAAGTGAGTGGACAGTAGGATTGAACTGAACACTTGACGGATAGGGCAAAAAGTTACTTTAAAAGCCGAATAATTTTACAAATAAATCGTGCTGTACCTAATGTGTTTATTACTTTATTGTACGACAGTTTTATCAACACTTTTCATCCTAAGTTCTAAATAAGTAACCAAAAGAAAAACAACAACAACAACAACAACAACAAAAACTTAAAAGCAAACAATATGTGCTTAAATATAGCTTTTTAGAACGTCAGGAACCACATGAAAAAGGTAAAACGTAACAATGTACAAGAAAAGTTGACCTGGTTGTTTGAACCGGTTCTTTCAAACGAACTGTTCAAAAGAACCGATTTCGTGGAAACGATTCAGACATTAAGATTCACCCACAGAAAACAGAACACGAAACATCCCCCGGAAACAGCCCTTCGTGCAACATGATTGGTGAATTTTCAGAGTGGCGTCATATACCCGCGCTTTGTTTGGAACGTCAGCTCGTTGGCGGGATTCAGGCTTCGGGAAGAGACACACAGCGATTGTTTTGAGATGTTAGTTTGTTTTTAGATTACATTTACATGTAATAAATATATAGTTAAGACATTTGATATTATTGTAACATACGTGTTTAATGTTAAATACGCATGAGAACATTTGTGACAGAAAGCAAATGATGTTACTTAAACTATGAACTATGTTAGCTAGTTAAACTAGCATTATTCAAGTTCAGGAATTATAGTTACCGTTTATGAACTTTCATGAGAGCTGTAACGTCACTGTGGCGTCTTTATGTGTATTTATTGATTGTCAACTACTTTGTCTTATGCTTATAATCGCTGTAACGTTAGGTCTGTCAGTGCTTTTGAATGGGTCAGATCTTAAAGGTTTTAAAAGATGTCACATTGTCCAGTTTTAGTAAACTTATTGTTAAAACTCTGTGTCTAGAATTGCAATGCAGTTTCCAGGCAGAAGAAAGAAGGTGATCGGCAGCTCTCAGAATGATCTGTATGATCACTGTCTTCAGTTCTACGGACAGCCTCCTCTGGAGAACATCTCTCTCACTGAGTTTGAAACCTTCGCAGTGGAGAGGCTGAAATGTGAGTCATCTGCATGGCCTAGGTGTTTTAAAGAGCCTTTGAATTAAAAAAAAAAAAATGTTCCAATAATATATATGTATATATAATTATGATGTGCTTTTTCAAGTGCTCAAGTCTGTGGAAAACATTGGGGTGAGCTATGTGAAAAATTCTGAGCAGTACGTCAAGAAACTGGACGCTGAATTTTCAAGTCTGAACTTCCCACTCAGGACAGAATTGGTGAGAACATGTTTTTCATATACACTTTTTTTTTTTCCTCATGCTGCACATTCACTACATACATTTTTGTTAATGAATCATTTTGTTAAAAGAAACATTTTTTCTTCAAAACATGCATTTGTCTATAATGAAACAAACTATCCTATGTACGCAACACACATACACAACTTAAGAAAAGTGGATGGATATTTCATTTTACTATATTTTGCTCATAAGTCATAGAAAATTACATTTTATGTTGTCTTTATGCTTTCAAACTTTTTAAATGAGTACACTCATATTATTTTCTAACTCTTTCTTTCTTTTTTCCCCCAAACAATATGCCCTAATCACTCAGGGTGACCGGAGGGTTCAGGGAGGAACATCTGAATATGAGAAACGAAGAAAAGACCATATCTCCCATTTTATTCTACGCTTGGCTTATTGCCAGACGTAAGTGTTAGTCGTGTGTAAATCAGGATGTACTGTTTGGTATGGCCATTTATCATTTTTTTTTTTTTTTTTTTTTTTTTTTTTTTTTATGATTCAAATTTTTTTTTTTTGTGTGTGTGTGCTGAAACTTAAGCAATGAATGTTTATTTATGTAATTTATAATCTAAGTTGAAACTAAACAGTATGTTTAATACATTATATAAAGTGTATATATTAAGGATCATTTATAGGTATATTTTGAAATGTAAGGTATAAAGTAAACCATATACTTTTATTTCATTTTAGGGAGGACCTGAGACGATGGTTTATCCAACAGGAAATGGATCTTTTCCGTTACCGATTTGGTGAACTAACTTCAAAGCACAAGACTGACTTCTTGCATAAAAACAATCTGAAGTACGAGACGGTGAGACTGCTTTACATATTAATTTAATTGTTGAAACCTCCCACAATTCACTTTCTTTTGATTTTATCAGAACAGTCTGTGTATTTAATTTTAGTTTACAAAAACTGAAAAATATCTGATAAAACTAACTTTATCTATCCTTCAAACCTTCATCTATAAAACTTTCATTTCACTTTTTATTTCTTATTTGAAAGATCCCATCATGATCATTGATGTTTTAGAAATGTACAGGTCTGGGCCAGTGTGTTTTCACGTACAGTCCTGTAGGGGGCAGTTCTTCACTAAAAACATTGTTCATCTTTCAGTTCATGTCTTTCAGTTCCACTCTCTTAACATTCCTAATATGATTTCAGAGCTATGCCTGAATGCTCATATTTTCTAGCCGTAAATAAATGCTAATGCCATTATGCCACTGAATAAATGTTAAACAATATATTTTGTCATAACCTTTTTACATGATAATTTAAAGATGCTGTGTTTCTTTGAATTTGCTCTCTGAATTGTGGCGATAAATGCTTTTTGTCTTTGCCAAATGTTGTCCTTGCTTTAGCTCTTCTAGTTCAAACTAAATGTCAGCTGTGCAATTTTTTCCCCCTTTCATTTTACAGGTGAGTGCAGAGGAAAAGAAAAGCCTAAAAGACAAGCTCATCACCTCCAGTTATGGATTAAGTGGAATCACAGTGGAAGAATATGACTTCTACAAAGTAAGTTAATTGTAACATCTTCATTATAAAAATGATACAGAGTTCTGAAAAGCTATTTAATGCTGAGTCTCTGTAACTTTGTAAAAATAAAAGACAGCAGGCTAGAAAGGTTCATCTTAAATCATTAAATTAATTTAAAACAAGTTAAAGTTTATATTGCATATTTAGTACTTGTCTAAACTAGAATGAGATTTTATTAGAATTTATTTATTGACTCGTCTGTTAATCTTTTAAAAATAAGTGTAAGCTGTAACATTTTGATATTATGTATGTGCAGTATGTAACTTATTATTTTTCTGAATCAAAGGTCCCATTTCAGGATGCCCTGGATTTAGTGCGCACAAGGAAAGTCTACTTGCTGGCTGGAAATGCCTACATTCCCCACCACGAAATTGTCACGATTGTCCTTAATGACTTCCGAACAAGACTTTCCAAAGCACTTGCGGTAAGTAACAAAATTGGAGCCCCGTCACACAACAATCGGTGTTCAGCACTAGAGATTCGTTTGTAAGTGGCGAGATGGATGTTGTAAACAGGGCCTGTGCTATGTTACTTTGAAGGAAGGCATTATTAGAAGGGATTTTACATTTGGTTTTGATTGAGAATGGTTTCAGATTCACTCAGAGTTCAATGATACAAAACTACCCACATTTAACTTGTATTCCTTCACTAAAACTCGGGTTCATGGGGGGTTATTGTAAGCTGCAGAAACAGAGCGTGTAGCTCACAGTTAGAGTTGATAGGGGGCTGTGTTAAGGCGGTCTTCGAAGTCTAGAAAGGTAACACAATCGAGAGGTTATAGCAGTCATGAGATTGCTTTTTTTTTTAAAGTGTAGAAGAGTGGGTGTAAGAGATGATAGTTTAGAGAGGCTTAACGTAAAGTGCTTGATGGCACACACTGAGATGTCATGGGTCATTTCCACCTTCAGACGGAGATTAAAAGGCGACTAGAAGATGGAGGATGTCACAGGGAGGGTTGTTGGTCAGGAAATCAAAAGCAGCTTTTCTGTTAGCTCCTGCCAAGATTGCTGTAACCCACCGTGGAGGCATCTTGTTTTTTTTCCTCCAACCCTGCCAAATGGCAGCAAAATGTGCTTCCCTGCGATAGGCTATTATCCTTTGAAAGATGACGCATGTGTTTGTATTCCTACCATTGAGTTTCTCCCCTTGCATCATATTTAGGATGCATGTTAATGTGATGTGTGTCAGGATATTTCCAGCAGACGGCACACTGAGGGCTTTTCATGCTTGAGCTTAGCTGATTCCTTGTTGTCTTTTGTGCAGCAGCATAACCACAAACATTAAAGTACAGGATCAAACAGGTGCTGATATTTTGAAAATAGTTAGGCACACTGTACTGGAAATGCTAAATTGAAGAAATATATTACAATACATACATATATACATACAGTATATATATATATATATATATATACACACTGTACACACACACACACACGCACACACACATATATGGGGTCAGTAAGTTTTTTTATTTTAAGAAATTATTTTATTTAGCAAGAATGCATTAAGCTGATCAAAAGTAAACCATTTATAATGTTATAAAATATTAAAAATAAATGCTGTTCTTTTAAACTTTATATTCACCAAAGAATCCTGAAAAACATGTATCATAGTTTTTACAACACTGATGATAACAAAAGAAGAAATGCTTCTTGAGGATATTAGCATGTTAGCAAATCATCAAATTAGAATGATTTCTGTTTTTGATCAAATAAATTCAGAATTGGTGAGCATAGGAAACATCTTTCAAAAACATCTTACAAACCACATGTATTTATGTTTATATTTATATTATTTACTTTGTGTAGATAAAGCAGTTTAATATATCTACAGTGCTTTGTTTTTCCATCAAGGTTTTGTTAAGCTTGAATTCATCTGTTATTTTACTGAGGTTATGTATAAAATCACACTCTAAATATAAAGTGCAGTTTAAATATTTAATTTATCTGCAGAATGGTGTGGTGGCTGTTAAGGTAATAGCTGCCTGTTTGTCATCTTCACTCCATTAATATCTGAGATTCAAATGTGAGTCTCTGATGGTAAACAATGCAGCAGCAGCAGGTTTAATTGCTGCTATAACTGGAGAAATTAACATGTGCACATGATATAGGGAACAATAATAAATTTGGGCAGCTTTGTGAACTCAGATTACTTAACAACATTAGTCTGCCCAGCTTGGGTTTAATTGGGCATTTTAATTGAAACTGGGGAGCGGTTGTGTTCGGTTGATCGCTGGTAAGTGGAGAAGAGACAGGCTTTATGCATTTAGTGCTGGCATGTAGTCTGCATAAATTTCCTTGTGCTTCTGGGGTTGAATGTTCTTTGTGCTAGTTGAAGATGTTTTTTAGGAAATGTGTTTTGTGCCATGCTGTTTCTGAGTTTTGTGTCGCACCTGAATGTTGGGCATGAAGATCTGTCATAGATGGATGATGCAAAATTAAGAAAGTCCCATCTCAGCATGGTAAATTATCTTTCAGCTTGGCAGATTTTTCTCTTTTCGTCATCTACATGCCATCTCGTCAAGGCCAGCCATCACACTGAGTCTGCCAGGCATTTGGATAGCTGGTGGGATGGGTTTTATTTCAGCAGAATGTTCTCTGAGAAAAGTCATTTGAATTATTATTCGGTAAGCTCTTGTCCGACCGAAGCGGAGAACAGACACTGCTAGTCCACAGTCTCGCTCCTGCCAGTATATTGAAGTTGTATAAGTCTGAGCAATAATCCATCCTGGCTAATGAAAGCATATGCTGCCTGCACATTTTTTTTCTCATTCAGGATGGCCATGCTAGAAGAAAATGAAATGTATCAATCTTCATATTCCCGATGACTCCATAAATCAGGATTGGAATGGGTCTTTTATGATAATCCGAATCATTTCCAGTGAGATTGTCTAAAATCAATTGCTTGGTTGAAAATCCTTAGTTTAACTCTGAATGTCCATCTTAGTAGAGCTGCCACTGACCGGTAATTGTTGCTGGTGAGTATTTTCAAAAGTGATAGAATGCATTCACTCAGTATTTTTGTTTCTTTTATTAGGGCTCAAGCCTGGAGGGCGAAGAGCCCTATTGTTTTCCTTAGGATTATTATTTTTTTTTTTTTTTATTTTTATTTTTTTTTTTTTATTCTTCTAATTTTTTTTCCAAGGTTTCGGGGGCTTTTGGGGCCCTTAACATGCTCAAAAACTCTTGAAAATTGGCACACACCTTGGAATCTGCGGCCATTAGGGCCGGGCAGAGACTGATACACGGGCGTGGCACAGGGGCTCTACAGCGCCCCCTGGAATATTGAGGGCCATATATCATGCATACTTACACGTATACATATGAAACTCGGTACACATGTAGATCTCATCAAACCAAACAACTTTCACACTGCATGTCATAAGCTCTGCCCAACAGGAAGTTGGCTATTTAGGGTTTTGTGAAAAACACATGCTCTGGAATTTGAAATACTCCTCTGAGGAACTCCACCCGTTTGCCACAAAACTCGGTGAACATGATCTCAAGACATTGGGGATGCTAAATTGCGAAGATATTTTTGATATCTCGAACGGTTTGTCCGTGGCGAGGCGTTGAAATTATGGCGAGAAACAGGAAATGTCTAATAACATCAACATACACTACCTGAGTTTGATCAAACTTCATCGGTTTGTTCGATGTATGATGCCGATCGCATATATGTGACTATTAGGAGTCAAAGTTACAGCGCCACCAACTGGCAGCAGGAAGCGTGTCATTTTCAAAATGCTTTGAATTCAGCATCTTATTTTTACTCGATTTGCTTCAAACTTCATCAGAATAATGACAAAACACGGCCGATGTAAATCTCTTGTGGGGATATTGATATCTAATATAGTGTTGCCGTGGCAACGTGTCAAACTTGAATGTTCTGTTCTGGTGATTTTTAGGCAGATAACTAGCTCAGATTTACATTAAACTCGAAACAGATATCAGTATTAAAGATAGCTAGACCATGGCAAAAGCTTTTAAAAGGGCGTGGAAGAGCCACTCTATAGCGCCACCTTTTGTCAAAAGTGAGGGGGTTAGTTTTAGCTACAGACACCAAACTCAATACATGAATTGTTCTTATCAAGACGGACAACTTTCTAATTCACAGTCATCAGCTACGATGAACAGGAAGTCAGTTATATTGATTTGAATATGGATTTTTGGAAAAAAATAGCTGTGAATTAATGCATACTGCTCAGAGGAGAATTACAGTATACACACCAAACTTTGTCTACATGATGCCAAAACATTGAGGAACTTAAATTGCGAATGGATTTTGGATAGCTTGAACGGTTTTGCCGTAGTGATTTATTGAAATAACAGTAAAAAAGTAAACATAAATTGTCTTATATGTCTTAAAGTGCAGCTTCCAAACACTTAAAAAAATTTATATATAGAGGACAAGTCATTCTGAGCAAATATGCATAGTTTCACGACTTTACAATGTTCTATGGATAACAGAAAATTAAAAAAACTGTCAGTCATCTGATCTCACTCTGAGGCCAGTCTCTCTGTGTGAGAAAAAGGAGGGGGCTTAGTCACTCTGATGACTCTGCCATTGCCCTGTGAAGAATGTGTGTGCGCTGAGTGTATGTGTTAATCGTTTTTGATGTTACAAAGGTTATTTAGTCAGAAGCAATGAACACTTGTATTTTTCTTTGACAGCATTAGATTTATTATTATGCTTTCACTTTAAGAACCAATCACGGGTTTAATATACACATGCCTTTTATTTCTGAACTGTTAACGTTAAGACATATGCCTAACCGACTGTGTTTTACTAGGATATTCCCCAAAACGCGCATTTAGATGTAATTATGTATTCATTGATCCATGCACAAAAAAAAGCGGAAGATAGCTCAGTTTAGTATTCGCGCGTGCGGCTGTCTGTGTGCATGCACGCGCTTCAGATGTGTGCGGTGAAACACACAGCGCTCGACTGTTCCGCGAACAATCCCGAGCGTTTTATATGCTCACCTTGTGCCTTATACCGAGTCCTAATCGGTGAGTTTGGAAAGAGAATGCAGCCGTTGACGGACATTATGTGAAAATGTAGACAGTGCCAAATAAGCTGGCCTATTTATATAACAGATATCTATATTGTACGTGTGCTATCGATGAATCGATCCATATCGATGAATCAATACATCCCTAATATATCAAACGTAAATAACTGCATAGACATCACTGTTTAAAACTAAATATAGATTAATCGTTTTTGATGTTACAAAGGTTATTTAGGTGGGTTTTTTTAGGTGCTATCGATGCATCGATCCATATCGATGAATCAATACACCCCTAATATAGGCTATGTGTGTGTGTGTGTGTGTTTCAAAAAATATATATATAAAAAAAAATAAATATATATATATATATATATATATATATATATATAATATATATATATTATATATATATATATATATATATACACACATTTCAATACTGTCATAGGTCAGTATTTAAATGAGTTTGAAATTATTATTATTATTATTATTATTATTATTATTATTATTATTATAAACCTATGCAATTATATATATATATATATATATATATATATATATATATATATATATATATATATATATATATATATATATATATATATATATATATATAATTGCATAGGTTTATAATAATAATAATAATAATAATAATTTCAAACTCATTTAAATACTGACCTATGACATCCTGTGACATGAAATTTATCTGAATTTACACAACTCACGATGTAACAGTAAAACAGATAAGCTAACAGATGAAGACCAAGCTGTAATGCCGGCAAAAAATATTTTACAAATGCTTATAGATCAATAAAATCATTAAAAATTCTTTGCACGGCGTGCATCATTATTAGGCACTTGATATTCAGATGATATTTTCCAAGCACATATATATATATGCCCTTTTGGAAAAATGGCTCTTAACCAAAAATAAAAATTTTGCTTTTTGGTCAAAAAAGGTTCCTGACCCCTGTTCCAGAATCTGGCAGTAAGTTTGGGGAGCGCATTTTTATTCCATCTTCTATTCTGAAAAGTCTTAATTCTTAATTCTTTTGCAGTTAACTTGTGTTCTTTTCTCCACCTTTTTTTTTTTTTTTTTCAAACTCCACTGTCCCAGTCAGCATTTTTTTTTGTCCAATGATCATGTCGAAATTTTGCAATTTTCTATATTGCAATAGTTTTGAATAATTCTCATGGGGATTTAATAATTTTTGACTTTTCAGTCCGAGTTAAAACTCTTTTTTGGATCATTTCACCTGTAAAAAAAGCCTAATAATTCTGCACACCTGAATATAAGGAGTTTTTCTCTTCCAGCCTTCATGGACAATTATATATCGCTCATAAATGATTAAATACAAAATTAATGGTAGTTATTAAGATTGATGTCATTGGGAATTGGTAAAATGTGCTTGGAAAAAAAAAATCAGAATATCAACATGCCTAATAATTGTGCACACAGTGTAAATCAATAAAGGTTTTAAGTAACACTTTATAATAAGGTCTAATTTGTAAACATTAGTAAATGAACATGAAAAATATATTTTCACAGAATTTATTAATGTTTGTTGATTTTAGTTCACAGTGCATAACTAATGTTAACAGATATATTTTTTTTTTAAAGTTTTGACTATTAACTGACATTGACATGCAATATAATTATTGTTCATGTTAGTTAATCTTAATAACTGAAACCTTATAAAAAAGTGTTACTAAAGTATTATGTATTGTTCTCTGTGTGTGTCTTTCATAGTCTTGATGGTTTGGATTAACCCTTTAATTGCCGAATCCTTAAAACCAGACTGCCATAGAGTTACTGTAAATGCATGTGCCCGCTGGGCACAGTTTTCCTGATGCCACCGGGGCGGCGTTTGCACTGATGGCTTGAGCCCGCCATCGCTCCAACGTCCCATATTCATTAACGTCTCTTTTGTAAGGTAAAGAATGACAGTGTTAGATAAATTAGATAAGGCTAAGTTTGGCTCTAAACCAGAATTTTTGGTTGTTACACAGACTAAATTGGTAATTGAACCAGTTTCTTGGCCACTGAGAAGATTTTGAGGTTTTGTAAGGATGGCTTGTTGTCCTTCCAGGCTAGTGCTGCATTGCCATCGAAAATGTTACATTCATCATTATCTTGCACACCCATTTTAATGCTTTTAAAACATAAGTTTTCTGCTTTCTTTTTGTGCTGTATTCTAGTTTTATTTATTTATTTATTATAATTAATTAGTAAGTTATATGTTTACTCTGGATATTTTATAGATGTAATCACCAGCCAAGTTTGCTGACTTGATCATGTCAGTGTAATTTCTCATTTAACAGAGCCAGTCCTACTTCTGAATCTAAAAATATCATAAGTGCCCTCTCTGTGCAGTTTTAGGTATTGGAAAGTTAAGTTAGGTTAGATTTTGTGTTCATTCGAGAGTTATTACTGTAATTGATTTGGGATAAAATAATAAATGTTTAATTAAACAAGTATTAGTTAAATACTTTAGAAAGGAATCAAGTAAGTTCTAAAACAACTTTTTCACTTAAGATTTCCCCCTTTTTTAGTCTTTGTGAAACAGAGAAGCTGTATACACATGTACTGAAGTCTGCTGGATGAATTCAGTTCTGTCATCTAGGGATGATTATTTTTTTTCTTATTCAGGCTCTCATGTAGGTCGCTTTATCTGGTGTATACACTACCATTTAAAAGTTTGTGGTCAATAAGATTTTTTTTTTTTTTTTAAATAAAATAATACCTTTGTTCAGCAAAGAAAAAGAAAGTTTTATATCATTACCACACACACACAAAAAAAATTGTTTCAAATAAATGGTATTACATTTAAATCTAAATCTTACTGACTCCATACTTTTGAATGGTAGTGTATAAGGAAATAAATAAGATGTTTCATGATCTTAGATCACTGCTAGATCGAATCTTGACTGCAATAGGCTTCAGCGAGTTTATTGTGCTGTTTTGTGTTTTTAAGCCTCAACACGCATACAAATGCATTTGTCATATCAGCCATAAATGCTTATAAATAATCCATCAACATTGTGTTTACATTAGATCCAATTAAACCTGATCATTTCACATACAGCCTGTTTTCCCTTTGGGCTATCAAACAGAAATGACATTATGTATTTCTTTTAGCCGTAATTGCGGTGCATATCTAATAATTGTATTTATTGTAACACAGTAATGGTATGCCTTCAGTACCTTCAAGTGATAAGATTGTAAAAGGCCATTTAATTTTTTCCACACTTAGTGACTTTAGGTTCTTCTGTTTAATTTTGTTTAATTAATCTTCTGCTTTTACTTTTTTTTTTTATCACCAGGTTGTGAAATATTACCTTGTTGCTAGGCATCACACACTTTTCGAAAGTATAGCTTGACCTAATTGAGTGTCACCTCACCTAGGTAGAGTAGAAAAACAAGCACTTCCACTCTCCCCGCCAACGATTCAATTGAAGCTGTCAATCCAGAGCCCAATTTTATCCATTTAGCTGTAGCTGGCGTGTCTGGCTAGGGCTGTGAAGGTGTCGATGGATGGATGGACACATGCTGAAGAACATGGCAATGGCAAACACTCAATCTTGCGGGGTCCTTCCGTAACTGAAAGGCCATCTTGAACAGTTGAAGGTTTACTTTCCCTTGTCCTCTTGGGTGATTTATGAGCAAGCATGGCTGTTGTGTGTCCAGACGAAGGGCTGATGTATTCCTCACTTCATTATCAGATCAATGCGGAGGGACTCTGATAACAGCTTGAGTCTACAAAGCTTGGGGATTGGCTCATTTTTTTTTTTTTTTTTTTTTTAGCGGTTATGCATCGTTGAGTAATGAGTATCTGTTACACTCTGAATAGTCCAGTATTTAACTGTATCTTAATTAAGTGAAGTATTTGAATAAAATTCCCTCATGGAAATTAATCAGTTGGCTTATAAATGAACTTAAATATACTATATCTGCAGCCACGTTATAATGCTGTCTGCTTGTGCAGTAAGCAGTAAATTATGACAGGATTGTTAATGGATGGATAAATGCACTTTAATGATTTTGAATAGAACCTTCAGTGCAACTCAGCGTCTGTTGTACTGTGCACAAGTATGTAACTATGCATACACAAAAGATATTGCTGGACTACATAGAGTGTAAATGTAAAGTGAATGTCACCTGTTATTTTTAAGTACTGTGCTCAAAGTGGTTATTAAAAAATAAATATAATTTAATCATAAAATTACTATTGTTTTGCATTAACAAGTGAAGTTAATCATAATATTACGTTTATTTCTTGTTAGGGATACTACTGGTTTTTTGACATACGTCAGTGGTGTTTGATCTGTGTTTATTTTCTGCTTCGAATTCTGAGCATAATTGAAATTCTTCTCACTAGATCTCGCAGCAACCTTATTATTTATTCTGCAGTGAATTCAAGCGTGTTTCACTGGATCTCGTAGTGCTGTGCAGTAACAGGGTCGCAAGATCAACACTGGTTGGTTCCCGAGTAAACTTGTTCTGAGCTCAGAGTTTCTCATATGCAGCAGAAATGGCAGCGCTTATGAGTTGGGAAGCACTTACAAAATTTATTTGCACCGGCAGAAGAAATGGTCGCAAAATGCAACCATTTGGTAGCAGTCTGGTAGCAGTTTCAAATAGCTTGTGCCATTTCTTGGTCAAACCAGTGCATCCTCTTACAAAATATATTCCCACTAGTGTTGTCACGATACCAAAATTATTGTTTCGATACCGATACCAAGTCAAGAATTTTGATACTTTTTCAATACTTTTTCTGAAAAGGGAAAATACACTCTCAAATATCATTGCTGTGCTTTATTTTAAAACCGGGACAACATTCTAATCATATAACACACTAATAAATGAACATATTGTGATGAGTCAGCTGCCTCCCCCCTAATTATTATGGGTGTGTGATGAAGGAAATGGGAGACTGGTCTCTTCCCCGTGCATGCACACCGGTGTCCTCGTGGGTCCAGGACCGAAGAGGGGAGCGCGTGTGGCCGCCGGACTCCGCCCCTTACCTGGACCCTTCCTTCCAGAACACTGCCTGACCCACACGAAACCCGCAGCATGGCGAGGACACCAGATACCCTGTTTGTTTTGGACACTCTCCCCCTTTGGGACACTTTTTATTCCCTCTCATTTTATTATCTGTTAATAAAAGCCTCTCCGAGGCCTGACGCCACGCCCACTGTGTCTGTCGTTTGCTCCTCCCGTGACAATATGAACAACAGATTAAACATTTGAGCAAAATATGAAATATCAAAATATAAAAAATAAATTAGAGCAATGACATTCAAGGTAAAAAAAAAAGAATAAATTTAGCAGTATTATCTCAGTTATCATAAGAAACATAAGAGTAATAACTATATCTTGATTCTGAACTTTGAAAGTACTTCCATATTTCACTCCTAGCGTCATCTTTTTCTACCAGTTGTGGACCGGCTGCCACAGTATCACTTGTGCTCGCACATACAGCCATCTCGCTGTAGTGTTTGTCACATGACAGCTGCAGCTTTTTTGCTGCGTGCGTGAGGAGAAAAAACACAGACGTCCATAGGGAGTAGGGCTGTGCAAAAAATCGAATACGATTTTCATGCGCATCTCTTCAGTAAAGACGCTCCTGTGATTAGTAGTATATCTCCAGCACGTTCATAATATCATGTTATTGGTATTGGGGTCACTTCAACCCGCGGACATGAAAAACAACCACAGACTTGGCAACAATGGTTGGCATTTACTACATAGAGCCGTAATTCACTGACAATCTACACAAAATTGATTTTAAAATCGCAGGCGATTCTTTGTCGATTTTGAAAGTGATTTTGTGTAGCTTGTAGGTGGACTACGGCTCTGTGTAGTAAATGCCGCTCTACCTGAACCAGTGTTGGCAAGTCTGCGGTTGTTTTTCATGTCCACGGGTTGAAGCGACCACAATACCAATAACGTGATATTTAGCCCCTAAAATGTGAATATTACCAGGGCAACCCTGCCAAAAACGTATATTTTAACCCCGGGATGCAATTTTTATCGGGGGAACCTCCTGGAATTACGCGATTGGGCTATTTTTGGACTAGTTTTGAGAAGCAACTGGGCAGGATTTGTTGTGAAAAAAACCTGGCAACCCTGATCTTAACGCACGTGCTGGAGATATACTACTAATCACAAGAGCATCTTTACTGAGGAGATGCGCATGAAAATCGTATTCGATTTTTTGCACAGCCCTAATAGGGAGGCACTGGAAGCGTGCGTTGCACACACCAACATCAAATACGTCTCTTACAAATCTGGAACGCGGTCATTCTTTGAAGTATCGATACTAATAAATTTAGGAATCGTGACGTTTTTAATTTCCGAGAATCGCGATACTTTTGAAGTATCTGTGCACCGCGCAACCATAATTCCCACTGCAGGTAGAAAGGTTACAAAACGTTCTCTGCCCATCTGGTGTACTGGCCAAAAAACATTGATGGAAAGGTTTTGCATTGTAATGCAATGCCATCTAACTGGAGAGGCAGCATTTATATCAGTGAGGCCGTTCAAGCCCTGGCTTATTCCACCGAACATCTTGAGGGTGTGTGGTGAGAATGTGTAGTTAAAAGCACATCCGCTTCTATATTTTTAATTGTCTTTCAGTCTCATTCTAGATGTTCTACTCACAAGTTTGCCGTCCAGTGGTCTCATGCTGTTGATTTATGAATGTGTAATGCCAGGCTGGAGATCTTTCCCCCTCTATGCTGTGCCAAATGTCCTGATGAATGCTGGAGGAGAGAGATGACCTCCTTGTGGGATCTAGATAACAAGATTGATTTGGGTTCTTTGTCGGCAAGTCTTGCCTGGGATGTAATGATGCGAGCGCTCCACGCATTTATCAAAGCTCCACTTGCAGTCTTGTCTTCAGTGTCTCCCCTCTTGCTTAAATGCAGAACAGGGAGCGCTTTAAGTAGTTTCCCATCTTTAGGGAAGATGGGAGCCTTCGGGCATGTTTTTTACTAACAGTTCCACAGTACAAAAGCAATAATCATTTTGTAAACATTTCTGGCATTGCACACAGGTTTCATGCCTCAGATATTATGAGATACAGACATTGACTGTTAACAGGATTTTTATTTGTTTGATTTTATCTTATTTATTGTTTTGCCTGTACGGTAGCTGCAAATGAATGTGAAATAGAGTAACTGAGAAAGCATGATGCATGGAAATTTGCAAAATAGTTAGTAATGAAGGTAAAGATTAATAATGTGCGATTGGAAATATCAAAAAGGTGAATGTTCAGGAAGATTTTCCAATTATCCGCCTATTTTTTGATTGCAACAATATGCAGAATAATGCATTTTGAATTATGAATTATTATCTCTTCATTAGATGTTAATTATTGATTTTATTCTAGACTGGACTTACATTTAATTTATTGCATGCATTTTATACTGCTAATTTCTCTATTTAAGCCTTGAGAGGATGTTAATGTGACACATTATGGATTGTTAAAGAATTGGAAAGTGGCAGCAAAAGTACAGCGTTAGGTCTTTCTCTTTTTGTGGAGGTGAAATCTTTCCAAGAAAAACGCTTCACACACACTGTGCTCCTCTCAACACCGCCCACTTGTGAAACACGGTTGTCGCTTCAATTTTCCAATTTTCCTCTCACAAAAATCTAGGGCTTCTGAAAGGCACTTGAATATAAATATTTTAGGCTTGTAATTATTTGACGGGGAAGCATTGATGTTTAAATATTAAAGGCTTCGTCTCTCAGTATGCTGTGACAGTATTTAGAGGGGCTCTCAAACTGTCGTACTGCACTCAGTCTCAGACGTCTGTTACAGCATCAGATTATAGCTCAAGTATGGACGGGTAATTGTATTTTCAGCTGTTTTATTAGCATCTTTATTTCTGGTTTGATATTGGATCTAGATGCTTGACATTCTTCACCCTTCAGTGGAACACTTAAGGATAAATTTGCAGTTTGTTGATGATAGGGCAGTCATGTAATTTAGTTTATGTATTTATTTTTCACTCATAGTGATGGATTCAGTCTAGGAGATAGCGTTGAGAATTGTATATTATATTTCTCTCTGCTGTTTCAGAATAGATCATAGGAATGAAATGATGAAATGAATGTTTACCAAAACAGATGTTGAGTAAGTGTTGCTTGTGTCATGTTGCACCATTGTGCAAACTTTGAATTTGCAGATGACTGATTTTAATTTCCAAAAAGCAACCACCGTGATAAATATTCGATAAATATTAGAATTCTAGAAATATAAGAACTTTTTTTTTATTATATAATGGGATCTTTTCTTATTTAGTTTGAATATATTTTATATGTCAATAACGTACAAAGTCAGCTATTAATTCAATGATCATCAGCATCTAATTGTTACTTGCACTGTGATGTGTGTATTTTGGCAGTAAAGGGCATAAAGCGAGTCTAGTGGATGATTTAAAAAATTTTTTTTTTTTACTTTTATGTGCAACATTTTTTCATTTTTTTGCTGTGGTGTTATACACTTTTTATTTTGTCCTATTACTTTTTGCAATTTTATAGACCCTCTATAAAACCCCCATTAAAAAAAACTACAACAGCTACTGGAAACTTGGATATATGAGGTAACCTCATTTTAAAAATGTGATCTCAGGACCTGGAAAAGTACTGTAAATTAGTAAAATATTAAAAATCCATGTGCATTTTACTTTTTTTTTTTTTTTTTTTTTATTCCAAGCTATAAAATATTTTATCAGGTAAAAAAAAACCTTGAAAAGGTATTTTTAATCCTTAAGTTATATCAATAACCTGTGACTTGACTAGGGTTGGGAACCGAGAACCGGTTCTTATTCAGAACCGGTTCTGTTCTTTGAAAAGAATCGGAACCGTGAGCAATTTCAAAGTTTCGGTTCTGAAAGCAGTTCTGGTGCGACACGTGACCAAGCGCTGTGACCAGCCTTCCGCCGGTGTTCTGACGATTGTGTGCACACTTCATATGGTTGAAATGACAGTGAAGCCACTCTGATTCTGAGTCTAAATCATGAACAGCTGAATACGTCATGGGGCCTTTGAATATTGTTATATACACAAGGGAACCACTGCTCTGACTTCCTAGAATTCAGCCTGTCTGTTGTCTGCTTCTCTGTTTATTCATAAAGTGAACATGTCACATAGGCATCATGGGAAATGTAAAATTGACCTCCAGTGAGACGTAACCTTTGAGTTTGCTCTCAATCTGTTCATCCCTCAAGTACCTCTGTTCGCACATTGAGTGAAGGCCACTGAACTGCACAGTAGAAGAAGACTGGAATTGGATCACTGTTTGCTTTTCATATCACACTGAATACATTTAAGGACAGAAGATGATGTTGTTAGATAAACGCATTAACTCGCCTCAGTACAAACTCTACAGTACATGGCAGTGTGTTCAAAATACAGACCCAGCACATATCTTATAGTTTAGTAGAGTGAGATCAACATGAATTTAAAAGGAAAATAAAATGTCCAAGGGGTCACTGTGTGATAACTAAAAGGGTGGCATGGTGTTGTTGCAGTGCAGGGTACAGTGACAGTCCTGCAGAAGGAAAGTGTTAGTCTATGTTTGGTTGCTTCGTCTAGTGCATGGGTTTTCAATCTGGGGTTCAGGAATTACAGCATTTAGCAAATGTTTCATTTTACTCTTTCATTCTGTTTTTTTTAGTTGTTACACATGAGATGAGTTGTTAACCATATGATTAATCTTGATGATTTAATTCAAGTTTCTCACAGTAAGAAATTTAGTTGTGCATATAAATTTAAATGTATTTACTGTTATTATAATTAAGTAATATAAGTAATATTAATAACATGTACTTACTATTTAGGGTTTGGTTTAGTGTTAGTTGCTTGTAATTATGCAGTTTTGTATTTCATGTACTGTTGCTACTAGAGTAAATAAATGTAACAAAGACATTAATATATAAAATAATATTGCTGAAAATAATAATAGTCCTCTGCGCTTGTCTCGGATCGTCTTTGAAAATTCACACATAGCGATGGTCACTCACATGAGCGAGCACTGATTTTGGGCCTTTGTCAGTGATCTCCATTAAATGTTGGCGAATGGAAAATCAGGGCTTAAATGGTGTAGTGTGTGGGTGACATTACAGTTGTTACTTTTTTACATAGTCTAAATAAGTCTTTATACATGAATTAAATATAGCCGTCTTTATATTT
Organism: Cyprinus carpio; assembly: GCF_018340385.1. Classification (NCBI taxonomy): domain Eukaryota; kingdom Metazoa; phylum Chordata; class Actinopteri; order Cypriniformes; family Cyprinidae; genus Cyprinus; species Cyprinus carpio. Next base: position 13,838,785 of record NC_056584.1, on the reverse strand, counting down.
TAGAAAGTGGGTCTCCTGCAATCGAACATCAAGCAGTATTTTGGAGATCTTGCCTTTAAAAAGTTTGAAAACCCCTGCTTTCATTTTGTCTTCCCAAGTCTGGCTGAAAGTCTTAGGTGATGGCAGCTGTGCATCATGGCAGCAGTCATACACAATTTCATAGGTTTCATCATGCCTTCGTAAAAGAAAAATGACCTGATCTGAGTGTCCAGATGGCAGTACTGGATTCCTCACAATATGTGAAAGTTGAAAACCTTGAAGTGTTGCCCAAGTATCTTTTGTGTTAAAATACTTTGGTTCCTTTTTGTAAAGCCAGTCAGTGATCTATGCGGACCAAAGGATAGTAAATGATCCTGCACCATGCATCAATTCACAGCAGTCAGCCGGCTGTATGGTCTGCCAAGTTTTAACGCCAACTCTGCAACTCTGCCGCTGTCCCTGAGCTCCAGTGAATTTGCATCGAATGACATTTTGCTGTAACGCTAACAAGAGAAGCCGGTGTTTTCAATCAATCAGCTTGTGAAAGGCTCTTGAAGTCAGCACAGGTATTCTGTGGAAAGTGCCTGAGATTATTGTGCTTACACAGCAAGTGTGATGCTGGTCACCAAGGTTACCGCTGAACAGAGCCGATCCTCCCTATACGCAAAATACACAAGCTGTGTAGGGCCCCCAAAACATCAGGTTTTTTTCTTTGCTCTGAAAGATGATTTAATTTTAGTTTCATTTTTGAATTTGGCCAGCAGTTATGAAAACATGAATGATCATTTCTTTTAATGCAGTGCACTGTCGTCCTTTCTACGTAAAAATCAGTCAAATCATGTAAAGTGAATGTCGTACAGTCTTGCTCGAGACTAAAAAAAAATGATACTTTAGGTCTGGCTTTGCAGCCATTGTGGGTTTTCAGGGGTTTTGTGATTTTGTTTCCTCAGGCTTTTTTTTATTTTTTATTTTTTTGGACAGGATGGAAAAGCAGAGGGCAACACTCTCAGCCCACCTGTCAGTCCTTAAAGCAAAATATTCCCATCCAAATGCAGGACACCAGCAAGTTTGGAGACCCCAGATCTAACTGGGGACTCTAATCTATGATGGAAAAAAACATTTTTGGTTATAAATTTGTAATATACTGTATTTGCTAAACAAAATCTTTAATGATCATGGTGTTATTTTTAATCATATTTTGAATCTCTGCCCTTTATTTGGGAAAAAAAAGGTATTGTACTTGCTGTAGAGACATGTTTTGTGCCAATTCTGTTTTCTGTTTTCATTTTCAAAATGTTTTAGAGTTGAATGTTACACAGTAAATATTCTACAAGAATACTTGTTAACACTTTATTTAATAGTGTCCTTGTCACAGTTCAATTATTTAAGTAGTGAGTAATATTAATTAACTACGTACATTTACTGTATGGATGAGAGTTTAGTTTAGGGTGAGTTGCATGTAATTATGTGTTACTGAATATTATTTGTTAACAAACACTTGAACAGTTCACCTTAACTGAAAAAATAACATTAAGTTACTAAATAATAATTTCAACTTAAAAATTCCTTCATTTTTATGCTACACACAGGGCTAATTTATTAAAGAACAAATATTTAAAAATGTATAAAAGTTGTTGTTTATTTTTTAACCGAGAACCAATACACCTCTAGTATGTGGTGAAATGAATGTTTGTAAATGAAGTCACTTTTAAATCAAAGAGCTTTGTTGGTCAACAAGGCAAATCCACATTAGCAGTTTAACCCGCTGTGAAATCTGTGCCTGCGTCCATGAAAGTTTTATAAATACTGATGTGACCATACTCTGCATTTTAAAGTACTACACAGCGTTAAATTTTGATACAAGCAATAGATTTTTTGTGTGCATGTGTACATGAGCTATTAAAATGAAATGGTCTGTAAGTAATATTCCAAAGGGAAAAACAAACATTTAAGTTTTTGTAAATAATTTTTTTTTTAAGCAAAGGCGAATAAAAGCTAAAATTTTATTTTTTTTTTTGCAAATAAATGCTAAGCTTGTTGTGGGAATGCTTTCATTTTTAACTAAATACACAGTGCAACAATGCATCATTTATTTTGTTTGTTTTTTAAAAAACCTACTTCTTCTAATCTGCCTCGTGTTAGACATGCATCCTGCATCTCTGTATCTTTGTTGGGCAGACTTCCCTCAGTGGTTCCAGTTAATCTTGTCGGTTTTGGTGTTGCTGATTGCTTATCAAGATGCTGATGTCTCCACCAACAAAAGGGAGATGACTTTTGCAGCCTCGTTCCAGACTATGCTAATCCAGCACTCAATATAGCATATCTGGGGATTTATAAAAGCAACAGTGGGCTTTCTGATTTACGGCTTTACACAGATCCATCTTTAGGAACACGTGGAAAGGTCTGGTCAATATGTTATCATCAGATTCGAACATTTAAAAGCTCGGAGCATGGTTGTTCAGGATTTAAGCAGCTTGCAGGTTGCGCAGAGTAGCTGGTCATTCACATAAACGTTATTGTTGTTGCGGGCTTATGAGTTTTGAGAGGTTTGTCTTCTCCAAGGTCTTCTTTGCCACATAAAGACATTTCGGACATGAGAATTAAGCCATTCTCTTATGTGCTGAATCATGTGATTCTTTCATAAGGTTTGCTCTGAGTTTCTGCTCTCAGTAATATATTTTTATAAGCTGCTTATGGAATTGTATGAAATGGGATTCATCCAAATGCTTCCCTTTAAACCCAAAGAGTTTAATATGAGTACGAATTCTAATGCAAGTTGTGTGTGTGGGTACTGTATAACAATATAAATATACTGTATAAATAAGTGTAAGTGTGTGTTTGTGAAACCTGCAAAACCTGCTCTGCTCACTATATCCGTATGTGCTGTACACACTGCTGTTCTTGTTAGATTGGCCTCTTGTGCTCATAATGCAGTGCAGTGACTGTACCTTTCCTCCACTAAAGAGCACCAGATTCCTTTCGCATAGAGATGAACTAAGCTGTTGGCGCTTTTGCTAACAAGCAAAATCCAGAGTGCCTAGCTGCTCCTCAGAGAGTCCAACAAGCCTCTGTAGGACCACAATGACGCCAATTAGCCGCATCGTCTTCTCACCATTTGCATAGCCTCTAGCAGTGTGCGCAAGGGCTATCTAGGACTTAAAGTCCCTGACAAGCATGCCTCTCAATTATTTCTTGTATATTTCATCACAGTTGAATCACCATCTGGACCAGTCCGCTCATTAGCTTTTCCTGTCTGGACAATTTCACATGTTTTCCGTTGCCAGCTCTTTAGTCAGTGTGACATGTTCAGAGGGGCGGATTGTTTCAAAATAAAATAGCTGTTTTTATTTCTGTTGGTGAACCACAATTGATTTTGAGGTTGAGATACCAATGTTGATACAACATACTATTTGAGATTCAAAGTCGAGATGCACAAACTAATATTAGATAATGGTTAAACTAATATTGCTATTGAACACACTCTTTTATTAAGTATTTATACACTGCTGTTCAAAAAAGTTTGGGCTTTTTTTATACTCACCAAGACCATATTTATTTGATCAAAATACAGTAAAAACAGTAAAATTGTCAAATATTGTCAAATATTGTCAAAATTTAAAATGAATATTTATTATTTATATATACATATTTATATGAATAAATAAAATGCAGTTTATTCCTATGAAGGCATAGTTGAATTTGGTAAAGCTGATTTTCAATAAATAATTATTTTTATTGTCAATGTTGAAAACAGTTATGCTTAATATTTTTGTTTTGCATTTTTTCCAATATTATTTGATGAATAGAAAGTTAAAAAGAACAGCTTTTATTTAAAAAAAATATTTTGTAACATTTTACATGTCACAATGTGACGCTTCCTTGATGAATAAAAGTATTAATTTAAATATTTAAACATTGAATTAAAACGATGGCATGTTTTTTTTGTTGTTTTTTTAAAGTATTTCTTAAGTAAATGTTAGATGCTTTTCAAATAGATATTCAAGAAAAATAAACGGTAATAAAAAAATTAAATATACAATTTAAAATAAAACTAAAATAATTTTCAGTGTTAGGTGCATGATTATTAGATTTGACGTGTTTAATACAGAATTAGTGTTAATGATTTTTTTTTCTAACTTTTGACATTCCTACCTTGAAGGAATGTGTGTTTTAGGTTTGTACAGACCTTGACATTGGGTAAATGTGCTGCAGTATGCAAATATAGATGTGTCTGCAGAGTCATTGGTTTGCTCTTTTCTGGTTATCTCTGAAGTGACACCAGCTGAAGTAAATTCATTTTCATATCAGGCTTAAAGCTTCAAGTTGGCAAGTTTGATCAGTTTCTTTTCTGTCTCAGCAGCCTGTCAGCTGATGACGTTGTGTCCAAACATAAATGGAAAGTTAGCAGATATGGTCTGTTTCTGAATGAAAGGACACACAGTACAGTATTTGCTGTAAGGATGTCCTTGCACTACTTGTTTCGACCTGATGGGGGAGTTGTCTTTCCAATCCTCCCTTATTTGTCTCAGCAAGCATATTTTATTGCGACATCTGTTCCCTAGTAATGTGTCTTAAGCAACCAACTTGATAATCAGTTAAAATGGAAGTCTCATCATACCCTTCACAGTGTTTAATTTGTACACTTGGTGTTTTCTGATTTGTTAGAGTCAAGTAACAGAAAATGAACAAATTAGGTTCTAGTTTTAAGGGGACTGACATGAATTTTAACTATTTAGAATCCCCTTCAAAGAAGATAGAGATGCTGCAAATATCTTCTAGAAATTTCTGCACATTTATTTATTTGGTCATATACTGGATAAAGATATTATTCTATGTTTAGCTGTGAATTAGTAAAATATTAGTGAATGTCACTGTGTCCTTTGGTACCAAGAATATTCATAAACCACATGTTAGTCATTTACATTCCTAATGGCCTGATCCTGCATGTTATTGTGTGCATGCAATTATTTTGGATTAATGTTGTTTGCTTAAATAATAATAAAAAAAAGCTAAAAAGCTAAATTGCATATTTGTCTTGGTGAAGTCAATGTAAACTGACAAGACAAAAACATTTGCGGCAAAGTATTATTGTGCATCAGACTTTGCGGTGTGAATGCAGTCTCATAGACCTGCTACCGGATATTTCTGTTAATTCATTTCTGGTTCTTAATTAATTTTTGTTCTCTTACCAACTGTTTAATTGAAAATTTACTGTAACAAATTAATGCAATAGCATTTAATAGAGAACTACTTAAAAGCTACACTCCAGTGTTTGTCTTTTTTATATTTATGTGCTGTGGCAAATCAGTTTCATGATTTCAGTAGCAATTATTATCAGCTACTGACTTTGTGACCGCTGAAAAGGCAGGTATTTGTATATGTCATCATTGCTGATGCAGATATTTTTAAAGGATATGCAGCGTGGGATCCATGAACAATCTCTTCGAGTTCAATTCAATTGCTATAGAGAAAAGTCTTTTTGATGATTTGATAGTGTATTCCACAGTGCCATATGTTCGGGAACACTGTGTGAAGAGAAGATGTATAGTTTAAATGAACTTTAAGGTACACTCATGGTTGCACTTCATATGTTATTGCTGCATGTAAAAGTTTTACTATACTTCCATGTCTATGCACATGGGATTGCTTGGAGTTGCAGTAGTGAAGAGATGAGTGTGACCTTGTGCAAATCACATCAGACTCCAAGCTAGCGTCCTATCAGTGTCTTAAATACCTGACAGGCTCAGATGAAAGTGATTGTCATGCTCAGGAATGGACAGAAGTGACCTAGCTCAGGGCCACCGCCACCATGTTCCTCATCTCTCTGTTGGCTCTCCACAGCGCTGCACACTGACCCTCAGCAGGCCGGCCCTCTATGCCACTTTCCTGCTTCTGACTTCTATTTCCTGCCAATTATCTGGATCACCAACATGGCTGTTGTGGAGTAATGACTGTGCCTCGTTTTCTGTGAGCCGCCGTGGCTGATGTGTGTTGCTGTAATGGCTTCTCATGGCCATGGAGGACAGATAGGAGACATTACTGGAAGTGTCTCATTAAATGAGCATGAAATTGAAAGCTGCTTCCCATCTGACAGAGTTTGTGCTGAGCTTTTATCTCCGATGACATGTGGTTTGGATTTCACTTTGATAATACAAAAGGATAAAATGATTCCCGAGTCTCTTTTATGGAGTTTGTATGTTCACTAAATCTGATTTTCAGAAGTGTCACAATTGCACAGAAAAATGCATAAATACAAAGATAAACGAGTACTTTCCTGGATGTTTCATAATATTATTCACAATGCTTGAATGAATGTCGTCATTGATAATTGAATCATTGTTTTTAATGAAACGGTGTTGTGGGGTTGGATGGTGGACGATCTAGTTTAAAGGTTGTGTGTCAGTGGTCATTGGACTGTAAAGTTGGCTGCCTGCGCTGCAGTTTGTCAGCGTCTCGATAGCTTGATCATCCTCAGACCTCCGTGTCTCTTCATCATTGTCTCCGTTTTGCTTCAGTTAACAAATATCCTGCCACTTTAGCGCTAGCGTTGATTTATGATCTTATGCTGAAGATATTTAAAAACATTATTTACTGAAAAAAAAAAAAAACAACAACTGAGATTTGATTTGACAATTTCAACTACTGAACACTTTTTTTCTTTTGTGTTTATCATTTGGTTTGTAAGTAATGTTTATTTGTTATGGATCTTTTGGCCATCTAAAAGACTTCCAGCTCATTTGGTACCTTTTATTACCCCAGAAAAAATTATTCATTATGCTGTTCGGATAAATTCATAGTTCATGCTCCAGTTATTGACCTTTTGAATTTATCTTTACTGCACCGCTGTAAAAATTGCTTTAACCTCTGACCCTTAACATAATTTTTAATAAAAAAAATTTCCCTTCTAGATGACTGCACGATCCCTGCCTGCGGTACAGTCTGATGAACGACTCCAGCCTCTTTTGAGCCACCTCAGGTAATTGACACCGTTGGAATATGTATATCTCTTCCGACTTTAAAATATTTTCTTTATTATTGCATTGGGATTATTACAGCAGCTTTGTGAAAGTCAGCTATTTTATTCAGACATATCCACATGGGTCTTCTCTCTTTTTGTCTCTTTAAAAAATAGTAGAAAAACATTCAAATAATAATCCTTAGTTGTTGCTAACAGTTTTCTTGGCTAATTAAGGACAGATCAAACGGTCAACCCAAGGCCAGCTGGTACCCAACTTGACTCCAACTGCTTTCCTTTATCTCTTGCACTCGCTTTCATTCAGTCTCTTTCATTAATGCTCTCGGCACAGTCCCATTATGATGCACCAAGGGTCCTCCATGTTTGAACCTGGTCTTGCATTTTGGCTGCAGCCCAGCAGGGATACCAGTGTAGATTAAAGCTGGTCCTCTTAGTCATTGGCCATGCCCCATGCACGGACGACCGCGTCCCTCCACTTGCTCACAGTGAAGGTGAACAATGGCAGCATTCCCAGCAGTCAATTAATTTGCTTTTTGATGGACTCTGAATGAGAGCATTTTAATTGGATGTGTTTTTAGAGGCGAAAGTTGTGGCTGCAGAGGATTGGCTAGTAGACTCTTACTTTTTCTTAGCACTGGGCAAGCCAGATAACAGCATGTGAAGGGCCGGCGTGCAGCAGAACAGTGAGGGAATGTAGAGGAATGGGAAAGCAGGACCTGGAAATGGTTGATTATTCATACCCTCACACACGTCCTCAGCAGATGTGGCACTGTTTTGTGGGACCAGAAATCTGCTTCTTTGCACCGGTCCCATTTTTGTGTATGAGCTACAGTACTCATGAAATTGTTGTGTTTCAGATGTTGTGTAGTATTAGATGATCTCACCATGTCTGTTACTGTTACAAAAAAAACTGTTCTATTTTAATGTTATAATCTATTTTTGTGTAATGTATCTTTACTCCAGTCTTCTGTGTCACATGATCCTCTGAAATTATTCTAATATGCTTCTTTGGCGCTCAAGTAATCTTTCCATTTCCAAAAATATATTTTGCAACATTCTTGCACAGTCTCTGATATATATATATATATATATATATATATATATATATATTATATATATATATTTTTTTTTTTTTTTTTTTTTTTTTTTCATCCAACCAACATCATTCAAAATAAATATTTGTGTCTTGTTACTACATTTGGTCCAAAATAGAGTGTAAATGTGTTAGGAATACCTAGGGCAACTCTGATCATCTTTAAGGAAGATTTGCAACAAATTATATAGAATTTGATTCAGTGGGCTAAAACTTTTACTTGCCTAAAACTCCTGCTTCAGTCTCTAATATTGCCTCCAACTTAAATACTTTTTAAAAATGTGGCACTGCTAAGAAGCTATCAGGTCTGCATCTTGCAGAATCTGTATTGTTTAGAAGTATGTGCTCCACTTGCAGTGTTTTTTTCCTCCACCAGAAAACAGAAATGCATTTGAATAAGATGTCTGTTAGCCTGTGTTCTACTCTGACCTTGTGATTTCTTCTTCACTGTGATTGGCTCTTATCATTTGTTCCCTTATTCTTTTGTTGTAGCCATGCCTATGTGGGTCAGGACTACAGCATTCAGAAGAACATGGGAAAAATTTCTCTTGAGCAGATTGATGCAGTAAGTAACAACTAAAGTTATATACAGAGTTGCATTAATTCTCTAAAATGCTTTATACAGTGCTCTCCACTACTATTGGCACCCTTGGTAAATATGAGCAGAGGCGGCTGTGAAAATAAATCTGCATTGTTTATCCTTTTGATCTTTCATTCAAAAAAAGTCAAAACATTCTAAACTTTCATGAAAGTTACACAATTGAATGTGGTGGTGGGGGGGGATCTCATTGTGAAATAAATGTTTTCTCTAGTTCATGTTGGCCACAATTATTGGCACCCAATTATTGCAACATCCTTTTCCCAATATAACAGCTCTGAGTTTTCTCCTATAATGCCTGAAGAGTTTGGAGATCAGAGACCATTCCTTCATACAGAATCTCTCCAGATCCTTCAGATTCACAGCTACATGTTGGTGCTTCTTCTCTTCAGTTCACCCCACTCATTTTCTATAGGGTTCAGCTCAGAGGACTGGGACGGCCATGGCAGAAGCTTCATTTTGTGCTCTGTGACCCATTTATGTGTTCATTTTGATGTTTGTTATGGATTAATGTCCTGATGGAAGATCCAATCACGCCCCATTATAAGACTTCTAAAAGAGGCAATCAGGTTTAGATTTGTTTTATCTTTTGGTATTTTTGGTATATATATATATATATATATATATAATATGTATGTATGTTTATTTGGAATTTTTAACATTTATTTGGTCTCAGGCGAACATACTTGCTTTATATTTAGCACTTAATGTGGTCATATGATGCCGCTAAAAAGAGCATTATTTTGTGTATTTGGTGTAAAGAAATGTGTTTATGTGGTTTAAGGTTAAAAAAACATTATTTTCCACATACTGTACATTATTGTTTCTCCTCTATGCCCCGCCTTCTGAAACGCGTCGATTTTTTACAAGGCTTATCACTCTGAAAAGCGAGGTGTGCTGTGATTGGCCAGCTATCCAGCGTGTTGTGATTGGCTGAATGCCTCAAGTGTGTGACGCCTCTTAACATATTGTGATGCCTTGTCCGGCCGGAGCGACGGGACATAAAAATAAAACTCATTATAAACGTGATATAAACATGATTTCTAGTCGTGTCTTCTTTTGGAAGGCAAAACCAAAGTAGTTTCGCTTTCTCAACGAAACAGCGTCACACACCGCGGCTTTGAGTGAGCAGAGGCGGGGGCTTGAGGCGGATTCTACAAAAGAGCGTACCTTGTGCTTGCGACAACCACATGTGACGACCCCGGGTTGGACTCCGTTTCGTCCACGGTGAAAGCCCATTCTGCGATCCACAGTGCAAAGTTGATGTATTGCATCAGTGACCAGCACGGTCAGCTCCGGGCATGACGAAGCGGATATCGTCCTCAGGCCAAACAAAGTAGTTTTGCTTTCACAGTGAAACAAACAGCGTCTATACGACATGGCGGTGGTGGCAACAACAATACTACAACGAGAATAAAAGGTACGCCTTCTTTCTTTGCGTGAACATCTTGGAGTTATGCAAATCTTCCCACATACTAACGTAGATATGTGGGGGCGTGTTAGAACGAGCCGTTTCGGGGGGCATGGACGAGTCTCAACTTTTATAAAGAATATCTCTTTGGATTTGAGACTTTAGTCTTTGCAACTTTACAGATCTTCTTTATTCACCAAGAGCTTGTAACACTCCAAGTGAAAGGAACATTTGAAATTGCATCATATGACCCCTATAAGACTTGTGCGCATTTTAAAGTTTTCCTTTTCCTGAATTCTCAAGTTACTAGGACATTGAGTATGTCCTACTTTGGTGGTTGGTGTGGATATGCACAGATGTTTCTAGGGAATAAAGCTGTCTGTGGAAAGATCTGCTTTCTGTTTGTGTGTGTGTGTATTTCATCTCAGGGCTGGTTGCTGTTCCAATTAAGTGGCTCATCAGCACATGCAAAACTTTGTCCTTCACTTTTTGCTTTTATTTGAACATTAATGGATGCATGGAAATCGCTTATAAAGCAAGCCATTTTCAATAATCAGTCTTCTCTTTTCTTCACTTCTGCCAGCTCTCGGGCAAGTCCTTTCCTCTGTGTATGAGGCATCTCCACAAGGCACTGAGAGAGAACCACCACCTGCGGCACGGTGGACGCATGCAGTATGGCCTCTTCCTCAAGGGCATTGGTCTTACTCTGGACCAGGCCCTGCAGTTCTGGAGGTCAGAGTTTGTCAAAGGGAAAGTCGATGCAGACAAGGTAACTCTTCAACTTTAGCTTGTACTCCCTCACATTGTCCTGGTTTTCCTCTGGTTTTTGTCCCCAGTTGGTTACTTAAGCATATTTTTGTGTTTGCAGCAATTCTTTGATGTTCTACTTTTTTTGCTGTTGTCATTCTCTTTTTTCATCCCTCAATAACTCTTGAGAGGGTCACCCAAATGAACGAGAGAAGATATTAGAAGGCCAAGTTATTCAGCTGTTTTATTTTGATGCTGGAGATAATTTGCCACCCTTCCATCGTGTCCTTAATTACAATTCTAGAGGAACACGTAAGATCTTATTTTTTGCGCATGGTACATTAAACAAGAAAATTACACTCCCCATCTTAGACCTATGTTCCCCTCCTCCCTGCACTACGCAAATGAGTGCTTATTCCCAGATGATGCTCAATCAAGGAGAAACGAATGAATTTCACATCCTTACCTGAGAATGGCCGTCCTGTCGGGCATGCTTTTGAAATTATTGTCAGTCTCACGAGAGCTCAGTAACAGCTCAGAAATCCCTTATTACATCCTGAATTTCTCTCTGGCTGCTCCAGCTGTTCTGGAACTCCCAGTTTTATGTTTTCTTGTTTCTTTTGGGATTGTAGCTGCTTGGTTTTTTGCCAGTTTTTTAGGGATGCACCAACATTAAATTTTCAGGCTATAATAAATGATAACTTGACACAAAATAGGTGTTGATTAAAAGTATACAATATGGACTTTGCATATTGGTGAACTGAGCAACTAAACTAACTGACTAACTAAAATTAATTTTCTTAGTTATCAGTCAATCCTTTATGGGGTCTCAGCGGGTCCTTGTGCTGTGTGGAGATGGTATAAACTTTATTTGTGCAGGTCTAGTTCTAGTTCTAAAAAAAAATCTTACATTTGATTTGCAGATGATTTAAACCATGACTTATCATATGATACAGTATATTTTGAACATTGAATGTTTTGGTGCTTTCTTATTTTACATATTGGTTCTCATTTATTCTTCTTCGGAATATTTTTTCCTCTTGCTGATGTAAATCTAACCATTGAGAATTTATGCATAAACGCTTCCTTCAGTTTTTTCCCCCCATAAGCATTACAGGATTTATTAGACGCTATTTGTGTCAGCAGCTCAGATATCGAATGTGCAATTGATCTAGTTTAGTGCACAAGTGTATGACTGTCCAAGAAATTTAAAATGACAGAGTGTTGCTAAACGCTGGCATATTTTCTGTGTCAATGGCAGAACTTCAAGGGAAATCTCCTGAAACTCTGCCTGTTTGGATGCTTTGGAAAGATGTAAAGTATTCATGACTGGTACAGGACAGAATTTTGTTATAATGTAATAATCTATACAAATCATACTACAAATCATTTATACTATTCACATTTAATATTCAGTTAATTTTTGGATCGAGGCAACATAATTCAATTGTACCACCACAGTGAATGCAAACAAATACCCTGAAATGGTTTTTTGTCACGTTCTGATAAATGCATTATTCATGGGTGGATACACACATGGGTAGATACACTAGCAATAACATGGTAGTTTTTGATTGGTCTACAATTGAGGTGAATATCATCATCTTAAGTAATCTAACATGAATAAGCCACACAATGGATCTGTCGATTTTTGCATTTATATGGGCACAGATGAATGGTGGGCAATATGCTGTGACATCATTGTGAAGCAAAACGAGTGAAAAATTTGGGTCATTTTCTATAGAGCAGTGATTTTTGTATTTTGGAGGAAATAAGATGTCAGTTTACTTCGAAAAAACAAAATGAAAAAAGATCAAGAGGACAGACAAGATGGGAAATGTATTACCAAGCACCTCTACAAAGCCAAGTGGAAAATAACCATGAATGGTTGGACTTTAACAATGTAGTGTAACATTTTTAAATGGTAAGATTATGTTATGATGTTGACTTTTGGCATTTATAGTAAATATTTTTTTATGTGTTCATACCATCACCAAAGAAAAACTTTAGAAAATAGCTGTAGTAAGTTTAATTTTAACAAAAGTGCCGTTCCACTTTTTCAGCAGCCTTGATTCTGGAAGCACTTTCCCCACAGGAATTACAGGACATTACAGAACTGTTCTGGGACAAATTGCTTGTAGCAGTTCTCTGATTCTTAGATTTTGTAATAGAGTCATGGGTAATTGTTTTTCACCAGGAATGAAGTAAAATAATACAGACTGATGGCTTGAACAAAAAGCATATGCCATTGATTAACAACCTCAAAGAGCATTACAGGCCTATCTTTAAGTTATCGTTAAAAATAAATTCCCCTATGGAGAAAATTAATGTGGTTTTTAATTCTGGAACCCCACTCTAGCACTGTATTACGTACTGTATATACTGTGTAAATTCATTCTACATGTTTTTTTTTTTTTTTTTTTTTTTTTTTGCTGCCCTCTACACACCTTTTTTTTGGTCCAATTCTAGTATGTAGATAAAGTCAGCGGACGTATGCCACCTTACATGTAAAGACCAGTGCCCCTGTGGAAAGCAATTACATTTTCTTGTGATATAATGTCCTGGAGCTGTCTATTCAAGCACTATCCCAGTTCTTGCTGCTTTACTTCTATACTTGCCTCCATAGCAGTAGCTTAAAATAGGACCCGCAGGACAAGAATGGTTAGCAGTGACCGGCCTTCAGAAAATCAAAATCCAGGCCAATTTAGTTATAATAGAAATGCTGCGGTACAAGACCATCTGAAACTTCTGTGCACAGTCGAGCGGAAAAATCTAATATTCATATCCTGTGTGCCCTGTTCTTTGTTTTTGTCCTTGCTCTTAACATGTTCCCTGAAGCAAAATTCAAGTACAGATATAGTGAGCATGGAAATGAATGAGTAAATTTGGATGGGCATGCCAAAGTAGTTTAACTCTGCAATGGACTGGCCATCCATCCAAGGTGTTTCCCTGCCTGCAGCCAGAGTTGGTGGGATAGGATCCAGCATTCTAGTGTCCCTACATAGAAGCTGTTTGAAAATTGGATGATCGGGAGTAATTTGAATCTACGTTATCATTTACATTATCTGTTTGGGGTCAGGATTTAAAAAAAAAAAAGAACTTTTATTCAGCAACGATGCATTAAAAACATTTACAGACATTTACAGCATGTGAAGTCTTTTTTTTTTTTTCAATTTCAAATAAATGCTGTTCTTTTGAGAAAAGAAAATCACACAGCACAGTAATTATAATAAATATTTTTTGAGCACCATTTAAATTTAAATGGAAAAGTTATTTTAAATTGTTGTATTTCACAAAAATACTGGAGAGAATAAGAGGCTTTTATTTATTTATTTATTTATTTATTTTAAAAAAGGTAAAATTATAATTCAGTATGAATGGGCACCAATCAGTAAATTGGTACCATATTAGTTTATATGTTATATAAACTTATGTTATGTTGTACTATTGTATATTTTCCCAAAATAAATATACATTTTCGTGATTTACATTTTAATTTTGTGAGCTTACATTTGAATTGTAGCATTTAAATGACTGATTTTATTTTTTAGTGTTTTATTTCTAATTTCTTTAGGTAAATTGGTATAGAATTTTAATACCATATTACCATAATGGTGCAAATTGTCAAAATCTTTTTAGAAATCGTCCATGTGTTAGTAAAAACCTTTCACAGTTTGCTGCCTCAACTAAAAGTTGAAGTAGCTCTCTTGAGCACCAAACATTTGCCTTGCTGCACCGAACATGCTCGAGTTTAAAGAGGTGCTTTTGCTTTGACTACTGCTAAGCCACTTTCACAGACTCAAAAGCAGTCAGAGGTTGTCCATTTACAAATATTCCTTCTCTTAGCCACCAACTATTCCTCTGGAAGAAGTCAGGAGGTGAAAAAAATAAAGAAATAAAAGAACACATAGAGACGAACACATTCTCTAGTGGTCACGCACTGCCACTCGCAAAAGTGCCCCTTTCCAGGGTGGCTGCGTCCCCCTCAGTCTGCCCTCTCAGGTGGAACTCAGTCCACCCACTCTCAGAGAACATATCCTTGCTTACAAACCAGCGGATGGTGGAGTCGGTGGGATGCAGGTCACAGCTCTGTGAGTGATGTATGCAGGGTGTCAAGGAAATCAGACAGCACACAGCCCCATTAGCATTCCACTTTCACTGGCAAATAAACAACCACACCAACATCTCAGTGTGGACCGCTTGTTTAATTTGGTAGTGGGTGTGGGTGGTCACAGATAATATTCTGAGGAATAATCGATGTGTTTCTATATAAAGGAGTTGTTTCGATGTTGTTTTGCCTTTCACAGCTTTCTGTTCCTTTCTGCTTTGGCATGCATGAAGGGATGCCACCATTTAGCACCTAATGTTCAGATACACTTCTAGTTAATGGTAGCTGTGCATTATACATGCAGTTCAGCTTTTATGCACCCAGAAAAAAAAGTACTCTGCTGTTTTGATAAAATCTTTATCTTTATCAGTTCTTTTTTTTTGCCTTAGGATGTATGTATATATTCTTTTATTATATATATTTTTTGCTCCTTTGGTCCAAAATTATTCATCTGCAACAAGTCTGCTCTTAGTATTGCTCTTTAGTTGTCTGTAAAGCAATAACAATAATCATAATAAATAATGATGATGATAATTATAGCACAAGCAACTGTGTGTTCACCTGACAGTGTTCTGTATGCAGCACCGAAATGGTTTACATGCAAAATATTGTTACGAGTCATTGATTTTTAGATGAATAAATTGCTGTTTACACTGAGGCTGATCTGTCTGATTGCTGCATGAAGCACGGGACCCTGATGGCACCTGCTGCATATCCGTGGCATGGACTTGGTTAGGTGTCTCATTCATGCTGTGGGCTAGGAATGGCTGAGGGCAGGCTGCTATGGCCTTCCATGCTCCTCTCTGGCTAAATGGTTGCTGTTAACACTCATTTTGATTGAGTGAGCACAATGTGAGGTGCGCCAGGGTGACGCTCATTAGACTCTCACATACCATTACACTCTCCACTGCCGAGGGACATTTCTTGAGCACGAGAGACTCTACTCTTCAGCCATAAGGGAGAGTCGGGATCCTTTAATGTGACTTTACTGCCGTATAATGTGTGCATATAAAATAGATTTTTAATATTTAAGGTCTCTTCACAGCAATACAGATGTTCAGCACAAAAATTTGGGCTGATTTTCGTATGCGATTTGTCTGTTAATATTAATGTATATTTAAAAAAAACCTGCAGATGGACTGAATGAAATTCACTCTCTGACAGTAGGTGGCACTTACAGAAAAGCAAACCACTTGACTCATGAAGGGAAAGTCTACACTGGATGCAGTAAACTGATGCCTCGTTCTATTTATGAAGTTCAAATGATTTTCAGCGGTCGCTTTGACTTGTTCTGTTGTGGCGTAGACATGGTGTCTGTATGTTGCAGATTGAAAAGTTAGTATCTTTCTGCAGTCCAATAGACGGCAGTGCGGTGGTGGCTTGAGTCTTTTGAATGGTGATTTAACCCCACGTTGTCACCTAGTTGGAGAGACTCAATCTCAATTTTCCTCTCATAATGAGCTTGTCATATTCGTTTGATGTCTTATTTTTGATGAATAAAAAAAAAAACCAGGTCAGTACATATGTATGTGTCTTTGAATATTAAATGTGTCTGTGAATATTAAACTGCAAAAAGACTAATGTTCTGCTTGTTCATTTGATTACTAGAAAATACACAAAACAGAGTTTGTAAAAAAAAAAAAAAATCTAATATTATTAATTATTATTATTTATTCATTTTAGATGTTTACATTTGGAAAAGCTGTGTTTCCTGCATAATCCTGCCCCTGTTGGTTTGGCAGTAGCTTGCTTGCCCTACATACTTATCTCATAAGTATCATAATTCAAGTCATATATATATTGTTCTGTTTGTGTTAAGTTATTTATAATAAGTGAAGTGAAGTTTACTGTTAAGTGCACTGATGTCAGACTCATTTTGAATAATAAATTTATTGTTAAATTGTTAAATACCCTGCCTCCACTACATAGGCCTATGTTTGTCACATCATTATAAGTGTTTGATCACCACATTTGAGTTATCATTGCAAAAAATGTGTTTTTGTGTGTGTGTACATATGTGTATATATATATATATGTGTATATATATATATGTGTATATATATATATATATATATGTGTATATATATATATATATATATATATATATATATATATATATATATATATATATATATTCTTGTTTATGTAGGCTATATACTGTATTCTATATACAGTACCAGTAAAAAATTTTGGACACACGAATGAGAAGTGTTTCCAAACTTTTGACTATACTGTACTATAATATAGCCTACTGGTGGTGGTTGAGGAGAGACCCCCCCACATGATTGTAAAGCGCTTTGGGTGTACAACAATACACAATAAAGCGCTATGTAAATGCATCATTCATTCATTCATACACAAAGAATATCGGCCGATGTATCTGTCTTTTTTTACTCCCTAATTTCGGTATCGGCATCGGCCCCCAAAAACCCATATCAGTCGGGCTCTAATTAGAACCCCTCTCCTTAAAAAGAAATCTGGTGCATTAACAGCCTGTGAATATTTGTCTCCATCAGAACAGTTGAATTGACAGCTATTAATTCAAATTTAAAATATTAATTGCATCGAATTTTGGCACTGAACATTTATCTTGGTGTGAACAGGCCTTTACAGTTGTAGAACTCAGGCTTTTGCAAAGTTGTAAGAGTTGAAGATGGTTAGCAGGGCATTGCTATGCAGTTTCTAGGGTATTTTAAGTGTTTATTATTATTTCTGTGGTTTCTCAGGTGTTCAGGTAGTTGCTAGGCGGTTCTTCACTGCCCCAAATTCCTGTGTTTATTCTGGTCTCTAAATATATTCTTGGGTCCAGCTGTCAGTGTGATTTCACAGTGGGTGGGTCTGTCCTGTGTGATGCCACAGAAATAGAAGCTAAACTTGACAAAATGTCCTGCTGTGGATGATTAGAACAGAAACTCAGGTTTACATGGATAAAAGTATGTATCTTGTAGCTTTACCGCATTGGTCTTGGTAAGGATAAATTGTTAAGGGTGTCATTAGGTGTTAAGGGTTATTTAATGCTTCCCTGTTAAGTATGATTAAAAAACTGTTCCTTATTATATTTATTTAATTTATTTAATTAATTGTAAAATAACCTAATTGTAATATTTATTCCCTCACTAATTAACAAGTATTATGTAGGTTTGTATTTGTTTTTTATTCAACAAACATCAAAAAGGAAGGACAAAAGTGAGGAACTTCTAAAGCTCCAGAGATTTTGTCTTCAGATCATAGACTTTAATCAATAACAGAAAGCTTTTGCTGTGAATAATCCAGACATGAGTTGCTTTAAGGATGCGTAGCATTTAGAATAATTACATAGCAGGTCATCTTGAATCTTTCTCGAATATTTTAAAGTGTGTCTTTACCACTTTTAGTCTTTACACAGCGTTGAATCATTAAACATTCGCATGGGGTGAATAATCTTCTTTTAATGAACATTAGCATGCTAAATATTCCACAAAAAGACAAAGGTAATTACAATACGTTTGAGCATTTTATTGGTAACCTTTAAGGCACATGAATCACTGTTTGGCTTATTCACCCATGCTGAGGGGGGCTTGAAGGATGGATGCAGGGAGCAGGGCATCTCGCACCTCACTATTTCTGTTTAATTGAACCATGATGCCTTTTTATTATTATACGCCAACAGCCTCAGCACAAGAAAGTACATCTTGTGGATTTGCAGCACGTGGAAATGATGCCACAGATTCCTTTGTTATTTTCTATCCTCCAAACATTTGATTTTGTTGTTTTCAAGTTAAACCTGTTTATTATAATTGTAAAACATAAGAAATCCTGCAGCCAGAAGTATAATTTTGTCTCAGATTGAACTTGGCATTGGGGTGTTTTGTCAAGGAATAATGGGAATCTTACCCAATCCTGTCTGTGTACCTTTTTATAATCTCACATTCTTTTGCTCTCCTCTGTCTCTTAATGTTTCCCTCAGGGAGAGCGAGGAGGATAATTTATGGAAAAAATTTCATTTCCTTTCCTAGTGTCGAAAAGGTAACTGCTCTACAAGGAACTGAGATGGTGACAAAAGTGGCTGCGTTGTTTACTGGTCTGGCTGTCTGAAACATCCCCCACACCCCCCCACAGCAGCTGCCTGTTTAATTAGAGTGCCGGGCCCCCAAGAGACCAGCAGCTCCTCCTGCACACTGTATGGAGAAAACCAGACCCTCTCAATCACTCAGGCCCCTGACTGTTCACGCTGTTTACTCAGCTGAGTCTGCACGCGCCACAGTTGCTTAACGGTGCTAATTGACATAGGAAAAAAAGCCAGTGAATAACAAGAGGAACATGCAGGACAGGAACTGTGAAGAGACATCATTATGCATATAGACATTAGAGGTTATTGGTTTGGTTGTTATTCTATTCCGTCACTGTGATATATATGTCCCCAAAAATATTAAGCAGCACAGCTTTTTTTCAACATTGATAATAATAAGAATTAAGCACTAAATCGCATTAGATTGATTTCTGAAGTATCATGTGACACTGAAAACTAGAAAAATGGCTATTTTTAATGTATAACAGGGTATTTGAAGATATATTAAATTATTTTAAATTATAATACTATTTCAGGCATGTGTCTGTCTGTTTACAGTATCAATCTATATTGATATAGATAGATTGATAATAGAATGGATAGATATATACATATCTACAGTAGATATGCAGCTATAGAGAAACCGTATACGAATATATAAAAAAGTGTGAAATGCTCCTAAAATTTTTTTTCATTCTTAAATAAACAAAATATCAACAGCAACAGTATGTCTATGGCACTTTATCCATTGTTGTCATTGAGATTCAGAGCTGGCCCACAGAGAGGCGAAGACCCATTACAAAATTCAGAGCTGGCCCACAGAGAGGCGAAGAGCCATGCCCAACCTCTCTTTTCATCTGGGTTTGCGCTTAATGCCTCTACCGAGACATCCATCTTTAGAACTCGCATTTTGTCTTCCTGTTCCTTCTTTTTACAGAGCAATCTTAAGAAATTTTTGTGGATTTCACTCCGTTCCACACTCCATTCTTTAAGAATATAAAGCATTGCCTTTTGTCAGAGATATGAAATACCGCTTGTATCACCCTGAGCAGTGAATTCGGACTTCAGTAGGTTTATGTATATTTTTCACTGTTGCCATCCCTGACACGCTTTGCATTTTCACAGATTATCTCATATTAGCAAGTCAGTATCTTTTATCATTCTTGCCACTCTGACATCAATGGCATCAATTTAACATGGACTTTTACCGCAGTCACAAAGAACCGCTTTGCCGATGGTCATAAGAAGTTCCCTCATCTGTCTGTGGCATGTACATCTGTGTGCTTGTGACAAAAAGAGAGATTTCCTATGATGTTATCTGTATTCCCACAGGGTACAATATGATTTCAGTGAGCTGTGTTTTAGCAGCTTTGCCAGACACCTACTCAACACTCTCCTGAGCTCTTCAATACAGTGGGTGGACTGTCGCATCTTAAATCAAGTTTTGCTAGCCTTTTGTCGCAGTGTGCTTAAACTCCTTTTGTTTGGCCAGTTCATTTTTAGGTGCCGGTCAACTATAGAAAAATGGCTGCAATAACTCAGTGCTTTTATTACTATATCCAGGATCTCTGAGTCGTGTGGAGTTGTGAGAGAACTGAAAAATAGCGTTAGAGCACAAACACACTGCTAGTTTTTTTGTTTATTTGTTTTTTAGTTTATCCTTTTTTCCTAAATATTGTATACTATAATGTTTACATAAAGTATTGTTTATATATTTTGTAAGTTGATGTTTAAAACTGTAATTTTTTAATCAACCTTTTAGAGATGTTTAAATACATTGATTTTTTTTATGTACAGGGTCAGTAACTGTACTGTTTTAAATTTACAGTACAATAAAACATTTGACTGAACCTTTTATATTTATAATTTTTAATTCATAGTTTCTTGTTTTGAGAAATCAAATGATTATTAGCAAGAAAATGCATGACAGAAGCATTTCAAATTCTCCTTCCTGTTGCATTTTGTGAACAGCATTATGAAGCACTGGAGCTTTCAAGTGTAATAATCTAGCAGTCAATTTCCAGAAAACATCTGGAATGAGACGAGCCTGAATCCAGCGAGGAACATGACATGCCAGGAGCCTGTTTTATAATCTGCAGAAAATGACGACTGATTAACTCACCATTTATTTTGGTACAGATTTACTTTGGAACGGATATGAAATGGCTCAGATGTGCATTTGCATACATTAAGGGAGAGGCTGTTGACATTAATACAGTAATTAGTTGCATTCTAATGAGCTGATGGTGCAGCCAAAAGCAGCGAGTTGTCTGACAGCGTTTACTGTAAGTGGGAGTCAGCGGCAGATCGCTGTGAGCTGGGGGACCCTATTTGAAGATTGTTTTGCCACATTACAAAATGTACTTTGATCTGGTGTGTGAACATTTAAACTCAGTGTGAAATCAAAAATGATCCCATTTACTTTTATAATGCACATTCTTTATGACTTTCCTGCTTAGGCAATGTGGGCAGTTGGATAATGGTTAATAATTGTCAAATAGCTATTCATAGCTAGGCATTATTTATTTTAACAACTTTCATTCAGCCCTATTCCTGTATGTGCATTCTAAGAAAAAAACATGTCAAAAATGGACCTTAAGGTATACAGCAGCTAGTCACTGGGGCAGAACCTAATGTACCTTATTTACTGTTAAAAGGTTCATAGTAGTACCTTAAGGATGCATATTTCTACTTTTTACTATCCATATCTGTTCACACTCTACACCATCGATTATCCTGTTTCACTCAAAAATGTCACATTATTTAGGTAAAGTGGATTTCAAACTGCAGGTCGCATTGATTTTTAAAAGAACAAAAGATATGAATAGGTCATTTTCTATTTGACTTTGAGTGAAAACGGGGAGAATTTCTGCTCCATAAAGGCAGAGTAGATTTAAAGCTCACATTCAGAGCAAATCAAGCATGGCTTAGGCTGTAGTGAGATTTAAATGTAAACCTGGATGGGATCTCGGTCAACCAGGACAAAATTCACAGGTTAAAAATGAATTTCAATTGGACAAAATAGATCACGAGAAGAGTGGAGTTGTAAAATATAGTGATATGATATTAAAACTGAAGGGCTTGCTTGAATCTATAGACCCATCATGTCATTCATTTGTGATTGAGTAAGTTGATTTTATAGCCTGTTTAATTGCAGCCTTGTAGATGGTCACCTTGTCAAGTTCACAGGTTTTATTACTATGGTAATGGCATCTGAGTGCTGCAGGTAATTATTACTTCCCTTCTCTCTCTCTCTCTCTCTCTCTCTCTGTCTCCCCCCACTCTCTCTCCTCTCTCTCTCTCTGCTCTCTCTCTCTCTCTCTCTCTCTCTCTCTGTCTCTGTCTCCCCCCATTGCTCTATTTTCTCTATCTCTCTCCCTCTCTAAGCTGAGACATAACCAGCTCAGGAGGCTAGGTTACCCTTTTGGATAGTTACCAGAGTGTACATGATTGGTATATTGAGTTCAGGCCTGAGATTGAATGCACTGACCCTCATCAAATGCAAACAGTGTAATGGTTTCCTAAGCATGCGCCATATTTCTCAAGTTGGACAGTGATGTACACAGCAGCTCTCGCACAAATAAGACCTGGTAATGCTCAAAGGAGATTTCAAGTCACTTTTAATTTGTATGATAATAGCTACATGAGGCAACTTCTATGTATTTTTCTTTTTCTTGTCCTACCCATGTCCTGTGCAAACAAAAATTTCCATATTGAAAATCTGGGATTCCTAATTTAATTTAAACCTGGAAATATAGGAAATAAAGTGTTCTGCACCATTTCTAGGTCACTAATCAAAAAAGCAAATTTGTGACATTGATCATGTGACTCTGCACAGATGGTCAGATGTTCTTTCTGCATTCATGCTCTTTAGATAATGGAGAACACATTCACCAGGTTTGGATTATTGTGGAATTAATACACCTTGCTGCCATCAAAGAGAAAGAGGGACAAACCTTATACTATAATTCTGAAGTTATCATTTAATCTTTTTTTATGGATTTTTTTTTCTCATAATGTAAACAACCATTCTAAGGTTAAAGATCAATCTTTTTTTTTTTTTTTTTTTTAAGAATTAAATGCTTTTATTCAGCAAAGCATACACTCAGTTGATCACAAGTGACAGTAAAGACATTTAAAATACGGACCCTAAATTTTTGAATGATAATATTCAAATCTAAAATTAGAACAATGTTGTTATAAAAATCATTTCAGGATTCCCGCAGGTCCATAAAAAGTCTTAAATTGTATAAGAAAGTCTTAATTATGATTTCAGGAGGTCTTAAATTTGGGGACGGAAAGACCAGAATTGTGATATGGCTTAATGTGACGATTAAACTTCAAAAGGCGATTATTTCATTAAATAAACATGCGCGCTGCACATTTCAAAGTCCAGTGCTGCCCTGCTTTGTTTACAGCCATTACCGGGAGATGGTTTATATATATATTCTGGTTTTAAATTCAGAATTCTTAGATAGAAAGACTTGTGACTTCAGTTCATTAGCCGCAGCACTTCACGTCTGATATGTGACTCAAAGTAAAACAAAACAATTGCATGTTAGTATGTTTATTAGATTAATAAATTTAAAGTGCCCCTATTATGGGTAATGAAAGGTTCATATTTTGGTTTTGGGAGTCCCCAACAACAGGATGACATGCATGCAAGGTCAAAAAACTCTTTCATTGTCTTAAAATATGCATTTATTTTTTCTTTTTTTGCTCAGTGACTCCCAAACGATTCATTTAAAGATTCATTTTTTCCAAACTCCTCCTTTGCGTAATGCTAAACTGCGGTGATTGGTCTAATGACCGTCTGTCATGATTGGTCTACTGCGCACAGTGCATGTCAATAACAGAATGCCCATCACCATTACTTACCATTACCATTACTAGCCCACAGCTCGGTGGTAAACACCCATACAGCCATGTTATATGTATTAGCCCAATGCAGAAACGTATTAATGCTGCAGTTTGTACACTAACATATTGCTCTATTCTTTATCAGAACTACAAGTAATAACAATGACAAACATTCACTATTCATCCATACATTTCTAGACAATTGCAAGTGAACAGATATTGCTGTTAGACAGAGACCTACAACCTGCGCAGAGCGAACACAATACACACAACTAAATACATATTTTGCATGCTACAGTAGGCTTCAGAGTACATGACGGCAACAGTTTTTAAAAGAATTACTCCACTTTCAGAATAAAAATATCCTGATAATTTACTCACCCCCATGTCATCCAAGATATTCATGTCTCTCTTTCTTCAGTCGCAAATAATTTATCAGTTGCAACAATCGGTCATTTTCTTAAAAAAAGATAAATAAAATTATACACTTTTTGCTCGTCTAGCTCTGCGATGCGCATACTCTGTGTACAATGGTTCAAGACAGGGTATGTCTTAAAACTCCCAACACTTTTCTCTTCCAACTTCAAAATCGTTCTACATCGTTGTTTAAATTTATTTATAATTTTTTTTTTTGGAAAGAGTGTTTGACCATCCTTGCACGTTCACTTCGTAAACACTGGGTCGGTGCTTCTGCAGCGATTTCGGATGATTTTGGAGTTGGATGGGAAAATGATTTGGGAGTTTTTCGACATACCCTAACTGTACCCTAATGGATTTCCCCTCACAGTGCAGAGCACAGCGTCTTCTCCACAGGAATCCGCTACGGTGTTTGAGGGAGGAGAGGTTCAAGTTTTCCTGGGTCTGCGGGCATAAATATGCTAAAGTTTCAGTTTGACGTCACCTTGAAACAACTGAAGAGTCTTTTTAAAAACGACTCGTTTTCATGACTCTGTGTCGACTCTTTCTTTTGAAAGACAATAACTTTATACACGGTGCACTTTTAGATTTAAAACTTTGCAGGATGTTTTCATTCACTTAGAGTTGTGTTACACACTGCATGAAAGGTAATTTTCAAAAATCCATAATAGGGGCACTTTAAAATAATTTGAATACAATTACTAGTCTACAACATCCAGCAGCACAGTGAACTGTTTTGCACAAATAAATAGGCTAAATGGAGATTGCTGACATTGCCTCACACACTCAAGTTCACTCCAGCTCTTAAATCAAAAATAAGATGGAAAGATAAAAAAAAATTATTCGTTTCCATTTATCTAGTCTTTGCATCTGTTTATTTGATGTTTGAATCAGGTCTCCTCTGTTGGAATAGAATTGACTAGATGGCGCTGTCACAAAAAAATAGGGTCCTAGTAGAAATGCGGTCCTAGTACTGCGGTCCACGAACCACAGTATTGGGGTTGTTTTTGTTCAGACCAATGTGAAAATCGACCCATGTTTTTATCCTGCAAACACGCAGAGCTGTAAATGTGAACTGGTGGATCGATAAGAAGATACTGCATTATAAAAATCTGAACAGTAAAATTTATTTCTATGTTATTTAATTACATGTAATAATTTATTGATGATAATTGTTTAAATTAATATAAGAATTAATACTTTTGATTCATCCATCCTATTAAAAATGGTTAAAAGGCTGAAATGTGAAGTTTATCATTTTATAAAACTTTTTGTTTTTGTGAAAACTTGTATCTGATCAATAAATCATGCTTTTTACAGCCTTTTTTACAGTTGAATATGTTACTATAGACATTGCCCTACCCTGCTCATAAGGTATTAATTTTATTTGTGCAGGTCTTAAAAAAGGTCTTAAGTCTTAAATTGGAGCTTAAAAATCCTGCAGAAACCCTGTCCTTTACTCTGTAAATGTTATTTATTTCTGCTTGAAGTTGCAGCTCTTTAACAGAATGGCTTTCCTTTGCATGTGTTAATTTTTTACATTTGGTTTGATGGCGATGCCTCCGAGACATGAGATTTGTGTGTAGAGAGACCCCTGAGAGAGAATGGGAATCTGGGGGAGGGGTTTTTAAGTAAAAGAATCAGCCACATTATCCATAATCCAGTCACAGCTGTCTGCGGTTTGGCGACACCACTACAGCAGGTCCCTGCTAATAGCTCTATATTTCATAGCGGAAAAACGCAGAAGCCACAAGTGGCATTTAGATGTATTTACACACTGTCTTCGTTTCACCTACAAGAATCCCCACTAACCCTGCCCTCTTCTCACACGCTTTACTGTTTGATCCCTCAAACTCATGTTCTCTCTCTCTTTCTCTCTCGTCTTTGTCTTGCTCTGCAATTTGATACTCATTTGATAAAGCAAAATATGCCTACAGTGTCCCGCCACACTGTTTAAGGAAGGAAGGCAAGCGTACTGACTACACCCCCTACAGTTGCAACGAAGGTGATTTTGCTCAAACCCACCCAGCCAAAACGACTGCTTTGGGTGAGTCTGTCTTTCGAACTGTTGGTTTTCGTATGAGGTGGTCTTGAATAAAAAAAAAAAACCTTCTGTAACACAGAGAATTAAAAGGCTGTTTAGTGTGGAGGTGGTCTTGAATAAAAAAAAAAAACCTCTAGTCCACACAGCGTAATTGATAACACCTGATTTTCACAATGCACGTAATGAACAAAATGTTTCCGAAAGTGAGCATCACAATGAAGGCCAGAAAGGTTGTGTGTGCCAAAGGATTAGGGTAGGCATTACTGTCTAGTATGTGCTTATTAGATAGATACATCATCATAAAGCTATACATCACTGGCACTTTGTTTTAAAGCGAGATGTTCCCTAGTCAACATAGTATGAACATTTGTTTTTAGCTGTTATGGCATTGCTTGAATTATCTTTTTTATGTCAAATATTGTCTTATTTCTATTTGAATTTAAAAAACAAACAATTAGATATTGTCTTATATTCTATCTCACACTCCGCCAATACTCGTTGGCTAATTGTGCAAAAAAAAAATGTCAAATAAGGAAATTTTACCAGTCATGCAACGATGCAGTATATATTGATTACCTCTACATGTTAAGCGAAGGGTTGATGTTTGTCGAGATATTTATAAGCTGCTTAAATTGGTTCAAAAGTGACAGTAACAACATTTGTGTTACAGATCATTTCTATATTAAATAAATGCTGTTCTTTTGAACTTGCTACTTCATTTCCTTCGAAAAAAACTTCAAAAAAATATGATGGTTTCCACTTCAGCGGGTGCTGAACAACATAACGCCTGTTCTGTCCGTCTGCGTCTTTCTTGTGATTTTAGCGCTAGTTGCCCTCCTGTCAGAATTTACTGACGTAGTTTACAGGGAGCGATGAGAAGGCAAAACAGAAAATGAGATTTTTATTTATTTTTACTCAGTAATTAATGCTTGTTTTAAAATGTAGCGAAGTACAATACTTCAAACAAAATATACTTAAGTAAACTTAAAATTACGATTTTAAAATCAGCACTGCGGGTGGACAAACTACACAAAAAAACAACTCAAACACAATAAAAACATAAAATACAATTACTTAACTTCTGTTTGGTTCAAACGTACCATACTCTGACTTCACTTTTGTTTGGAAACACGACCCCACAAGTTGTATCCCCTACCTGCAGTGGCCTTTCTAGGGCACAAAAAAACACATGGGTTGTGTTCAACTGTCCTGTAGAACATATTTTCAGACACTGGTTTAAACTGTGACGCTTGTAAACCCATTTTCTCCTTGTCTTCGTCTTCTTCACAGGGTGCCCATTCCGCCACAGCGACCCTGAGCTGTTGAAACAGAAGTTGCAGAACTATAAAGTCTCCCCTAGTGGGATCAATCAGGTTTGTCCAACAACTAACACACACTTGACCAGATTCAGCACATTGTGCAAAGGCAGAAAGAGTGTAAAGGGCTTTTTAAAATTTAACTTCACCTCTCCATGACCACAGACAAAACAAAATCTACCAAATAATGGGTAGAAGGGACATCAGTTTGATACGATTGTGTAGTAATCATACAAAAATGGTGTGATTCATTTTTAACAAGGCATTCCTGAAAGCCCCATCCTGCAGTACTTTTGGAATATTAATGAATCTGCTGTACTTCTGGAATATTAATGACAAAAAGAAATAACGCTCAGGAGTCTCCAGTGTAATGACAGCTTCGGCTCTGTGTTGATTACTTTGACCTTTGCTGTATCCAGTGATTTGATGCATTCTTTAAAGTACTCTTAAAAGTCATTTCAGCTGATTTTTATTCACACATTAAAGCAGCTCCAACAGCCAGGCAGTGAAATGAGATAGACCAGCCTTGCTGCAATCTTCTAATGGAGTTATAATCCTTTGACGCTAATGTAATTAACGGACTGGTTTTAATAAGACCATTAAGTGCAGCATTACAAGACTCTTAATAAGAACATATACATAAAGCCAAATCTTGCATACTATCTCTAGTTTTACTGTAGCTGATATGACTGAAGTTAGCTATCAAGAAGTAATGTCATATAATAAAATATATTTTTACTTTACATTATACATTTACATTTATTTATAATATTATTATTACTATGAACGGGTAAAAACGAAGACAAACATATAATAAATGATAATAATGTTTAATAAATGTTGCACACATAATAATGAAGATATGCATATGATATTGAAATATGTTGAAAATTATATTTTTAAACTTAAATTATATAAAGCATGTAGTTTAAAGTGTATGAAAATCATTCTTAGCTATTTGAGAAACGTTTGCTTCTCCCGCTCTGTAAGGTGTGTTAGATTTTTTTCTTCTTCTCACATGCCTTGTCCACTACCACCCATCGTGTGGTTGAGGGAAATGGCTGATGGCTGCCTAATGCAGTTCGACATGCCAGCCCAAGGGTAGCACATTTCCAATCCAATTAAATTCATAATTTCATTGGAGACCCCAAGCAGTGTCCTTATACACTCTCAGTGTTCAGAGTCTTAGACCTGTGGGCGTGTGAAGCAACAGCTTGATGTTCACCCCAGGAGCTCGTGCAGCACGTGGCCCTCTCGCTGTAGAGCCAGCCCAATGCGCTGGATAATTAAAAACCTCAGAAAATGTGAAAAGCCTGGGTAGTAGGGTGATTAAAATGCAGAACATCAGCCTTCTCAGTCAGCCTGCCTATTGACAAAGTGACATTACAGTCATAAGGACGAGACTCCAGTCTGGAAGGAGAACTGCTGTAGAAAAGTGAGCTCACCTCTCACTCACAGTTAGAGCCCATCAAAGCGTGACTCTTTCCTTAGGAAGTGCAGAATAAAGGGTCGCCTGCTTGGTTCAAAAGGTGGAAAAAGAAGGGAGAACATGTAGTCATGCATAACATGCATGTTTCGGATTTAATTGCAGCATTTTTCAAGCCACCACTTAATACTTGATCATCCCCTGAAATTATAGTCTTGTGTTGTACCTGTTTGTTTACTATCAAGTTACTAAGCCACAGATTTAATAAAGTAGTCAGAACTAAGTACATTTTTTAAGTAGCATCATAAATATTGCCATTTCAATGACAATTGAGTTTTCTTACACAAATGCCATTTTCTAGCATTGTGATCCTTCCTTGACACTGTGTATAAAGTGTTCATTATATCTTCATAATGTTTCTGATTTGAACTTCGGTGTCAAAAAAGTATTTTGTAGATTGTAAGTTCATGTTTTATGTGAATCAGTTCAATGAAACAATGTAATGCTTGATTCAATAAGTTTATTGGCATCTTCACTCAGAAATGTTAAAGGATGTCCTGTTGAGTTTTTCATGTTAAAATGTTTGAGTTAAGCATGTAGATAAATGTTGCTGTTTATTACTATAATAAACCCACAAATTGCTTCATGTTGAAGGCTTAACTCTTCAATGCATGTTATTAGCTGTTCTTGGCTTTGTTATCCGCAGGCAATATTTGGCAACCAGTGATATTTATCTTGTTTTTCACAGCATATATTGGTACCCCTCTAGCTGGTGTCTTGCTGTATATTTTACCATGCTTCTCAGTAGTGTTTTGTCATTGGAGCTTAGAGATAGGTGTTGGATGTTGTTGGCTCTCTCCTTTAAGTCCATGTTTTATGCATTTCAGCTCTTGCCGATGCTAGCTGAGGTAGAATGCCAATCCTTTCCACAGGGAATACACGGTGTTAAAAGCATCACCTGAGGGGAGGTCTGAGCAAAAAAGAAAAGGAAAGAGAAGCAGAATGTGTAACCACTTCTCCATCTCCCTTTGATGGCATTTTGCCTCTGTCTCTCACCTCATAAATGTGTGCTGTGTCAGCGAAAGTAGCACAATGCATTGTTAACAGTGTTATTCATCTTTATTGCTCATCAAAGACTGCTTAGATATTGATTTGACATTTTGGCCTCCTTTGCACCTGCCATTAAGATGCGTTGTCAGCGACCAGCTTGTAGTTGGATGTCACATGACCACATTATAAGTATGACGTGAATTTACTTCCAGGTTCATCATATTTGGATTCAGAGGTGGTCAGGGACAGTTCTTGACCATATTCTTCATTGAAACGTAAATACTTATGCATTTGTGTTATCTAAATACACAAGTAATATGTAATATTGACACTGTGCTACAAATAATCATTATCCCTCACATTCAAGTTCTTTGTCATAAATATTCCTATCAAGCACACCATTTTATCAACTTATAATTCTTACTAATATACCACCGATATTACAAAAAACACATTTTTTTTCTGCTAGAATTCTTTACTCTGGGGATGTTTCTGAAGTATGGAAGCACATTAGACCATATACCTCATTTTTTATCTGTCAGAATGGCAAAAAGCATTTCAAGCTGTCCATCTGTGTTTTTCAGTTTACACAAGCTCCACAGTGTGAAATGTAAGTGGCGTTTTCCATCTGATCAGTGGAGACATGAACGAAGGTGTAAACAATTTTTTTTTAAAGAACATTCAGTTACTCTTTGGCTATTAAGTGCATGTTAATGGCAAGTTTAAGGTGGCTTTGACATTTGATGCTTTTTGCTGTTTTGTGGAGCCAAGAAGTGCTGTTTTTCCACTTCGTAATATTTGGTTTATAAACATTTACATATATAACTTTTTAGAGCATACACGTGTAAATGTATTATAAATAATCAAGTCAACTCTATTTTTTTTAATCTCATTCGTTGTCACTCTCTCTGTTTTCCACTTTTTTTTTTTTTTCTCCTTTTAGGTCTTCCTATTCCTCTCTAGCTTCCAACTGCTCAACACTTTCTTCTCTCTCTTTTTCACAGATTCTGGAGCTGGTCAAGGGAATGCACTATCAGCTGGCCTGCCAGAAGTACTTTGAGCTGACACACAATGTAAGGATGCTTTTTATTTTGGCCTGCTCTAATTGGGCTTGCTTTTGTCAGCTCAGGGACAGCCCTGCAAAGTCTTTTACAGAGCCTGCCATTGTATTCACATCTGCCATTAGCTTGAAATCTTATAGAATCTTAATTTGTGAAGTTTTGTATAGTGCTTTAAGATTCATTAACCCTCTGATACACAGTGTCTGCTCTAAGTACAGATCTTTTTTAACCATTTATGAGCAACATGGGTGATTACATCTGGGTCTTAGCCATAATTCTGTATGACTGTCCTTTTTGGCTCCGTCCCAAATTTGCAGACTGGAGCTGATCATTGCTTGTGTCAGTGAAGTCCCGTAGGGTGTTGCATTTGACATTTGAGGGCATAGGGTGGCATTTAGGACAGGGCCTTTATGTCATAATGTTGTTTTATTTATAACATCAATTCAGCATGGTTGACAGAAGTGGTAATGCACCAAATATCTCTGGAATATGAACATTTTATTGCAATGGACAGATGTGTAATTCTCTCAGAAACAGTTACAGATTAGGATTACATTACATTTTCTTTATTTTATTTTCATTTCTGATTTAATAATTAATGCATCAAAGAGTTAAGCCTTCAGTACGTTTAGAACTTTTATCATCTAAAGCTTTCTGGTGAAGACGATCAGCATTCAAGGTCATTAATATTTTCAAAGTGTGTTTAAGGCTAATATTGTAGTTATATTTTCAGGGCAAGTGAGCACAAACTCTTATTAAATGATAAATGTGCTGAACCTTTACTTTTTCTATTTGGATTGCCCTTTGAGATTGAACATTTCAAGGGCTTTGCGGTTTCAATATGCTTTCTTTTGACAGGAGCATAATAGAGGTGGATTTGTGTGTCAGAACTGGTTGAAAAAGCAAATGATTACAGCTCTATTTAAATGCTTATCTAATGGGTTTCTTCTTATTCCTCCTTCATTTTTATTTTTTATATCGGAGGGGGTGGATGTGACTCAGGCTGTAACTTTTCTGCATTTTTTTATTTATTTATTTTTTTGAGCGGAGAGAAATATTTCAAAGCGATGTCAGTCAAGATTACCTGTGTGACACCTGTGCCCTGTCCCTCTGCTAAAAATGCAGCCCAGCTTACAGGTTGAGAATGAAAATGTGCACACAGCATCTGCTAGGTGACAGGTTAATATGAAGACGGGGAAAAGACAGTTTTGGATATGAAAGAGATTGGTAAACCTTTCAGATGTTTGTCAGCAGTGTGTTGCTAGATGGATTTTAAACAGGGAGGCTTTAGCAACAAGTAAACTTATAAAGGCATTTTTCAGTATCTACCAGAAACTTGTAGAGCAGATCTACTTATAATGCTGATGTGAAATTATCTATTTTTAGGAGTATTTTTAATAAATGGATTTTTGCAAATTCATATAAAATGGTTATTAGATTTTCTTTTCACTTTAGTTTATTCACTTAGTTTTTTGATCTATCATTGTTAGTTTTATTTTTATTTTTTAATTTTTTTTTTTTCTAATTATAGTTTGTGTGTGTGTTTTTAGTTTAAGTATTTTAGGGCTGTAAAAAAAAAAAACTTTTTTTTTTTTTTTTTTTTTTTTTTTTTTTTTTTTTTTTTGTGGTAGATTTATGTTATAATATACCATGATTTTAAAACTATTTTTTTGTGGCCTCATTAAAAAATATATACACTAAAGCTCATTAAGACTGCATTTATTTTATTGTAAAAAATAAAGTAAAATTAATACTTGTGATTTTTTTTTTTTTTTTTACGGTTTAAAGTGCATTTATTTAAAATATAAATCTTTTGTAACAGTATAAATGTCTTTCCTTACTTTAATGCATCCTTAATAAAAAATATTTAATAATAATAAAAAAAAAATCTTGACTCCAAATATTTGAATGGTAGATAATTTGAGTCATAAAAATGTATTTTAGTTTAGTTAAAAATGTCCTTATTTATGTTGTTTTTATTATTTTCATTTCAGTTCTTGTTTCAGTTTTCATTATTATTAACAACACTGCATAGAAGTCCTACTCACATCTCTGTAAACACTTCAGATCATATATGCTGTTGTTCTTGCTTTTTTTGATGCTTTAGCTCAAAAGTAAATCAAAGAGTGTATGTACAGTATAAATTTCTAATCTCTTGCACGTCTAGATTTATTCCCTCAATAAGAAGGGTTTATAACAGTGTTTGTGTCTGTGCCACCCCTCTTTTAATGCCGTAATGCACTCAAAGTGTCATTGATAGGATATAATGGCTTTTAATGACTCCCGGTGAAACGCCAGCGCCTTTGCATTCCAAGGGCATAATTTAGCTGGTGGCCCCGGGGCGCTCGGGACTGGGGTCATTGCTGATGACTAATCGCCCTGAGCCAAACAGTACGAATGGCTTATGATGCAGGAAAATGAATAAGATGGCTTCCCTGATGAACAGCCTGCAATAACAGGATTTGAAAGATAAACTGCCCCCTCCCTCCTACCAACCCCAATAAAAATCACATCTCTGAAATTCATGACTCATATTTTAGAGTAGGTGAATGAAGAATCCTCCGATGTTAACAGGCACAATAAAACATTCTTGTTGGAGCATCAGTGGATCTGCACAACCTCACCTTTCCTCCATCTGATTAGGGATGCCGCAACCATCTTGGCCGCAAAAACACGCTTGTTGGATTCAAGCGTAGGAGACTTTAATCACTGCCATATGCGCCCTCCGCTTTCACATCCGCGACACATAACAAATAGACGCTTACATTCCTCCCTCCCTGGCAGCATTTATTTAAAGGTCAAAATGTAATGCTTCTCTGATGAAATATTTACACAACTGCAATAAATCAAACAATAGAGAGAATAATGAAAAGGAAGAGGGGATCCGAGAGAGGGGGACTTCGGAAGGAGGAGAGCTTGTTGCGCATCTGCCGAATTGATCTGTTTCTGGGCCTTGGCTGGGATTGTTTAATGTTTATGCATATTTCATTTGGCGCAGAGTCGCCGGGCGAGGGTAGTCCACTGTAATGTGTTAACTCTGAGATGAATCTGTGTAATGGATCTTTCTGTCCACAACTTAACTACCGCAGGGACCCCGTGCACTCGATTCAGAGAGATGGGTTTGAAAGTTTGATTCATGAGGAGTATCAGGGGCGTGCTGTGATTGAAGTATAATTAAACAGCCATATCCTCTACACTTAGAAACAAATGATTTGCGCAGCGTTCTGAATGCAATGCAGCTTTCAGGAATCCATCGGTGAGAGGCTTTTCCATAGAAGAACGGAAAGGAGAGATTGCATAGTAGCCTGAAAATCCCAATGCAATTATTTAAACAATAAATACACACTATTTCAAATGCAAGTATAGTCATTTGCTTACTAAACTCTTGTTTGTTACAGGTTGAGGATGCTGGGTTTTCTCTCAATCACCCTAACCAGTACTTCACTGAGAGTCAGAAGCTTCTGGGTGGAGGCCTTGAAATCAAGAAAGAAGTTGATATGTCACAACGAAGCCAAGAAAATCCTGCTAACATGACCCGTCCATCTCAGGCAAACTCCAAACAGGCCCATGAGGAGATGGGGGATTTAGACTCCTTCTTCCAGGATGAATGATTTTGTAGAAGTTGTATCAAATCTGAAATGAGTAGACCATATAGAGCTCTTACTTGCGTTCACTGTATTTGATACAAATTGTGTTTTCAGTAATAGAAAGATTTCATCTGGTTGTTTTTTCCTTATCCTTTTGGTGATAAGATTTTTTTCAAATGACCCAGATTTTAGAAAAATGATTAAAATAAAATACAAATAATTTTTGCATTTCATAAAAGCTTTTTCCATTTTTACCTTTTTGTTTTACTTGCTACCAGCATTGAAAACTTGCCTCAACCTATTAAGTTATAATCCGTGCAATGATCATCTGTTCAATCTCTTCGGGTTCCAGTGGTACAGTGATGACTTGACATACACTACTGTTCAAAAGTTTGGGGGTCAGTAAAAATCTTTTAATAAATTAAATTGATCAAAATAATCCTGGAAAAAAAATGTATCATGTTTTCCACAAAAATTTTGATAAGACTTTGATATCAACTTTGATAATATGAAATGTTTCTTGAGGAGCAAATCAACATTAAAATGATTTCTGAAGGATCATGTAATACTGAAGACTGGAGTAATGGC
The DNA here is from genome assembly GCF_018340385.1 of Cyprinus carpio. Lineage (NCBI taxonomy): Eukaryota > Metazoa > Chordata > Actinopteri > Cypriniformes > Cyprinidae > Cyprinus > Cyprinus carpio. The sequence goes on along the minus strand of NC_056584.1, from coordinate 13,803,476 downwards.
CTCTGAAAATTCAGCTTGCCAATTAAATATAAATTACATTTTAAAATATATTAAAAACAGTAAACAGTTATTTTAAATTGTAATAATATTCACAATATTCAAACAGATTTTTTTTTTTAAAGGGATTCTCAGAATTTACATTTGCCTTAAATTTAATTGGCAGATGCTTTTATCTAGGGGGACATGATAAATATCGGCCGATAATTAATGCGCATCTCGTCAGTAAAGCCGGTTCTCTAATCAGCGGTAAATTCCATCAGGTGTGTGGATTTGCGCAGCTTGTCAGTTAACAACGGCTCTGTCTAGTAACAGCTGCTCTATGTGAAATCACACACCTGATGGAATTTACCGCTGATTAGAGAACCGGCTTTACTGATGTGCTGCGCATTAATTATCGGCCGATATTTATTGTGCACCCCTGCTTTTATCTGAAGTGACTTTGTATCCAAGCTATAAATTTTGTTTCCAGGGATTCAAACCCATGACCTTAATGGTGTTAGTGGCATGCTGTACCAGTTGAACTACATGGACAGAAATTGATTTAGATGCCAAAAGCATACAGTTGGCCATGAGAGTACTGATTGTACTGGCCATTTGATTGTCACTCTAGAAAGTAAAAACAATACAGTAGGCAGTTAGGATGAGGTGGTCAAAATGCAGATGCCAAATACTTGGGTTTTTTCAAACTGAACCAGCTGCACTTTTCTCATTTAAATGACAAATCTGAAAGCAAATTTGATTATTTTGGAAATTAAAAAACCTTGATTCTTCTTTCTTTCTCATCATGTTGGAGGAAGAAGTAAAGTGGAGTCGCATTCTATTACAACCTCAAGGACATGAAGGATGTTGATTTTGGCCACGCAGACGGTTCTTTCCATTCTGCGCTCACATTAAAGCTATCTGTAAACCCTTCATCCTCACTTCTGACTCTTAAACATAATTGCGCTTGAAATGCACATTTATTTTAAATGTCAAGCATCATTAAGAGGAGCAGCATTTGTTCTTTGTACGCCACAAATGTTATTTCAAAGTGTCTGTTGTGGCGGCGTCGTTGCTATGCAGTGTCACATTGTTTTTTTCTGAGACATCCTTGAAAATATGCCCTTCGCATGATCAAAACCATCCTCCTAGGTTTGCCTTACTTCTCACTCCCTCTGTAATGGTTTATTTCTTGCCTTCTCTTTCTTACCATGTACCCTGGACAAGCCAACATGCTAAATTTAGAGGCAATTAGAGACACAGTGGAGTTAGACCTGCATCATGAATGCAAATGTTTCCCCTTGGTAGGGCAAAGACAAGTAATAGTACCATGAAGGGACAAATTTAATGAATGCTCTTACCTTTGAGTGTGCATATGGTTTAAGCGCAATTGTTATTCTCCAAATGTGTGCACACTTCTTTGTTATTCTGGGTTGTTCTATATTAATCACTAAAACAACCCATGGTTTCTCCATACTGAAGTAATGGACTATTAGGTGAAACCGAAAACCTGCTGTCTGAAGAATAACCCCGTTCTAGTTCAGTCCAATGATTCTCGACGCATTATAATCAATGGTGTGACATATCTTCACCCCTTTCATTTTAAATTGCAGGCAAAGCAAAAACTCGACCATTGAAAACTTTGTTGCTGCATTCATATTGTTGTCTTAAACAACCATAATGATGTTGAAATGCAAAGAAATTGCATTTCTATGCTTGAAGACAGACTACTGACAGGATGTGAGGTTCATTTTATCTGACCTCGGGCCATAATGTTGGGCTATGAAGCATGTTGTGACAGTGGAGCCGCACTGCTGTCTTCGCTTCAGTCCTTCACCACGTCACACTAACGGAATGAAATTAGCTTTGGAGTTTAAAAATGGAGCTTGACAGACAAGGGATTAGAGCAAAATAATATGCATCTGGATATAAGCAGAGCACAGCTGGGGTATTGACAGCAAGAGACTTTCATGTTTTATACTTGGTGGCGCTAGACTACATTTGACAAAGCCTTCCTTCTTACACCAGTGCTGTTTTTAGCTTTGACAGATAAGTTTGCAGTCATTTAACTGTATTAAAGCAGGTTTGGTGTACGTTTAAAGTTGAAAAATTGATTTCCTGTTCATTTATGTTTTGGAATTTGAATTGAATTGGCCAGAGAATGTTGAATTCAACCATCACACAACAGCAGAATTTAAGTAGTTCAACTTAAAGGGATACTCCACCCCAAAATGAAAATTTTGTCATTAATCACTTACCTCCATGTCATTCCAAACCCGTTAAAGCTTTCACCGTATGCTGTGTATGCTCTTCTGTATCATCTGCGCCACAAGGATGTGGTTTTCTTTCAAATCAAAGCTAAATACACATAGAAACAGTGCATCCTTGTGGCGCGGATGGCACAGAAGAGCATACACAGCATACAGTGATATGGAGAGACACAGAGGAGACTGTTGACAAAGGAATTGTTGAATAAAGTCATTATTTTTGTTTTCTTCGCTTACAAAAAGTGTTCCCGTCGCTTCATATAACCCAGATTGAATGTCTGATGACAGATGGAGTATTCTGACAACAACTTTCACACCTTTTATGGACTTTGACACTGTTATTTACTTGGCAGTCTATGGGACAGTCGCAAGCCTCCAGGTTTTCATCCAAAATATCTTAAATTGTGTTCTGAAAATGAACAAAGCTTTTACAGGGTTGGAAAAACATGGGGGTAAGTGATTAATGCAAAATTTTCATTTTGGATTGGAGTATCCCTTTAAGTCTTGTTACAAAAGAGTTACATCATTAATTTGGACTAATTATGTAATTTATTTTCTATTATGTAGATTTTTTTTCTACTTATTTGACACTTAAATACTGTCCAAGCAATTTAAAAAGAATATTTATACACTACACTACCATTAAAAACTTTTTGAAAAAAGTCATTCAGTTGTGCCGGAATACAATTGGGTAAACTGGCAGTGGGCGGGTTTCACAAACCGAAACAAAGACCGACATCCCAGCCCAGAACGCAAATTTCCAAAGTAGAATAACTGACTGTAGCATTGGTTTTCAGATAAACAAGTATGTTAACTTAACATGTTTCTTAAATATCTGCAAACATATTATGGTATTTTTATGCTTAAGTAGAGTCAAAATCTTACATACAGCACCATTAAATTTATTTTTGCTGAATAATTTTTTTTTTCTTTTACCATTGCTTTTGAACGGTAGTGTACAACATTTTTATGGGGAATTAATCTAATTTATGTTTATGATTACTATTATTATTATTTTTAAGTTTAAATTGAAGTTTAGAAGGCATTCTTAATTTAAATTCTGAATGGTGCACAACCCTGTATTATGGCGCATATAGTCTGCACATATACTTAATGCTGCAATTGCCTATGCAATTGCTGTGGAAGTGAGGGTAGTTTAGGATAGTGTGTTCAGTGGAGGAAGAGAAAGCCTAATGTGTTCAATGACGTGCCCATCCATGCTTAAAACCATTGATGCCTTTTACCTCTGTGCGTGTAGGCATCATTTCTGCCCATTTATTTTGGTAAAGTGAGATGAATGGGTTTCATCAGTTTATGCTTATTTACTATAGTGTAGCGTATAAAATGAAATGTAATTTTAATGCTTTTTTTTTTAGAAGCACATTTTTATTCCTATGATTTCCTTTTTTTAAGCAGGTATTTAAATCAGTTGTCACTCATTTGAGTGCATCGGTGCATCAACGACAGACATGCTGTATTTGATAGGAACATTATTGTAAAGAACTCAGTGGTTAGGTACAGTAAAACATGACCTTGATGAGTTGAAGGGTGCAGAGCGTGTGGTCCTCCTTTGTGGGCACCAAGAGGTCTCATGCCACTGGATGGTAATTAGTTCCATTTGTCGGTCTGTCATGAGGTTAATATCTAAGAATGGCCAGCCTGAGACTGGGACAGATGCAGTTGGCTGCATGGGGTAACAGAAGTACTTACCAGCCTTACACTTTTGAAACATGGGTTACCAAATCTACTGAATCTTTGACAAATGTTTCTTTCACTTTTATCTCAATAGTTTTAAAGGGATAATTCACCCCAAATTAATATTCTGTCGTCATTTACTAACCCTGAACTGTCCCAGATATTTATCAGAATTTTAATATCCAATATTTTTTTGAACACATTGAGCATAAATCACAGCTTAATTTATAAATAAATTCACTGATAGTTTGCTTGAGAAAGTTTATCTCCATTTACATACAGAACTGTCAAAACTTTTGCTAGACAAAAGTTCAGGTGTCTTATTAAAGAATCTACTTGGTGAGTCACAGTATTGATCGTTTTGTTCAAAACAATCAAAATGAATAAAATGTATTATCTTGAGTATGATATCATTTCTGTCGATGGGGTACTTAAAACATACTGACAGGGCTGTGGTGGTACATGTGACAAAAAGCTCGGAAAACACATTTCTGTTCAACCATCAAGGGTTTTCTGAAGTTTAGAATTATTTAAATATTAATTTAGATTAATTGGAATCTCATGTTGTGTTATCATTTAAAATGGCTTTTGCTTTTCTGTAGTTCAAGAAGGGGTGTAACACTGTAATGATTAAACCTTCTGTCTGTGCAGCTGTTTACTTTGACCTAATGACCATGAAGCCTCCAACTGTGGCTACGTCATTTAAAATATTATTTTGCATTCTCTGGTTTTTATGGACAAAACCCTCTACGGTTTCCTGAGCTCTGTCAGCAGCAGCCTCTCTTATCTTGATGTGTATGGCTCTTTGTGGTAGCTTTTATCGACTCGAAGTGTAATTTTTCCACCTCTAATCTTGCAGAAAGTAAACTTAAAATGTCATAGATAAGCACTTTTTGGAAGTTGTTTGTGGCCTAGAGGGAATAATTTGGTATTCTCAAGCATTCCACCTTGGCGTTAGCAGTATAAGAGATGAAGTGTAAAGACCAGCATTCGTACAGAAGGGTTTTTAATTCACTGTGCTTTAGCTGTGATATAAATATAGGACATTCGCAAAAGGGTACAGCTGTTTATCATGTAAGTTTCTGTGTTTTTGTCTTTTGAAAGAAACCGCCCTAGATCTATGAATAATAAATATGGGTGTGTAAACAATCTGGAATGGGCTGGGAGATATTTGGCACTGTTTTCCTTATCTACAGTTTCTGCGTGTGAAGGAGGGGAAATAAATGAACAAACAAAGACATTTTCAGATGACAGTTTCAGGCCCATTTTTTTGTCCCAATTACACTGGTGTATTTTCACAGCTAAATTGCTTTACTGGTGCGTGAAATTTATAGACGGATCCTGCCTTGTCTGAACTGAGGCCAAATATATCCATATATGCGCTATATAGTGTTAGATTTGGGGAGAAAAATCTATTACACTGATTTAAAATATCTTGCAGCTACTTCAGCACTCCACCTTTTACCTAATCTGTCTGGACATTGACTAATTAGCACGGGCTTCCCGTGCATTTGCCAGTCTCGAATGAATTGTATGCATCCCGCTGATGTTCCTTCTCTTCCTGTGGTACCCCATAAATTTATTCACCTTTTCTCTCCTCAGAATCCATGCATAACAATAAGTTTAGTGTGAGTTCAACCAACAAACCTTTGTTCCTTTAAAATTTGTGTCTCAATGTAATGTGTCATGCAGCAGAGTGCAAGAGTATTTGATCATGGAAGTGTGTGTGTGTGTGTGTGTGTGTGTATGTGTCATGCAGCAGAGTGCAAGAGTATTTGATCATGTCTTTGACAATGCCTGTGACAGTGACAGCCTGCACTGCTGGTGGAAAAGCCAGTCTGACTAGAGCCTCTGCCAGCAGTTGTGGTTGCTGGCGGGGGGGGTGGTGGGTTATTCATGCTGCTCTGATCTGCACAGCACATGAATGATGAGTCTGAGTCTTTGGAACAAGCTTAAATGTTTTGTACCCTGTTCCTCAGTCACACAGAAGTCTTAACCATCCATTGAGGCTGGGCATTAAAGAGCTGAAGGTTACATCTGAACCAAAGTAAAGGCCTTGAGCAAGTTATAGCTACTGCATGTAATTCGATCCAATACAGGAAACAGGAAATTATTATGTTTCAGTCCAGTTGCTCATCTCTTCTTTTTTAGAATAACTTGCAGTATTTACAGGCATTAGAGCAGGACTAGCTTTCATATTTTTGCACATTATAAAATGTATTGTAAGTCTGTCAATGTCACAAAATAAAAAGTTTCTGGCAACTTTGTCACAAATCCTGGCTATTACATGGCTACTTGGCTACCAAAAAATCTTTTCATGGACATGAAATATTGATTTGAGTTGAAATTGTTTTTTAATTTTATCTGTATATCTTAGTTTCCACTCAGAAAAAAATATTACATACAAACTTGGCTTTGCAAAAAGACAAACATGCGATAGTGTTACAGTAATATAAGTCTGATCAAGTCATTTACACTACAATTGATAACTAAGACAAAAACAAAAGTGAATATTATCTAACTCCATCTCATTAAAAACACAACTATTCGCCTGAAAGTGTTTGATTTTTAGAAATAAAGTAAGAACCCTCTGTGAGGTGTAGTTGGATTCTGTGTAACAAAGAAGCAATATCAAAGTAAAAAGTCCAGCAATATAGCATTCTGAATCCAAACTCTCCAGCTACTGTACGTGACTACAATGGAGCAGTTTAAATAACACGCTCTTACAAAGCTGCATTATTACAAGGTTTTCTCTAATCTGTTTCCTCTTGAAGAGTGATCAGTCCATGACCTCCTCATTCTTTCAGTAGCAGCAACATCATCTTTTTGCCTCAAAACAAATACATGCCCAAAGAATATCCATTTACTTTGATTTACTGGATGAAGCGCATCATGAATTTTAATACGGTGCTGTTTGATGTCATTGTCCATGGATGCACACGCTGTTTCCATTACCATAAAGATGCAGGTACATGTATTGTAATAAGCAGCTGTGTACAGCAGCTAAAAAACAGAAAGTTGATCAACATACTTGTGAAATAAAAACTCACATAGAGAGACTGAATAAAATAGAATAGAATAGAATGAAATGCAAGCATAGCAACCGTGTCATTTCAGAAGCTTTTCGGTCATTACTCCTTCATCCGTGAGTCCTGAGGTCTTTCTTATTGTATGAAGCTGTTGAGGTGGTACTGTACAATAAAACAGTGTAAATTAAAGTCAAAGAGCAGCAATTGGTTCTTTACTTATCATATCATTTTATTCTATTGAATACAAAGTATTGGATTGCAAAATCCATGTATGGAGATTAATGGGTTCCTTCAAGCACAAAATGTGTAATCTTCCCATTGGAGAACTGGGGAAGTGATAAGCTTCTATTTACAAGCATGTAGATTACAGAAGGTATTGTTCTGCTCAACCAAATCCAAACAGAAGGTAAATTAAACCCCATTTATTCATTTCAAAGTCTTTGTCTTCCATGAAGACAAGCTATTGTAGTGATGTAGTGAATTGTATTGGATTTCTAATGCTGAATAGCAGCCAGAGGGGGTCATTTTTCATCAAGCCAATAATATGGACATGGCTTTACTGCGCTTCTGAAAATTTCTACTTTTGACCGCACATATTGGTTTAATTTTGATGTGCGCAGTTTTAAAATTGCATTGACTGACTGACTAGTCTTATACAAATTGAATGGTCCCTGAAGTTCGCATGATGTCTCTGACCCGAAGACATTTATTTGACCCCCGTAACGCATAGGAGATGGTCTACTAAATATAGTGCATTGAGATGCTCTTCATGAATCGAATTTGTCAGGCTAGAGCTTAGGGACTTGATTCTCTTGCATGCCAACTAGCTCTCAAACATGCTTAGCAATTATTGTCCCTGTCCAAGAATGTCAATAAATGTGTGATTGTGTTTGCCCATATTTAAACATTCCATTTAAAATGAGCACAGAGGTGTTGGTGAGAGCTTTTTTTGTGTGTGTGTGTGTTTCTCAAAAAGTATGTCTCTCAAAACAACAGTGGCGTAGCAATCCATACTCATTCATCACGCTAGCTTGTGCTAATGTGATGCCGTCCAACTGGATGGGAAGTTCAAACTCTCATGAGAGAGAAGAGCACAAATTTACAGCTGCCCCAATTTATTAATTGTACAGTGTTGTGACCTTTTCCCTTTTAAGTGCACTTCAGCTCAACGGACAAATGGCAACCAAAACTTTCAAGCTACACGGACAGATTATGCTTGTTTTAAGATGCTGCAGAAAGACTTTGGGGGGAGAAATTGCATTCCCAGTTACACTACAGTCATCCAAACTTCAGCAAAATCCTTCTCCAACTACAAACCATTGTACTAAACAAGACTTAACAAGAGTCCAGTCATTCTTTCCTTTGTCAACCTGAGCATTTTGACTCTCAACTGCAATTGTATGTACTTTGTGAAGTGCATGCACTCAAGTAGGAAGTAGGGCATTATGGTGGCTAGCTTTTTTCCATGACAAAGAAAAGCCAGTGGGAATTTGAAGCCTTGGTAATACATCAGTCCTCTTTGTGTATCACAGATTTTTTTTTTCCTTTTTTTTTCATCTGTTCCAAAAATGCAAATGAACTTGGGAGACAGGGGCATTGGGAACTTATTAACGGCCTGGATTTTTTTCCCCCTCATGTCTCAAAGGATACAAATGAGTGGTCCGGACAGAAGAGGAGAGTGTCAGTAACTTGTATGGCTGTAGATGAGTCTCTTACATGTCTAATGGGAGAGCTCTGAGCTACTGCCTTGTTCCTTCAAACTCCATCTCGGCACCTCCAAGTAACACACTCAATTTTTCATGACATCCGGGATGATGAGTTCATCAGTTTTAAATGGGACATTTCCTCAATATTACCTCTTTTAACCAGGCTGCTTTTGGCACTCTCGCTTTGTGTGAAAATGAGAATGTTTGAAGAAAAAAAAGTCTAGATTTATTTATTTATTTTTTCTTTTTTTTTTCTTTTTTTTTTTGCTATCAATGAATATTCATTGTTGTAGCTTTGAATAACTTGTGCTAAAATTTGCTTATGGTAAGGTTCACTGTGGTTCACAAATTAGCACTGCCTTATAATTTCCAAAATAGCATTTTGAGAAGGCAATCTCTTACCTGTTCTGCTCAGACCTTTAAGAAATGGTGCTATTGGACAGGAAGTGATTAGCCTGTCCAACAGGGGTCATGGGTTTCTGGGCAAGTGTGATCTTTTTTTAGACAAGTTCGATTCACAGCCCTCATTGAGTGAGGGCCAGTTCGACCTTGACTGGATGTTCTTTCTATATTTCTATATCATTATTCCTGATTCAGTTTATTTTCTCAACTATGGAGACCTTTGCAATTACCTTTATTGCATGGCATCTGAATAAACACAGTGTGTCATTACTATATTATCTTGCATGCTAAACAGAACTTCTTGTTATATCTTATACATAAAATTTAACCAAAAAATAAAAGGTTATTTAGAAATGCAACAGGTTGAATGTGGCATTTGGGTCTGAAATAAATTTCTGCAGTGTTATGATGTACAGTGACAAATTTCCTTTCTATAGCTTGTCTTAAGAATTGTTATTTGCATTCATTAGCATTGTAACTATTTATATGTTTTTCACATACTAAACAAGCCTTCCTGATGATGAGCAGCATAATAATCTGATATTATTTTGCGCCACGAATGATGAAAGAAATTAAGCAGTTATTTTTCATTACAGATAATGTTCATGTGCAACATTTAATAGGCAGCTAACGCCCAATTATAGGCACAAATATGCTAATGATGAAATAATTAGTTTCAAAATGACAAGGAGGAGGTCGTAAATTCACAGGACGAGTAGAACGGAATGATTTGGATTCTGACGGTAGCTTGTTTCTTAATGTTAGTGCAGATTTCAGAAACATAAAAACTCTCATCTCATCCTCAGAGGTACATTTTAAAGTTTTCCAATGAGATTTGTGTCTGAAATTATTCCTGCAATAAAATAATAATTAAGGGATGTAATTAGATTTCCACATCCATAAGCCATTTTAAAATGTGTTCTGCACACTGAGCGGCATGAGCAGAGGTCAATAGGGCACAGCATGTATTTTTGGGAAAGAAAACAAACAGCCACCCATTCCACCATCATAATAACCCTCGGCACCCACAATGCATCAGGCTGCGAGTGGCCTTCTCTCTCCATCCTCCCACACGTTTCTTTCTAAATTTGTCTTGTGGGCTCAGAGATAGACACTGGCAATTCATTGCAGACTAGAATCATTATCCCAGTTGTATATGGCTCCAATAACTTTAATAAGCTCATGCAGTTGTGTGCCAGTATCAGTGATGTTACAATGAGAGTAGGGGTGTCTGCGAGAGGTCTGAATCCCCAAGATGTCCTGCCATGGCTGCAGGAACAAGAAAACAAATGAGCTACCCGGTGCTTCTCCATTCATCCAGAGCATGTGCTGTTCCTTTCTCTCTCTGTATTTGTCTTTCTCTCTCTCTTTCTTTCTCATGGGCTTTGGTTTACTTGTCATTTCAAAACCAGCCCTGCACAGAATACAGTATGCTATCTCTCATGGGAGTCTTCATAAAACTATTCTTCATTCAGCGGTGCACAAACAAACAGTTGTTGTTGTTGTTGTTTTGCATGTTCCCTGCACTTCTGGTCCAATAAACAAAACAAACATTAGCCTGTTTTAAACTGATATTACCACCATTTGACCTATATGCTTTAAATATTCATATTTTGTTTTTGCATGCATTAATATGACTTATTTCTGTATTGTTTCCTGCATCAAATCAAATGTTGGCCTCAGGTGAAGATGTCTGAAAAAATATTTAATAGAGCACTCTATAATTCCAGAGACATGCACTTTTTGCAGTGGTTGTACTTATTCATCACTTACGAATTACTCCAAGGATGTTCCTGGTAAAATCAGACCTAGCTCCCAAAAATTTAATTTTGCAAGTTTTCACTTTAAGGTAGGGTACATCCTCTTTTTTTTCTGGACATGTCCTGCCAGGATTTCTAAATTGACTAAAATCACCAGGCTTTGGATTTGTTTTCCTATTGACATGACAGTCCTCATACATTATATGTACTCATATTTGCATTGCTTCGACTGTTCTTTGTAGATCCCACCTTCACTCATGCAACAATTGGTCTATTATGTACAATGCCTGCACGCTATTGGTCAAAATACATTACCTTCAGCAAGTATATCAACAATAGGAAAACAAAGCTAAAATCTGGAAATTTTTGGCAATTTTGAAATCCCTGCCAGGACATATCTGCGGAAAAAACAATGCAAGTTCACCCTATTTAATGGCAATTTAATTTTAACCTAAAAGCATCTTGAAACAGCATCTTAAAACAGTATGTGGCGCAGGTGCTAAAAAATGTGTTGTGTGCTGCAATAAAGTAAGCACAATTGCAATTCAAATTTAAATGTAAAGAAGCATAATTAAAATTAATTAATCTTTTAAAGTTTGTCAATATTTGATGGATGGCATTCCAGTTTAAATTCTTATTCACTTTTTTTGGTTTGTGGCCAGTTCAAACTCAACTCAAATTCCATCTTATGAATTTCAAGGGGGGCAGTTTTACAATAAATATAAATTTATATCATACAGTATATAAAATATAACATATTTCCTAACCCTTTTCACAATGCTCAAAAGCGTGCTGCTGCATGTTTACATACAAAACAATTACACTACAGTCCAAACAGATGTTCCACTTTTTTAGTGGACACAAATACTGTTCTTAATGGCAAAATGGAGAAAATCATTTTTACAGTTGTCCTCTAGCCTGAAAACCACAATAATGGTGGCATATTTCAACTTCTGTTCTGAAGAAGAGTTATTTCAGTAGCAGATGGGGCAGAGGTCTGATATGAATCTTATTCACCTAAAAACACACCCTTTTTTTGCTAAGCTTTACTTTATTCCATAGCTAAAGGTTAATTATTTCTGCCCTTGATTTGATGTGCTAAAGTACGCTTGCTTGTGCTGATTTATGTATGATTGTCTGCTGATCAACATCTCTGTATCGTTCATTATGAGCTTGTGGTGCTGTTTTCAACATCACTCATTTGAAAGCACAATTTCCAATGTCTGTGCCGTTTAACAGAATTTCAGGCGCAGCAGGGAAGATGTTGCAAAAATAGATCAAGCTGTCAGTATACTGCAAAGAATATACTGCATGCCAGTAGTTGTGAAGCAAAGCAAGAGGAGGTCATGAAGGCAGATAGAAAAGAGTTTGAAGAACAAATTAAAAGAAAAAAACATGCATGATTTGATAAAGTCTTTTACTAGCATCAGCAATTCTGCTTGCATTTAACTAAGGCAGTAAAATCCTTCAGTGACCCCGAGTAAACAGTAGCTTTGAGGCGCTTTGAATACGATCACCTCAAGCCCAGTGGACCAATAATATTTCTCATACATTCTTCTCACCTTTAGACACTGCTCTGGGCTGTAAAGACAGACTGCTGTGATTTAACACAGAGGATAAAGAAATGATTAACTGCTCCAGCCAAAGAACACAGACATAATCCTCACTAGCAAAGCAGATGTTTGTGCTGCATTCAGATTAATGACTTACTGTATGTCCTACTGTAAGATCATCTGCTGTTACCTTAACAAGAGATGAACCCTGCTTTCTTCCTTCCTTTCTCTGACTTGCTTTCTATAATCTCATCCTTTTCTATACAGTCATTTGTTCAGTTACTTGTTCATTTAATCTATGCTTTCATTCATTTTTTCTATAATCTCTTTTCTTATATTTTTTATCTATTCATTTTAATTCATTTTTATTTTTTCTGCCATTTATTTTTTCTGTACGTATATAGACTTTCATTTCTTTCATTAATTAAATTTTAATTTGCTTATTCTATACTTTCATTAATTCTATCATTTCTTTTGTTCTATAATTTCTATCTACTTTCTATAATTGTCTTTTCAATCATTTTCAATCATTTTACATGTTCTGAAATGTATTGTAAAGACATGTAGTTGCAAAGTTACTTGCAGTCAGTCAGTAAAATATCTAAAGTGGTCTACTGAAATAGTGTAGTCTTTCTGTCTTTCATAATATTTTTGAAAAACGGTTTCTTATATTTTCCAAGGGTGCATTTATTTGACCAAAAATACAGTAAAAAGAAAAGTAATAATGTGGTAATATTATTACAATTTAAAACAACTTTTTCTATGTTAATATATTTTAAAATGTCATTTATTTCTGTGATAGCAAAGTTGAATTTTTGCCATCATTCCTTCATTCTTTCATCCTTCAGAATTAATTCTAATATGCTGATTTGGTGCTTTTTTATATAGAAACATTGATACTGTTTTTCTTTGATGAGAAGAGAGTTTAAAAGAAAAGCATTTTTTTGAAATTACTTTGTTTTTATAATAAAGTAAAAGTCTTTATTGTTACTTTTGATCAGTGTGTCCTTGCTGCTTAAGAGCATTCAGTAAAAATCTTACTGACTCCAAACTTTTGAATAAATAATTTAATTCGTTCATTTATATATTAATCTATATTTTTATTATGTCTTTCTTTCTACTGACACTATTGTGTTATCAGCAGGCCATTCTTATATGTGTATCTAAACAGTACAAGGACCAAAAGATAATTTTCGCTCTCATATTCCATTGAAACGCTCATGCAGTAGCACTGAAGTCCTCTTGACAATATTAGAAAGGGCAGCCCGGTACTTAAAAAACAAAAACCTGTTGGTAGTAAAAGTGGGAGTGGACTTCTTGAGGCTGTATGTAAACTGTTCATTATTCTGCTGGGTTTTGCTTCATTAACCTCTCAACCATATGACCTACCCAGCACATTTGATTAACTTCACTCCCTAACTCACCTGCAGCGCTGCTGTCAGAAGCCATTAAACCTGCAGAAGGAGGCAACATCTGAAACAGAGATTTGAGAGGAATCAAACTTAAAGGAAAGGTTTGGTTTGTTTTTATTATTGGGGAAAACACAACAGTTTCTAAAGGTAGTGACTGTTTATTCTGGGATATGGACTAGGGATGGTTGTAACAATTTTAGCTTTCATAGCATTCTGTTCTTAATTTTTTTTTTTTTTTTTTTTTTTTTTTTTTTTTTTTGTTCAACATTATTTTATACCAAACCCCACCTCCACCTTATCACCATTTCATTTTAAAGGTGACATATTATGCCCCTTTTTACATTATGTTATATAAGTCTCTGGTGTCCCCAGAATGTGTCTGTAAAGTTTTAGCTCAGAATACCCCACAGATCATTTATTATATCATTTTGAAAGTGCCTATTTTGAGTGGAAGCAGAAACACGCTGTTTTTAATGCCTATCTCTTTAAATGCAAATGAGCTGCTGCTCCCCGTCCCCTTTTCCAGAATAGAGCTGCTTCATTACAGCTCGTACCTGCTAAAAACATCGGTTTTGGTTCTGATTATCATGTTTATCTCGCTGAAATCATGCGTTTTAAACCATATTAGTTATAACTTCTGATGTAGGGTTTTCTGAGCGCACACATCTGAAGCACATGGACAGAAAGCGGCTGTCATAGCATGTGAGTACTAAACAAGTTTACGTTAAAAACACACAGGAGTTACCAAAACAGTCAGTTATGTCTTTGAAGGTAAACTGCTGGGAAATAAATCGCATATTTACAAACCCAATTTCAAAAAAGTTGGGACACTGTACAAATTGTGAATAAAAACAGAATGCAATGATGTGGAAGTTTCAAATTTCAATATTTTATTCCGAATACAACATAGCTGACATATCAAATGTTTAAACTGAGAAAATGCATCATTTTAGGGGAAAAATAAGTTGATTTAAAATTTTATGGCATCAACACATCTCAAAAAAGTTGGGACAAGGCCATGTTTACCACTGTGTGGCATCCCCTCTTCTTTTTATAACAGTCTGCAAACATCTGGGGACTGAGTGGACAAGTTGCTCAAGTTTAGGAATTGGAATGTTGTCCCATTCTTGTTGTTCTAGAACTTGGATATACCTTTCAGCATTGATGGTGCCTTTCCAGATGTGTAAGCTGCCCATGCCACAAAAAATAACTACCATCAGAGATGCAGGCTTCTGAACTGAGCGCTGATAACAACTTGGGTTGTCCTTGTCCTCTTTAGTCCGGATTACATGGCATACCTGTTTTCCAAAAATAACTTCAAATTTTGATTCGTCTGACCACAGAACAGTTTTCCACTTTGCCACAGTTTAAATGAGCCTTGGCCCAGAGAAAATGCCTGCGCTTCGGGATCATGTTTAGATATGGCTTCTTTTTTGACCTATAGAGTTTTAGCTGGCAACGGCGAATGGCACGGTGGATTGTTTTCACAGACAATGTTTTCTGTTAGTATTCCTGAGCCCATGTTGTGATTTCCATTACTGTAGCATTCCTGTATGTGATGCAGTGCCGTCTAAGGGCCTGAAGATCACAGGCATCCAGTATGGTTTTCCGGCCTTGACCCTTAAGCACAGAGATTGTTCCAGATTCTCTGAATCTTTGGATGATATTATGCACTGTAGATGATGATAACTTCAAACTCTTTTTTTCTCTGAGAAACTCCTTTCTGATATTGCTCCACTATTTTTCGGCACAGCATTGGGGGAATTGGTGATCCTCTGCCCATCTTGACTTCTAACTGTGCGTTCACACCAGACGCGACTTGCGCGAATAAATCGCGCTATTCGCGCGTAGTTGGACGCTTGAACATTTTGAGTTCATTCGCTTCATTCGCGCGTGAAATTCGCTTCATTCGCGCGTGAAATTAACAACAACAGACGCGAATTCGCGTCATGGGAGGGCTTCTGCCAGTTGAGTTCAAGCGAGCAGCATTGTGAAACTTTTCAACCACCATTTTTATTCGGATAGTTTTCAAATATTACTGTTATCGTGTCATGAAAGTTAGTTTTAAAAGTATTTCAGGCGAGAATGTAGTTGTTTTTAAACTCAAATATGCGCTTCTCATTATAAAAACAGCGTCCATTTAAAAAATGTGTTTCGCCGATTTAGGAGACGAGCTCCATGCGATCAGCGGGAGCTCAGTGATCATGTATCCGCCTAGAGCAGTCTCAACTCTGCTAGTCCTTCTGACATTTGCCGCTGGCTCTGATGTCTCTTTAGTGGTTAAAGATAAAATATAATTCACTTTCTTCCAAGCAAGATCCTTTTTATTCCTGTTTCTGTAGAAGTATGAAGAAGTATCATATAGCTCCGGGTATCCACATACAGCGATGATGACTGTCCTCCATTGTTGTTTCGGATTTTCCCTTCCGCTCGCTAGTCGTAATCACGTCACTACTAGAGCAAGCTCCTGATTGGTTAACGCGGCGCGAAATTTCGCCAAAGTTCAGATTTTTCAACTAGCGCGTTTCGTGCGAATCGCGCGTTTCGCGCGTCAAACGCCCGAAACGCTCAATTCGCGCCGCCTCATTCGCGCGAATCGCGTCATTCGCGCCGCCTCATTCGCGCGAAACGCGCCGCAGGTTGTCTATTCGCGTCTTTGCATTGACTTAACATTGAAATCACTCGCGCCAGACGCTCTATTCGCGTCTGGTGTGAACGCACCATGAGAGACACTGCCACTCTGAGAGGCTCTTTTTATACCCAATCATGTTGCCAAGTGACCTAATAAGTTGCAAAGTTGTCCTCCAGCTGTTCCTTATATGTACATTTAACTATTCCAGCCTCTTATTGCTACCTGTCCCAACTTTTTTGGAATGTGTAGCTCTCATGAAATCCAAAATGAGCCTATATTTGGCATGACATTTCAAAATGTCTCACTTTCAACATTTGATATGTTATCTATATTCTATTGTGAATAAAATATAAGTTTATGAAATTTGTAAATTATTCCATTCCTTTTTTACTCACAATTTGTACAGTGTCCCAACTTTTTTGGAATCGGGTTTGTATTTTAGATCTGTGTGACAGCAGCAATATACAGTAAATAAATCAATAAATCCACTACTCTGTTGTCTCCTCT
The DNA here is from genome assembly GCF_018340385.1 of Cyprinus carpio. NCBI lineage: Eukaryota > Metazoa > Chordata > Actinopteri > Cypriniformes > Cyprinidae > Cyprinus > Cyprinus carpio. The sequence continues at coordinate 13,786,534 of NC_056584.1, read as the reverse complement.
GAGGCTGGGACTCTAAATAGTGTCCTGTGCTCGTCTGTGCAGCCAAAGGCAGAACAGTTAGCATGTTTTGCTCAAACTTTCACCATGGCATTAGAGATGGTACACTGTTGTCGCTTGCAAAATCAAAATGACGGCACCGTGGGTGTAAGATTACAGATTAAGGGGATATAATAATAAAATCACATCCCAATGCCACGTCACCAAGGGAGCAAAATCTAACGTGCTCATTTTCTCAAACACTTGCATAAAAAGGCTTACCAAAACAATGTTACTGGGTTAACCTATTTCACATTTCCTGGATTGGTGGATGCACCTGATTATAGCACTTAAAACCTGGAAAAGTCAGATTTTCATGATATGTCACCTTTAAGCATTTTAAAATGTTAAAGGGGCAGTCTAACATTTTTTAATACTCCTTAAAAAAAAAATGACGCACAATCTTTCACATAAGACGCATTATTTTTAAAAAAAAAAAAAAAAAAAAAAAACATTATTTTTCACATAATTTACCACCACCCCAAAAAACAGGTGATGGGCACTCAGAAACGATCTGATCATTTCCTGCTTTTATGAAGCCCCTCCCTCAGAAATAGGTGATGGGCTCTGATTGGTTGGCTAGCCCAGTGTGTTGGGATTGGCTAAACCGCCTCTAGTGCACGTAAATGTCCTGCCCTTCACCTCAGCGGTATGTGCTCCAGTTGAATTGTAAACAACGGGGTCATTAATATCGCTTACCACATTGAGCCCGATTGAGAAGCAGAGGATATTATTGAAGAGGATCGGCAGGACCTGTGCAAGCACGGTTTTTAATGGTAGGCCTATGTTTTTTGTCTGTTGTTGTCTCATACTTTTAGATATGCTGTTACTTGTAAATGCTATTGCTTCTGTTAGCTTTTAATATACAGTTTTATCCTGATTAAAGCAACTACACGCGTGTCCGTGTTTAACACTTCTCATAGCCATGTGAAAATACGTGTATAATTGGAACAGTTCATTGTTGGACCTGACCTGAATGAGAGAGAGATGCAGAGCGTGTGCAGAGCAGGGGGACGCGAGGAACAGTATTAAGAACAGGCTGCTTTAGAAGATTGATTTTAAAACTTGTGAATCCATTAGAATCATTAGAAGACAGAATTACGATTCATATATGAATAGACTTTTACGCGCACCTCTAGTTTTCTCTACCTCTTCTCTAAAGCAGCGCAGCATGGCCACGTCCCCTTTGCTGCCTTTTCCAGAGTGAGGGCGGGGTTTATCTGGGTTTGTGATGTCAAAAACCCGGGAAATAACTTGTTGTAGTCCCTACCAGATGTTTTTGTAGGCATTAAACTGCCAAAATTTTAAAAGACGATATGTCCATTTGCATCGAACTTTCAGCTTTGTAACTTTGCAGATATTGTTTATGCGCAAACAGCAACATTACACACTAACCAACGTTAAAAAAAGTGAAATTGCAATCAACCACCCCTTTAAAATAAAACTGCAAACAATTTTTAATAAGATCTGAACAAATACTTGGACAACATGGACTAAGCATTAAAAACATAACAGGAGTGTGTGTGTCACAATTATGCCAAATGTTGGCTTACACAATGTCCTATTTTGTTCAATCTTTGTGGTTCCAATAAATGGGGAAAGTGGCGTTAACTCTTATGCTGTGTTGAAAATCTGTGTTAATCTGTGTAAAAATATTTTTCTTTCTTTCTTTTAATATGCTATATTATCACCAAATCCTGGATTAAATTATTTTGACAAATTTTCTTTTTCTTTTTGGAACTTTGGAGCTGGTCTTATTGATCTAAACTTATGCTCCTCAGTTTTTGAGTGAAAAAGTGCCATTTGGGACTAATTTTGGCAATGTTCACTCAAAAACTGAGGTGCTGAGGAGCTCAGATCAATGAGGCTCACAGTCAATCGGTTCCAAAAATAAATAAATAAATAATAATAACATAGCATAATGAGAATATAAGCATTTCTCCCCCTTATTTTTTCTGACCTGGAATCATCAAGTGAAACAAGGTGGGAAAAAATACCCCAAAAGTACAAAAATGATTAACATTTTTTGGGGAAGTTGTTATACTCTGTGTAAGCAAAGTCAGTAAGTCCAGTGTGATAACATTACTATCATTATACTATATATCTTCTTCGCTTTACTTAGTCTAAAACAGCATTTGACATCATTAAACCTTGAAAGTAAATGTGCTAATTAATTGCAGACAGACAGCAATACAGAAACACAAAGGAAGTTCCTTTCACTTTGTAACCGCTGGAGTTCCACAGCTCAAGAAAAGACACTTGAAATTGATTCAGTTTTAACAATAGTGGCTCTTTTCCCTTAAGAATCGCATGTAATTAATTTTAATAGAAATGTGACGAGACATGCACAGAAATAGCAGTGGAAGAGCAGGCGATGGAAGAGTGGCCTGTCTGTCCCTGATTCTTACCATTGTGTGATGCACGCTCGGTTTAATTATTCCCACCCTGATGATGATCTGCCTTTGAAACCATTTAGCCCATTTCAAACAACTGTACACAGAGTAGACGCTTTGGTAACACTTTAGGGACCAATTCCCACTATTAACTAGTTGCTTATTAGCATGCCTATTATTAACATATTGGCTGTTTATTAGTATTTATAAAGCACATATTCTGCATGACCATAATCTACATTCCTAATCCTACCCAATACCTAAATTTAACAACCACCTTACTAACTATTAATAAGCAGCAAATTAGGAGTTTACGGAGGCAAAAGTTGTAGTTAATGGTTTGTTAATAGCGAGAATTGGACCTTAAAATAACGTGTGTCCGACACTTTCTATCTACATGATGTTCCATCTAAAACACCAGTATAGAAAATTTGCTTTCCCTTTTTTCTTTTTGCAGTGAAGTGAATACAGTCACATGGTTTAAAACAGGACTACAACAGAGTGTGACATATCAAAAGAAAGAAAATGGAAGGCGGAAAGGCTCTTTTTAATAGAGTGAATTGCAAGAGTGGAGTCCTCAGAGGATGCTGGGAAGACATAATGGCACTGACAATCAACTGGCTGAGTGCCTTCCTCGTTCTCTTTTCATCGGCTGGGATTTGGGGGATGCCTGTGTCTGTGTCTGTTTGAACCCGACACAGAGCAGGGGAGTCAGCTCGACTTAAGTGGAGCAGAGATAAGCACCAGGAGGCCGTGTGGAGACCCAGTTACCCATAATCCCACAGACCGCCCTGTGACATTGATAGATTAAAAGAAAAAAAAAGAAAGAGAATCAGTGCTCATACGTTCAAAGCTCAGCATTGAGCTTGTTGTGGCCGTAAATTAATACATCACAATATAAGTCTTAAAAAAAAAAAAGACAAGATGGCAGCCGTCACAGCTCTGTCTGATTGGAGGTGTGATTGCTTTTTTTTATCTTTCAGACCTTGCAGCTTTAACAACGTAAACAAGAAGTTTAAAATCGCATTTCCTTCTTTAACAGGTCTAGATACACTGAAATGATTCTGCCACTATATCAGCCTAATTCTATCTTGCCCTCAACGACTCTTTTATATAGAAATATTAAAAAATAATTTAATGGATTTTTTCCTCTTAAAAAAAATCTGGCTTAAAGTGAGGCACTAACAGTGAAAGTGAATGGGCGAATGTGTAAACATTAAAATACTTATTGTTTCAACACTGTGAAGACATACCTATAGAATTTACTCAGTAAAACTGAGGTGACAATTTGCACTGAGATTTTTTGGCTAGATTTCATCTTGTGTTGAATAAAGACTACCTAGTTTTTTTTAGCTATAACACATTAAAATAAATGACGTAAAGTCTACCTAACATTTGTCAGTACATCGCACCGCTAATTACTAATAATACAAACTCTTGATTATTATTGTACATTTAAAATAGCTTCTGCAGCTTGCATAACAAACATTTGCAATGAACAAGCAGGACGTTTCTTGTCACTGCACTGACTTAACTACCACTATTGCTCATTAAATGGCACAACATGCACTGTAAACTTAATTCATAGCCACCCACATCCAAACCACAAGCTCCACTCTTCAGTACAATGGTATTTCAACATAAAAAAAACAAAAAAAAAACAATTAAAAATCAAGAACATTTCTGAATTTTTAACACTTACAAACAAACAAAGAAATGAACATACCTCATACATATTAATATTAATTTTTCATGGATAGAGAGAGAATACCAACCAAAAAAATCCATAAAAAAAAAAAACATTATATAAAGGTTAGAATTCTGGCTCCCACAGATTGGTTATGTGCCCATGTAGAGCACAGATTAGTCCTGTCACTTTAAGAAGTTACTTCTAATGTCAATCAAATTAAACAATACAACACACCACACCAACACGAACCTTACATTCCAACCCAACCACCACCACCACCAAGACCAAGACAAAAGACAAATCATATCATATCAAAAGTAGATCTGCACAAGGCTGGAATGGGCTACAAGACCATCAGCAAGAAGCTTGGTGAGAAGGAGACAACTCTTGGTGCGATTATTCGGAAATGGAAGAAATACAAAATAACCATCAATCTGCCTCGGTCTGGAGCTCCATGCAAAATCTTGCCTCATGGAGTAAGAATGATCATGAGAAAAGTGAAGGATCAGCCTCAAACTACATGGGAGGAGCTTGTTAATGATCTTAAGGAAGTTGGAACCACAGTCACCAAGCAAAACATTGGTAACACTAAGCCGCAATGGACTGAAATCCTGCAGCGCCCGCAAGGTCCCCCTGCTCAAGAAGATACATGTACAGGCCTGTTTAAAGTTTGCCAAAGAACATCTAAATGATTCTGAGAAGGCTTGGGAGAAAGTGTTGTGGTCAGATGAAACCAAAATTGAGCTCTTTGGCATTAACTCGACTCGCCGTGTTTGGAGGGAGAGAAATGCTGACTATGACCCCAAGAACACCATCCCTACAGTCAAGCATGGAGGGGGAAACATTATGCTTCCTGTTGGAAAAATTATGTTTTTCTGCTAAGGGTACAGGACGATTTCACCGCATTGAGGGGCAAATGGACGGGGCCATGTACTATAAAATCTTGGACGAGAACTTCCTTCCCTCAGCCAGAACACTAAATTGTAGCACTGAGAATAAAGTGAAGAATAAAATGCTTTTTATAAAACTATAAGCAAAAATTTGCCCCATTTACATCCATCTTAAGTTCTACACAATAACATTAATTTTAGCTTTTTTATTTAAAGAAAAAGTCCCTTTTTTATGAGTTTCCAAAACTATCCAACAAATGTTACCACAAATTGAGAATTTGTATTGAACCTGACGGTTCCTTTAAATCTGCTGTTTAATTTTACAGATCCAAACAAATAAATGAGCATTTTTGAGAAAAGTTTTGGAAACAGACATTGTGAGGGTGAGGAATACAGACTTGAGAAACTGCTGTTGAATTGAAAGCTGCATTGCTAACATAACAGATCTAGAATGAGCATCACCTTCACGACCTTTACAACAACCAATTAAAACAGCATTACAGACTCTGCACAAGAGTGCCAGTGCTCCAATTAACAAGATAAGTAACGACATTTGAGAAATGTGCCCCTTCTAGACACAAAAGTAAATCTCAAAATGCAAACAGAAAACACTACAAAAAAGAAACTAGACAATTACTATAAATCACCCTCGCCATATTTTATCTATGTACTGTAAAAAAAGATGACTAGCATGATGAAACCAGCAATAGAAAGTAGACTGACAGGTAAAATGTTTTATTTATTTTTTTAGGTTGATTGACAGGCTCACTAATTACGTTGTGGACTGTATTAGTCTAAATGTATAACATTCACCTCATGCTGTCAGTCTGCAAGCTAGAGCTAATACACCTATTAATGCTTTTCCTACACTGGAAAAAAAATCTGTAACATTTATGGTAATATACCGGCAGCTGTGGTGTGGTGTGCCAGAACTTTACAGAAAAAATATGATATCAGCAACTTAGGCTTTACAGACTTAACTTAAATTCACAGTAAAGAAAAAAAGTATTTTATCAACTGATATAATTTTAATATTCCAACCTATTGAAGTATTAATATCTGTTTTGTACCATTGAAATACAGTGACAACCACGGAAAACAGGTGGTGATGAGAGTAACATAATGACAGCTCATTACAAACAGCTTTTCCACAATCTGAGGAGGAAAAAACTTACATACAGTACAGACGGTGCACACGGTGTCATTCACACAAAAACTGAACACCATCATGGTAACACGTTACTGAAATAATGCAATAAACATTAATTGAACAACAATTTAATAACAATTTAAATATAATAACAATTTAAATATTTCAAAAACATCAAATGTGAAGTGCATGTGTAAATTATACAATGACTTATGCTTTATCACTTCCAAAACCGTTTATACCGTTTTATAGTATGGAAACTTACTGTTAACCAATTAACAGGTTTTTATAGTAGAATTTTTTGTTTTTTACGGTTAAAATCAAGATAATTTTTTACAGTGAAATCACCTCCGTGCTTTATGTAACTGAACTAGCTGTTGATTGAAATGAGCTCATCTTTATAACTGCCATGTGGAAATGACAATTGTGACATGAAAGAACCCTATTGCTTTATTCTAGCCTATAATTTAAAATATCAGAAGCTGTATCTGAATTGTATTCCTCCATTATCCACTTTCTTGTTACCATGGAAACTTGCATAACTTTTGTATAGTTTGACGTGAATACATATATTAAATATAGCTTTTTCACATGAAATCTTGTCGAGAGGGACATTTTGTACCATTAGACTTCTTAAAGATCTCAGAGATGTCCTTAAAGATGCTCTTAATGAAGCACAAGAGTTACAAGGATTGAGTCAAATATCAGCGAGTGTTTATGTTGAGCATGAGACGTCCCTGTGCAGCAGCTGTGGTGTAGTATGCAGAAGTAAACATTTCCTCTCGTTGGATCTAATGCCCACATTCTCTTGGAGGTGGCCTTTATCACTGCTGACATGTTCTGTGTTGGCACAAGGACTTCAGCGGCGCTAGTATGGAGAATTATAATGAGGAACTTGACTATCTAAAGAAAAGCTCATCCTCCTGGGTGACACTTTGTATTGAGCTGATGAAAATGTGAAACAGCTAAGAAAAACTTTTTTGGATGGATAATAGCTTGACATTGGTGTATTTCCTGCAGTTATCCATGTCCCGCTTTCTTTCTCTGATTCTGATTTTGCCATTTGCATAACATACGGTCAATTTCTGCTCACCTTTTCTTTTTAAGTCCTCACTGATGGTTTGGATAACAGAGCCCGGTTTTACTAATGTTGGTAATTGTCCTCTTGACATTGCTAGATGAATAATATTGGTAATGTCAAGAAGACAGATCAAGCAGAAAAGATTACAGGTCAATTGAGTTCCATTTGCTCTGTTCAAAATTAGTTGATTATTCCCATGGCTGGGTCTCACGCAACTCTTAAGTTCTTTGACAGAATAGGCCCCCAAAGGAGATAATTGTTCATCCTTGCTGGTGTTCCTTCATTGTAGACTTTAAGGAGAAATTTCTCCATACCAAGAGTGCAGTTTCTAGCATAAATCATTTCCATTCAACACTAACAAGATATTAGAGCATGGTTGTTAGCATAAATCATGTCCATTCAACACCTGAAATAAAGGGTGTTGCTGGAGCTTTTTCATACATTTTTCATACACATATATAAACTTAAAGAATAACTCCTCATTCTGATATTATCATTTTAGGCTGGCAAATAACTCACCTAAACAACCAAAAAAAATCAAGGACAAGGTTTCAATTAAGTTATCTGCAGTGCATTTACTGAATTTTTTTGCTCAGAAAGGGGAATTCAGCGACCTTTACATCAGTTTTGTGACAAATATTTGTCCTTTGACTTGAAAGCTTTGCCTCTTCAGATTATATTTTTAAATTGAGAGATTCATGAAGGACAAGCAGTTCACCAAATGGCCAACTGTAGCCTAGCCTACTGTAGTTTTATCACACAAAGAAAACTCCCTGACCTCTTGCTCATTTATATGGTGCTAAAAATATCAGAGTGAATGTGTTTTTGAGATGTGAAGTCCATGAGCAAATGGAGAGAAGAGACATTAGAAAATGTCAAAGTGTCTCTATCAGTTACTCCCTGAGATTTCACTTCTATTCCTTGCAGAAATTGAGGTGCGGTTTTTTCACAAGAGACAAAAGCCAAGTAAACATGGCTGCAGGGCTTGCCACAGTGATAAGGTGAGGTCAATGCAAGCTCATAATCGACTTCAACAGCTTATAGCGCTTGCCCTCTGGGAATTTTCACATATCAACAAAAGCAGCTCGGCGGAGGAAGTAATAATCTGCTGATATCTGGACTGTGGTGTGGGACTACTATCGCCAGCGGCTTTCTGAAATGGTTTCCAAACAAATCCCTTCTAAAAAGAGAGAAAAGTGCTTAAAGTAATTTATCAATACTCTGTCAGGCCTTTGTCTTTGGGTGTTTTTCTTCTGGGTCTCAGAACACAAATGCATTTCTGCTTAATTTCGGTTACCTACAAAAATGCATTTTTCCCCTTAGTTGTGCCTTAAATGTCTGTAGATGTGCTTTTCCTGACTCGCATGGGTGCTCTTGTTAGTTTCTGTGTGTGTGCACACTTGTTTCATGTCATTTTAAAGTGCTGCTGTCTCTAAGAAAATTAAGTGAATGTATTCACAAATAACTTAAAGTGAGCTTCAATGACATGTCAACATTGGAAATGAATGACTACTGATGTGTGTCAAATCAGCTTTGTTGTTCTTGACCTATTTATGTGTTTCTATTCAGCATTGTTGGTGTCATTAAAAAGGATTATATTAAAATAACTCAAAAAAATTAAGAAAAAAGCAAATTGAACATAATTAAAAGGAACATACCTGCATGTACATAATATAAAACTACCATACCAAATACAAAAACTACACTTTATTTTACAGTCCCGTCCCTCATGTACATACTATGTACTTATTATAGTAATTACAATAACTATGTAATAACTAGGTACTAACCCTGAACCTACCCCTAAACCTAAACCTAACCCATGTAGTTACCTTGTATTACCAGAACTTTCTTAGATAAATACACTGTAAGTACACTATAAGTACATGTAAGTACACGTACTGTAAAATAAAGTGCAACCAATTTTCTCTTAATGTTTGGTCGATCAGTTATTGTCCAGTATACGTTGCTTGCAAAGTTGATTCAGTGCAGGAATCCAACAATCCTACCTGCCAACCCATAAGCAAAGGCTGGTGTATCAGAGGACACATCACTGTGATGGATCATGAACTCTCTACAGTGTGACATGGAGAATGTACATCATGCTGTCATGTGCTTTGAGCGAGAACCCAAGTGTGTGACACTATGCTGCAGAGGGAAAAAGCACACAACCTTCCTTATAAAGACCCCATAAAATCATTATTTTTACCCTTCTACATATCTCAAGAATTAATCTGCCCTCTATGTTTTGACACAGCAGCTCAGAGGCAATAGAATCAAACCCAGTTATGGTGGAACACACTTTTAGCTGTGACAATGTTGAAATAGAGCAGCTCCGCAGTGGCTGTCATTGAAACAGTAGTTTTGGTGAGGGCATGGTTTGCTGAAGGGCACATGCACCCAAATCTCAAATTAAAGTTTTTTTGATGCACTTGTCAAATATCGCTCTCTGAATGTGTCTCTGCAGACTTTAAGTCTATTGTTTTACACATCTATTCACTTTCAAACGATAGTTTCATTCATTAACTACTATGAGGCTATGTTGTTCCAAAGCCTTCTGCTTTTTTTCTGTTAAACACAAAAGGAGATTTTTTCAAACAATCTTCACATACCTTTTATATAAATTATGACATAGTCAGCATGTTCATAAAATTAGTCTTTAAGCCATAATTTACAAGTACCAAGATTTAAGTCATTATTCAATGGTGGAAAGTAATTTCTTAATTCAGGTCTTTATAATATTCCTCCTCCAGTTCATATTGTATTTAAGAATCATAAAGTACTGCTGGATAACGGGTTGGGTTTTTAAAGTATATACTGTAGAGATCACAAGAAAACTATAAAATCTAATTAGATAACCTTACTTAAAAAAAATGCAAACACTCTTTAGTTTAAAAAAAAAAATTAATATTAAATATACTAGGTGTGTATTCCAAACAAATTTAATTTGAGCTAACTAATGTAACATTTACTGTAACTTAAAATTTCTTAGTTATATTTACTTTAACAGTGATCCGATTACTTGTTAAAAACCATTCAAATCAATTGCCTTAAAGGACCAAATAAGTGTCACCCAACAAATTAAGCTTTGTTTGCCTAGCTAGCAAAAACATACATGAACATGCTAATATGCCAACAAAAACACACCACTACTAAAAAACTGAAATTACTGTTTTGTTTTTATAATACAACAATGACTGCATAAACAACTGCAGTTACTGCTTTTTTAAATCTAGCAGTAATTAGTCTTAACATTTGGAGCCCCATCTTTAAACTAACCACATGCTCTACTCTCCAGCACAATGATAACCTCTAAAACTGCAGACATAGAAACCCTTTTAGAACTAAATGTAACAGAACACTGACAGACCCTTTATTAACCTTGAGCAAAAACACTTAAAACAACATTAACACCTAGAGTCTAAAAAAAGCATTCTGGGAACTAGAAAATAGCTTGAGAAAACTGTATTCATAAAAATCTATTTATCTTAACTAGAGGTTTCTGAGTAACAAAGGCATATTATACAAATAGTACAGATTGTTCGATTTTTACAATTAAAATGAACAAATTGTTATACATTAAATAAAGTCAACTAAAAAATGTCAGTTAGTACATTTGTTTTGTTGTCAAGATTACAAGAAAATGATCAGAAAAAAAAAAAAAAATTGTGGCCTCTTCCACAGATTTGCCAGAAAACCTGCTTACCTGCTCTTGAGCTAACTTGACTCGTATGAAACTATGAGACTTGGAATTGAAAAAGGCTGATTGAGGTTTTTGCTAATACATCACTGCTGGCTTAAACATCACCGCTGTTTAATTACTGTCCGGTCTGTTTATTATAGTGGGCAGGGCCTATGCCTGTCAGGTCCATCCATTAACTATGCCCTTAAACTACAGTACCTTTAATGGTTACTGCATTCCCAATCAGATAAAAGTAGTTAATTTCAAGATCCTTCATAAAATATATCCTGTGAATGATACTGTGGCAAAATGGATTTTGACAGTTCATGCTCGTTTTGTGGGATTGAGGTTGAAACACTGATCCATTTATTTTTTCAATGTGTAAAAACTCAAAACTTTTGGAATAGTTTATATCTTACATAGTTAAGCACCTTGATTCTTCCAGGTCCTTTCAGACAAAGGATATATTTGTTACTATAACGGTAAAACTAGTACATCAGTAAATTACATAGTTTTTTTTTTTTTTTTTTTTTTTTTTCACAATTTTTTTATTCATAAGCAAAAAAATTCTAATTCACAGCCTTTATCACATTTCTTAATTAAAATTGACATATTTCTTGAATCTCCTTGGTTGATTAAAAACAAGTAAAGTGACAGATTTTTAAAATATTATGATAATTGTTTTGGTAATACCACTGATGTATAAGGTTTTCCACTGTATGTATTTTTTTATTTATGTATTTATTTTTGTTTGTTTGTGAAGCTTTACAAGGTCACGGTGTGAGTTTTTTTTATGTGTTTTTATTGTTACCTCTCTACTTTCTTTGTTCTTTTAAACTTTGTATCCTCGTAAGTGTAAAGTGCTTTGAGAATTAACTTTTAAAGGCGCTATATAAAAATTAATTTATTGTAATTATTATTATGTGTTTTTTTTCTGTAGAGGTTCTATTTGTTCTGTCTTTTATGTATCTGTTAAACAATAGTTTGGTGCATAATAATAAAAAAGGACACTTTATTTTAAGGTGCAATTCTTGTTAAACTATTAATAACGACTATTGCCTCAATAAACTCCTAATTTGCTGCTTATTAACAGTTAGTAAGGCAGTTGTTTAGTTGTGGTATTGGGTATGATTAGGGATGTAGAATATGGCCATGCAGAATATGTGCTTTATAAGTACTAATAAACAGCCAATATGTTTATAATAGGCATGCTAATAAGCAACTAGGTAACAGTGAGAATTGGACCCTATACTAAAGTGTTACCATAAAAAAAAATTACAAATAAAATTAAACCTTTAATGATTAATTAACGCAAACTGAAATAATAGAAAAAAGCCCAGATGCCGGAAAGTAAAGTACTGCCAGAAAAGGTTGTTAATTAGTGGATGGATAAAGGTATGTTATTGTGTGATGCTTTCGTGTGTAGCTGTAGTGACTTTTGCTTCATGTGGTGTTGCTGTATATGAGAAAGAATCGTTAATGATGAACAGCTGGTGAAAGTCTCACCGAATCTCATTACAAGGATCTTCTCACTTCAGATTTGTTGCATTGCAATATACCTCAGGAAAAAGCTACGATTTTCACATGCAGCTTTCCTAAACGTGTTATAAAATATTCCATTCCAGGAGACATTACTAGGGGTTTGGAAGTTACGCTGTGCCTTAAAATTTAGTCAGTGTGTTGGGACACACTCTGTGTTCTTTTTTAATATTTATCTTCTTCTCACAGAAAAGGCCATCACTGGTAAGAGAGTGTGAGCCAGACATTCTTGTAAATTTATAAAATTACCTCTGTCAGTGACATGTTTGAAGTTCTGCTTTTATGTAAATCAGTGGAGTGTCCTTGACAACACTGAGATTTTAACAGCCTGTTTTTAGCTGCTGTCACCACAAACCAGAGGAGAGGGTTTGCCTTCATGTGCTAACTGCTCAGAAGTGCTCTCCATAGGAACAATTTGCAAGCGACATGGTGCTGGAAAGCCATATTGCAGTGGCTCTAAAAACAAATCATATTTCATGTCTGCCATTTGTGGGTTGTGTTATCATGTGAAGTGACTAATACAGTAATAATGGATGATGTGAAATATGTTTTATCAGCTTTTATTAGTGTACCAAGGCCCATAGATTTTTAAAGTATGTTGCATTAAAACCCGGTGTGTTCAAAGGCGATTTAATGCAACTCTGACAATAAAGTGCCGCATTCGCCTTTTTAAAACAAATCTCTGTCCTGGGTTTGAAAACTACTAAATAATTAATTTATTTGATTAACTCAAAATGAAAATGCTGAGTAGATCATTATTAGATAAGATAAATGCATGAGAGTGTGAAACAGTTTTATGAAAAGATTTTGAGGAGGAAATGCTAAAAATGCAAATGTCTGTATTTGATAATTAAACACATATACCTGTAGCAAAATAACTGAAGTGACTAAGCATTCACGTCACAAATTATAGTACATTATTTACATTTTTAACAAAGCATTTATCTAGGATTTAGGATGACGTAAATGGGTAGCAGACATTCCAAACCAAGATTGCAAGTTCCAATTTACATTAACTGTATGTAGGCCTATAGAAGTGTATCCAAGGTCTATCCCTGTTTTGCAGTACATTTTGATTTCTCTGGTAAAAAAAAAAAAAAAAAAAAAAAAAAAGGTTCTACTAACTGTTATACTATGCTTTGAGAAATATATCCTGCTGAAGCTCAGGCACTTTCATTAATTATAACATGGTTATTTACACAGTGACTAGAAAATTAACAGAATGCCTAAGATGATGGAAAAAAGATCCAAAGTTGCTCAGTGAGGCACAGAGAGTGACTCTACTTGAATTTCTTTTTATAGTTTTGATATTATTATAACCAATTCTGTAAATTTATCAGACGGAATAATATGTTTTAAAGTGAGAAAAACCAACTATCACTACAAAACATCACAAAATTCCTCAAATCCACTGCTAAGACTTACTGATGCTTGTGCTGTTGTTGTCCAATCAAAATGATGTCTCTTCATGGGGAATGGTTTAATTAAGAAAGTGACTTTAATTACAAAATATTACACCAGATTGATAAAAAGTTAAACTGATTATTAATTAAAGCAGCACCTTTAGTTTGAAATATTTAAGAATAAAATGAGGAAACAGAATAAGATTAATTGCCATTTATATTGTGAATTGTAGTGAAAGTGAACTTTCATTATATGATTTCCAAAGATTGTTTATAGAGTTCATTTCAACCAATATATATAGGTATCATGAAGACATGAAAAAAATGTCCTGACCGGATTGTAAAAATGAGTCATTAGGTCACCCTTTAATGTTTTTCATTTTAATCACTTTTTTTTCCCTTGATTTGAAATGGTTCTGTGGTGTGCTGGGATGAGAAATGCTGCAGTTCAGTTTACACTCTGAGCTCAACAGTTATAAATCGCTGAAATTAAGTGCTCGTAGCAAACAGTACAAATCTGTGTAGGAAAGAACCTATTTGAGCTGTCAGCTCATCAAGGCTCTGCCTTTTTTGTCCATTGGTAATGTTAAAGGTTTGTCAATCCTTACATCCTCACTCAGGATCTGACTTCCTGCCAGACAAAAAAAAAAAAAAAAAACCCGGATGAATTCTGATGACCTTGAAATTCAGTTTTAACTGTTTGAGATAGACTACAGCTGATCAAATGAACCTGATTCTTCAGGCTACCTGTCCGTGCATCCATGAGGAAGTATTCTTCTTGATCTAGTACACTGCTGTTTTATGTCAGTGAAAGCTTTCACACACACTCTAAAAGTTCAAATTTTAGATTAATATTTTCAGAGCTGTTAAATGTATCATTTTTCCTCTTTAATCCAAACTAACTTTATGGCAAAAAAAATAAATGTATTCACTCTGTATATTTTTGCAAGGCACTCACAATGGGTTTCTGGATGAGCCACCATGTTGTGCTGTAACTATCAGTGAAGCAGTTTGCTCAAGAGCATAAAGATATCAAAAAAGAGTTAGTCTATGACTATTGGGCATTTAAAGGGACTAAACACTTATGAAACATATATATAATATTAATATACTTTTTTGGACAGTCTTGTTGAAGTCAGACAACATCGTATCTGTAAAATGAAACAAAATTGACATTTATGACTATAAAATGGACTCATTGCTCACGCCCTTACGTGGTCCAGAATATTAACACTGTATATTTTAAAAATACATAAATAATTAGAATATATAAGGGAATGTATTTCTTTGCGTAAGGAAGGCCAAACTGCCTTTTTCCACCAATTATAATGTTAAAGGTTTCTCGCACCACAAAATAAAAAACAATCTAATAGCAGGCCTACAGTTTCCATGTAGTATTCTTTTTCTTGAAATTTGATTTATCTGATTCTTCTCAGATTTAAACATTTAGTTTTTTTTTTACAAGTTAAGAGAATATCTTTAAAGACATGTAAACTATGATCATCCACTAACCTGCATAATATGTAAATGTTGTCTGTCATCAAATACATATTTATTAAAAAAAACTCCCTTTTTTTAGTTACATAAACAATCTATATAAATCAAGCAACTATCCACTCAAATAAATATGCTGCTGAATAATTTATTATTATTAATTTATTTATTTATTTTTTATGAGACATTATACACTTAAAAGAAAAGTGAAATATTTTGAACATAGTGATAGGGCTGATATTATACAGTGGAAAACTCATGAATGGTGGCCGCAGTGCATTTACAGGTGCTGGTCATATAATTAGAATATCATCAAAAAGTTGATTTATTTCACTAATTCCATTCAAAAATTTAAACTTGTATATTATATTCATTAATTACACACAGACTGATATATTTCAAATGTTTATTTCTTTTAATTTTGATGATTATAACTGACAACTAAGGAAAATCCCAAATTCAGTATCTCAGAAAATTAGACTATTACTTAAGACCAATACAAAGAAAGGATTTTTAGAAATCTTGGCCAACTGAAAAGTATGAACATGAAAAGTATGAGCATGTACAGCACTCAATACTTAGTTGGGGCTCCTTTTGCCTGAATTACTGCAGCAATGCGGCGTGGCATGTAGTCGATCAGTCTGTGGCACTGCTCAGGTGTAATAAGAGCCCAGGTTGCTCTGATAGTGGCCTTCAGCTCTTCTGCATTCTTGGGTCTGGCATATCGCATCTTTCTCTTAACAATACCCCATAGCTTTTCTATGTCGTTAAGTTCAGGCAAGTTTGCTGGCTAATTAAGAACAAGGATACCATGGTCCTTAAACCAGGTACTGGTAGCTTGCACTGTGTGCAGGTGCCAAGTCCTGTTGGAAAATGAAATCTGCATCTCCATAAAGTTGGTCAGCAGTAGGAAGCATGAAGTGCTCTAAAACTTCCTGGTATACGGCTGCGTTGACCTTGGACCTCAGAAAACACAGTGGACCAACACCAGCAGATGACATGGCACCCTAAACCATCACTGACTGTGGAAACTTTACACTGGACCTCAAGCAACGTGGATTGTGTGTCTCTTCTCTCTTCCTCCTAACTCTGGGACCCTGATTTCCAAAGGAAACGCAAAATTTACTTTCATCAGAGAACATAACTTTGGGCCACTCAGCAGCAGTCCAGTCCTTTTTGAAGTGAGACACTTCTGACGCTGTCTGTTGTTCAAGAGTGGCTTGACACAAGGAATGCGACAGCTGAAACCCATGTCTTGCATACATCTGTGCGTAGTGGTTCTTGAAGCACTGACTCCAGCTGCAGTCCACTCTTTGTGAATCTCCCCCACATTTTTGATTGGGTTTTGTTTCACAATCCTCTCCAGGGTGTGGTTATCCCTATTGCTTGTACACTTTTTTCTACCACATCTTTTCCTTCCCTTCGCCTCTCTATTAATGTGCTTGGACACAGAGCTCTGTGAAAAGCCAGCCTCTTTTGCAATGACCTTTTGTGTCTTGCCCTCCTTGTGCAAGCAGTCAATGGTCGTCTTTTGGACAACTGTCAATTCAGCAGTCTTCCCCATGATTGTGTAGCCTACAGAACTAGACTGAGAGACCATTTAAAGGCCTTTGCAGGTGTTTTGAGTTAATTAGCTGATTAGTAGAGAGTGTGGCACCAAGTGTCTTCAATATTGAACCTTTTCACAATATTCTAATTTTCTGAGACACTGAACTTGAGATTTTCCTTAGTTGTCAGTTATAATCATCAAAATTAAAAGAAATAAACATTTGAAATATATCAGTCTGTGTGTAATGTATGAATATAATATACAAGTTTCACTTTTTGAATGGAATTAGTGAAATAAATCAACTTTTTGATGATATTCTAATTATATGACCAGCACCTGTAGTGCTGACTCTGAGCCATTTTAACAGTGAAAACACAATATAACTAGACATTCAGACACACATTTCCCTCCTTGCAGTAATAATACAGACATGATGAAAATCCGTGAACATTGCAGTTGACAGAGCACCTCTCAAAGCTCCACTGCAGCCTTTTCCATGTGTTAGCTCCAACTTGCCAGATGCCAGACATCAGACATGCTTATTCACTGTCACAGAGACGGACCTCAGATGTGGCGTAAGACAGGGGCATTGTATTTTGTCCTCATCTCTGCTGCTGGGGACAGATTTGTGCAGGAAAGAACCCCTGTGACATCTGGACCTTATGTTGGCGGTGGGCCTAGCTGCCTAATGAAGGGACATGCTTGTGCTTGGCACTGCACTGCACACCATTTATTAACGTCAGAGAAAGTCACACCAGGGTCTGCTGCACACTTTAATGATGGTACACTCAAGCTCACAGTGTTTGCAAGCATTTGTATGAGAAAGCTAGTCCTGTTGGACAGGCTTACACTTCATACACACTCTCTTGTCCTGGAGTTCCTGTAAAATTTGTTCTTAACTAATAGAAGATACATTGTATGAAATTATGCAATGGTTAAGATATCCAACATCATATTCCTGAGTATAATTGCTCAAGCATTCAGTATTTTCACAGAATAAATAATTCTAGTATGTTTGTTATTTTTTTGTTCTTTGCCTCTTTCCTAATTTTACTTCAATAAATAATTCCTATAACAAATTATTGTTGTATTCTTCCATATCTTTGCATGATAACTTCACTATTTTGAAGTGCACTCCACTTGTAACAATCAAAAAGAGGGTCAGAAGTCAACGACCAAAGAACCTCCATTTATAAGCCTGATTAGAAATGCTATAAAAAAATCTGCACTGTTACACCCTGTATAACCAAAACTTTCACACAAAGAACGCATACAGCGCAAACCAGCATACATCTTCCAAACTATTAATATCAAACTTTGGAAGAGTGGTATATTTTAAACTACTGTTATTTGTCTACATCTTTGGGCACAATTCTGATCCAGAAGTGAAAGTATTGAAAATATTGAAACGGCTTTGGGTTTGTGCAGTTTACGTCTTGTTCTGGCACACCTGCCAGTGATTTCCGTGTGAACCTGTAGACCCTGTAGACCCTGATGGGGTTCAGGTGCATTTGATTAGTGTTGAAACAGAGCACTGCATGATGGGAACAGTTACTGAAGTCTTAAGATCCCAGCACAATACCCACATATCTAGAAAAGAAATAAAGACTACATAAGACATCATGCATTGGTGTGTTTAAAAGCTTTATTATGTACTGTGAAGTACACTGTATAAAACCTTGTTACTGGTCATGATTTGTTACAATACATGAGAGAATTTATTGTGGGTGAGTTCAGTCCCACTATTGAGTCTCAGTACCTGGTCTTCCAAGTAAGCAAAATAACTAAATAAAAGCATTTCTTTATTCCCTATATTGGCACAGAGAGATGATGACAGAAAGATTTGCTGACAACTGCTGAGTGAAACTGGCATCAAACCGGTTTCAAGTTGTTTTTATATATAAAATGGTTTATTCAAAATATTTATGACTATACAAAATTTGCTGTGCAAACTCTTATTTGACAAATCTATAGACAATTCTGTACAATCTAGTGATTGTTTTTAGGTGTATGTACTGAATCCTACAAGCTTTCCAAATCCTCCAAAAAGATGCCGTTTCATTTGTACAGTCATAAGGAAATTGAATTTTAAAATTCAGTTTGAGCTGTATTGATAACCTCAGGGGCATTTTAAAAAACATGATTGGATGTTTTAAAATGTTCACTGCAAGAAGAAAAAGCTCAAAAACACATTCAGCTAAGGATCTCAAAGCATTAATGAGAATGTTGTCTATTAAAGATTTTGATTACACACATTTCCATTATGATGTGCATTTGTGTGAAATTCACTTAATGTATGTATTGTCTTACTGGTAAATAATTTTTGAAGCCTCAGGCTTTGAAAGCACAGGTTCTGATGGGTAATTTGTGCTGTACTGTATTTCAACACTGCTAGTAATGACATACGCAGAGCAAACTGAGTCATATGTTCACAGATGTCACAGTGTCAGAAAGCACAGAAACAAGCTGCTTTTATAACATCAAAAGTACAAGCAAAACTGTGTGTTGCATAAAGATATAAGTATTTAGTTGCAAGTGGTTGTAGATCTATCAAGATTGTATGCACCACGTTAAACCCTCCCTTTTAGCTGTCAATGAGGTGACATAGCGTAGATTACATACTTTGACAAAATATACTCCATCTTCAACAGCCATTTAATCCAATTATGTCCTTTATTTTTTTGTCCTGTGGGATAAAAAGATTAAGTGAAAATAGGATATATTACCAAAAAATTGAAGACCTTACAGCATAGCATTATGCATAAGAAAGGATTTAAACCTGAAAACAATGTTATGATCAACAATGTTATACCACAATATGTGACATGCCTCATATTGATCTTACCACCATAATGCAATATTGAATTTATGGGTCTCTGAAGAAATGTATCTGCTTGGACCTTCTACAGTATGTGATCTAAATAAGCCAATCCAGGGTGAGGTCCTTCTCATATGACACTGTTCAGATTTCATCTAGCTGAAAAAGACCATAAAAACACGAGTCTCAACTTCATGTCACTCAAAAAGTCAAATTCTCATAAATGTATATTTTCAACTGGGAAAAATAGGCTTATATTACAGGACTAGATCAGCTCTATATTCTACGTCAATACATACCAGCCGGTAAGCACCATTTATTTAATTTTTTATTTATGATGTGATCAACCTGTTTTTTATTTTATTTTACTGCAGTATCTAAAAGTTTTCTCATGCTGTCCTTTCCCATCTGTCACAAACCAAGTGTGACTTTACAGTGACTTACACAAGATGGATACGCAGTGGTCATCTGTGCCCTGCAGCGATGTTCTGTCAAGATCAGCTCTGTTCAGATCCATGGAAATGAGTTCAACACTGGTGGGGAAAGAAAAGAGAGGGAGAAATACAAACATTTTGTGGATTCTTCACACAATTAATTCTGATACATTTTTTTGCTTTTTCACCAACATCTGCCAATACAAGAACATTATCACACACAAGTAAGACAGCTCATAAACTGTAGGCTGAAACACATCAGGTAATGTTGGCAGTGACCTCAAGAAAACGCAGTTACATTGACAAGCATCTGTCAGTTGGATGCTGTTGTCTACAGCCCTGCAATTATCTTTGGTTTCCAGAACAAATCCCTCAGTCGACTTGCCAAGTTTGTAGTGTTACCATAATGGCAGAGAATAAGAGAGTGCAAGTGCACTCCTGCAAGCAGATGGTGTCATTGTATCACTGTCAAACCTTTGAATTTTTAGTCTGACTGCATTAATTGACTCTTCAATCATAATATAGTCTTCACTGCTTTTGGTGCATAGCCAAAAAAAAAAAAAGGGGGGGGGGGCAAGACTGGGACTAAATCAAATTTGTTGTGAATATGTGAAATGTGAAATACAAACAGTACCAGAGGCATCATGCCCATTCAAAATGAGAGGGCACGTGCCCCCTTAGATCTCTGAGCCAAGTGGATTTTAAAGGCAGCTTCCAAAAGACAAAAAATAGCAGAATAATATTTCTTATATTTAATACAATCCAACTGGTGTGATTAAATCCTAACGTGTGGCACAGCATCAGCTGCTAAATTCAAATCTACATTCGCGCTTTGGCTGCCGCTGAGCCAGAGACAGATGCGTTTGTACGTCGCTGCATTATAACCAATCACATGCAATTCTTTTGAGCTTATGAATGCAATGGCCAATCAGAGGCGTTCAGGCGTTCAGATGAGTCATTGCTGAATGCGTTGTTTTGTTCACTTGCTTGCTGACTGTGTAGATGTGCATACGATTGGAATATATTAATTTCACAATGTAAACAGCTTCAGTGATTTAAATGGGAGTTTTTGATAGTGCTTGAAGTCTAGCTAGACTGAAGTGAAAATGTTATTTGATAATGTAAATGTTCTTTACTCTCTATAAAATGAAAATGCTATAATATAGTAACTTACAATATTGTTATTAAATACAAAGTCAGTCATATTAAAAATATTTTATGGCATGACACCCATATCTGGTAGGCATACTTAAATAAAAAAGTTGGGTTTTTGTGTGTCGTTAAAAGATTACAACATTACTCTACTTTGCACATCACAGATTATAGATCAAATAACAATCTGGTGCAAAACGCATTTACTTACACATGTTTGAGAATCGCCATATTTCCTGATATAGTAAACACATTTGGAAATATTTCCAATAAAAAAAAAAGAAGTCTATATCCGTTATATAGTGCTATTGTAGTAGATTTTTCCACTTATTATATATATCTCCTTGTTTCAAATGCCATTTCCACAAAGATTTCACTCAAATTTTTTAATTAATCACTTATTTTCTTGTTTTCAAATGTCCTTGAATCACAGCAGAACAAATGACTTCTTAAAACCGCTGTCATTTGTGAAGAATTAAACAGATTAAGAGATAGGTGAGTGGTAAACTGATTACAAGAAAACAGTTGAAAACAGCAAGGCATGTTGTATTCTGAATTCACAAACAGGCGTTAGGCACTCTGGGAATGTGGCCCCTGGCTCACACAGTTACAAGTTCAGGATGAGAATGGATGATAATGCTGGAATCCATCATACCCCCATATTACTAATCAGTCGAACACCAAAAGTAAACAGAAGCTATGCAAACATGGCTGCATTTTCCAGGTGATGTGCTCAGGAGGGACTACACGAGTGTGATTTTCACTAGATGAGACATAATAAATCATAAATGCATGTCTTCCTAAAGCATATGGAGTGTTTATTAAATGAAGAAGAAAGTTCTCTGTAATGAGAAGAATGGGACTATTGCTAATTGAGATTCATTAAAAACTAAAGGATAATTACATTGTGTCTCGCATGCTGAATTGAATATTTCATTATCACACGATTAAGAGTGCTGTGGTTTTGAAGCACAGCTGTGATACGGCAGTGGGTCGTGCTGAAATTCAGACCGAAAGAATGATTGCAAGTGTAATATTTTTAAACAGTCCAAAAAACCAAGAACTGCCCTTAACTGTTGTATAATTTGATACACTGTTAGCTATTTTAAGTAAAGGCAATTTTTCACTAAGCTTTCTGTGCACTTGTAAGAGGCAGGTATACACGATCCTCTACATGTAACACAAAATTGCATCTATCCTCTCAAGGAAGTGTGGCTTCTGTAATTGGATGTTTTAAGTTGTGCAGTTACGGTTTCTATGTTTTAAAGCACACTACTTACCTGGCATACAGCATCTGCACACAGACTGTTTATAAGCATTTTCCCCTCACTTCTCTCACTGATTGGCTTTATCAGTATGCTCCACATATCGACTGCAAAGCGCCTGCAACGGCAGGGAAGAAATGTTACTCAGGTTAAACAAACTAAACATTTAAGGGGAGGCTGGGAAGGAATATCCTACTCTTGGCAGAGATAGAGCTAGATATGTGGGTGGACTTGGTGCTAGGGAAGCTGCTGATGATATAGACATACCCTCCTCAGTGATAATGTGTCTAAAAACTTGCCTGAAGATAGATGACATGAATATGACCACAGTCTGACATACTGGTATTTGTTGAAGAATTAATAGCCTGATGTGCATTTGTTTCAGCTGTTCTGTTTGTTAAAGATTTTTATGTCCCCTTTATGATTCATGATCTACTGAAGAAAAAGCTGTATCTTCTTTCACTCTCCTCCATGCTGACTGTCCAGTGGCTTGAAGTAGGAAATGATTACATCTCACATTACATTCTCAGGCTTAAATTAAAGCTACAAGCTTTATTTAAAAGAATTTAGTGGATTTATTTTCAAATCTCTACATCATCTGCGCTGATTATTGGTTATGGAAAAGTAATGGAGGCTGGATTAACTGGTCTCTTTCCATTATCCACGTTCATTCAAGAAGGACCTTTTGAAGAGACTGTAGGCATGAGGCTCACGCACTCTTTCAAGCCTAAGTCGTAAAAGTCAGTTTAATTCCCATATAATGGTTTTAACTGAGGCACTAAATTGTAGGATAACATCACAGGGGTATAAAATAAAATAATAAAACATTTCAAAAGATGAAAAGACCCAACAGACTCATCATCCCATATTTCAAAGGTCTGAACACTGCTAAGAAATTGGAGCTTGTCGATTTCTCTATTTGTACAGTTAAGAGCTTTGTGTCTTTAACATTTGTTTTTCTGCTCTCCTGCTGTGTTAAACCCAAAGAAACTAAATTACGGGACCAGCATGTAACATCTTCGAGCACCATGCTGCCTAACATAATCATTTTAACATTCATCCTTTTGTTTGAGCTGGTTAAATCTGCATATTTTTTTGAATGATTTAAAATTTAGGTAGTTCATGTTGATATTTATATTTGTCCTCTTTATTTTTAGTTCTGATGTGCTGATATTACTCTGTTGACAAGTTCTAGACGTTAATAAAATAGTTAATCTTGAAAATATATATCTAAGCAAATAGCTAAGGCAGTCAATAGCTATTTTTATATACCCAAAATATTTTTTGTTATTGTGCCTTTGTATTGTTGTGAAAGTATCCTTAGTTCCCTTTCAGTCGGTCACTTTCAATGCCACGTTGGTGACCGACAAATTGGGAATCTTGCTAGAGAGACCAATCTACTCCAAGTGTACACATTGGCATGTGATGATTGCATTGTATGATCACAGTGCATGTTACGCTTCGGAGCAGAGCTTGTTATCATTGTGCTCCTACCAAGCCATCATTTAAAGGATGAATCTGCACGCTCAAAGGAGCTTCTCTATGTGGGTGGTATGGCGCTACAGCGGGTTGGTCGACCTTCGTTGAGTGGGTGCAAACTACAGGCTGAACTACCCCCTGTAGTGTTGCGACGGCCATCTCCCCTGTGTGCTTCAGCATAACTAAAAGAGCACTCCTAAAAGAGCATTCACGTGTTAACGTCTCTTTAAAGATGGTATTTCACTAATGCATTTTTGGATGCGGTCGTTGCTTGGCGCTAGGTGATGTCACGATCGCTGCCTCATGTGCTTGTGCATTAAGCATGCTGAGGTGGCATTCGTTGATGAGTCATGTTCTAACTGCAGGAAGATGACCATCTTGGACTTATGGACCAGGCTCCATTACCTTAAAAGGGCTGGAGTTCCGGTGCCTCTGCCGCAATCTAGTTCTCTTCCTGGCAGAAGGCAGGGGAGGACTACTTCGGGCAGTAGCTCCAGTGCTTTGAGAGTCACAGTGGTGGCAACCCCTCCAAGGAACCAACCTCCCAGGGAGTGTTCTTTGGGGCTCCACCCAACACCCTAAGGAACGTGCTGGGCCCTCTACAAGGATCGTACCTGCTGTGTTCTTTGGGGCTCCTCCCGACAATCAGATGTCGATCACTGCATCGAAAGGCGAGCCGGAGCTCGTTTAAGAGGAAAATTTGGTTGCACTGCTGCCCACCGGGATGGTAGCAAGACCTGAATCGGATCCAGAGATGATGGCTATGCTTTCCGCCAAGAGGGTAGGGCTCGAGTGGAAACCTGGTTCTCATTACCCCGCTCCGGTGCCATTCTTCCCAGAGGTGCATGAGAAACTTACCAGGTTGAGGATGTCACCTTTTACTGCCAGAAACCTCACCACCCTCGATGGTTGAGCAGCCAAAGGATATACAGAGATCCCCTCAGTGGAGCAGTCGGTAGTGATGCAGTTGTGTCCTGGGCAGACGCCTACTATCAGAGTCGTGCTCTCCTTCTTGCAGCGAGGGTTGGAGCGAAGGCTGTTTCCCTCCACCTTTAAAGTTTACATCGCTCCTATTTCTGCTAACTACGACCCCATGGATGGGAGAATGGTGGGGAAGCATGACCTGATCATCAGGTTCCTTAGGGGGGCGAGAAGGCTGAACCCTCCTCGACCTCCCTCTATACCTTCTTGGGACCTTTCTCTGGTGCTCGAAGCACTACAGCGGGTACCATTTGAGCCTTTGCAATAAGTGGAGCTGAAGTTTCTTTCAATGAAGACTCTGCTCCTGATTGCATTGGCCTCCATCATGAGGGTAGGGGACCTGCATGCATTTTCGGTCAACGAATCGTGCCTAGAGTTTGGGCCAGCTGACTCCCAGGTAATCCTGAGGCCCCGGCCCGGCTATGTGCCTAAGGTTCCTACTACTCCCTTCAGGGATCAAGTAGTGAACCTGCAAGCGCTGCCCCCGGAGGAGGCAGACCCAGCCCTTGCTTTGCTTTGTCCAGTCCACACTTTAAGATTGTATGTGGACCAGTCACAAAGCTTCAGGACCTCAGAACAGCTCTTTGTTTGTTTGGAGGCCGGCAGAAGCATAATGCCATCTGCAAGCAGAGGATGGCCCACTGGATAGTGGATGGCATCACCCTGGCTTATCAAGCACAAGGTGTGCCCTGCCCGTTCAGATTGCAAACTCACTCTACTAGAAGTGTTGCATCCTCCTGGGCGCTGGCTCGTGGTGTCTCGCTGACAGACATTTGTAAAGCTGTGGGCTGGGCAATCCCCAACACGTTTGCTAGGTCCTATAGCCTTCATGTTGAACCAGTATTGCCCTGTGTTCTCACCTTAAATGGGTTGGCCTCGGATTAGTGTCGGCTTGCTAAAACCGCTCCAGAGAGTCCATACTGTAGATCCTGTCAAGCTCCTCCATCCGAACTTCCAGCGCCAGGCCCTCACTCGTTGAATCAGTAGAGGGCTGGGTTCCATATGTAGAGACCTAAGTGGATCCCATATGTGCAAATTCACGGTATAGCCTCAGAGCCCGTCTTTCCCCGGCAGCCATTTCCAAGAGGGTTACAATCACTTCTAATCTTCCATATGCACCTAAATTGTTGTTCATATGTGTAAGTGCTTCCGAAACCTCCTTTTTTGGGAAGGATGGGGCTTTTGCAATGTTCCTGTTGTAAGTGGAACGTGTACCATTTCCCAGTATTATCTAATCTCACTGAGTGGGTAGTGCTATGACAACAGTGACTGGCCTTCTTGTTGCGAGCCCTGACCTACACCAAAAAGGGGAGCAGGAGGCTTGCACAGGACACTGGAAGGGGCAGCATCCATGGCTCTTTGGTAGGGATTCCCAATCCATCATTACCGGCGGGATGTAGAAAGTGATCGACTGAAAGGGAATGTCTCAGTTACGTACTGTAACCCTCATTCCCATGGCTGCTGTACCACCCCTGAGTGGCTGGATACGACTCTCCATCTCCGTCTCTTGCTCTCTATGTAATGACCAATTCTGTCATAGAAAACAACAGTGATTTTCAACAGTGATGAAAACTCCACTAGTATTTGACAGCAAGCTGAATGTCTTGTGTGAATTACATACATCCACCAGAAAGCATCATGCATTAATCTCATTCATTCACAACACATGTGAGATCAGTCATAAACTGGTATTTATTTATTTATTTCATATTAACTTCACATTTGCATTCAAAATATCAGACCTCATGCACTCTCTTTCACTGTGGAGCAGTGTAAGACAAATGAGATATACATCCTAGCTTCAATATCCTCTGCTGTCATGTTCATGCCGAAGGCACTACTGTGAAAAAGCAAAATCACCACCTGTGTGCCACTGATTAGAAGACAATGCCCATTTTAATTAACAAGCCTAAAGCCATTCAAAGTCATATTTTAAAGTGTCTTAATATTGTGTTGGAGTCTCCTACAACAGGTTTAAATGCATCTAAGGCTAGAAAACATTGTAATTTTCTCAGAATATACATTTAATATTAGAGTCATTTGCAATGATTTCGAAACGATTCGTTCCAAGCAAGTTTGGAGCAAACCCCTTCCCTTCCATAAGCCTACTCTACTCTGATTGGTCAGCTGACAATGCCTATTGTGATTGGCACAGAGAGGAGTCCTTGAGCAAGTTAGTTAGCGAGCGCTACCATTGACAAAGCACCTTTACATAAAACAATAATATCGTGCTCCAATCATTTCTTATAATAATAACATAAAATACAAAAACATTTATGCAAGCGAATCGTGCCCACAGCTAAAGTTTAGCTGCTAAACTTTGAACACTTAAAACAATTATGGTGGATATGTTAGCAGAGTGCTAACGTGATTAACTGATGAAACAATACAGTTTGTAATCCAAAATATGTCTACTGTAATGTTTGTAGAAAGACAGACAAAAGACACTCTGTCTTAACTTTTAATCATAACGCAGAACAGCTGTATCACAGGCACACCAGCCTAACTAACTCGCTCGTCTCTCCCGCATTAACCCTATAACTGCAAAATAAACAGCAATTTCACAATGATAAAGTCTGTGTGCTACAGTATTTGTTATTAAATGAAGTAATTAGAACGTCAGTCTACATCAATCTACACATTCTTAGGAAATAGTGGGTTCACAGCGAATTATCAGAACTACTTCTGTAAGTAATATCGTGCTTTACCTGGAAACCTAAAACTGCACTAGGTATACATCACATATTAGCACAAAATATTTTGAGCACTCAGTTGAAAATGTACACATAACGTATCAATCCTACTTACAGGTTGTGGTTCGGAGAGCTTGTTAGTCCAAATAACAAAGATTAGAAGCCAACAAATTTAAAAGCCAAGATTAGAGAAGCGGTCCTTGGTAAAATGACATGCACAAAACAAAAGGTTTGAATTTTATTTCTTCAATATCCTTGAACATAGCGTCTTCTCAACATATTGTAAACAGACAAATTAGCGGAAGTGTTTGTGGGCAGGTAAGACTCAGTTCAGGTCAGGAGGGGATTATGCAAATGTATTACCCAGTGATGTATACCGGTAACAAGTAAAAGATTCGAAAATATGACGACTCGTTAAGAGACTCTCTCGTTTGAGAGACAATATCTTTATCATGCACTTTTTTGATTAACAACTTTGCAGATTGTTTTTATTTAAGAATAGCTACGTTATAAACTGCAAAATAGATATTTTTCAAAAACCCATATGACCTGCTCTTTAAATACTGAATAACCCATTTTACATTACATTTCATTACATATTCTACAAAAATGTTATATAACGGTTAATGATTTATTGAATACAGACCATTAAGGATTAAAAACCACAGCAGTGTTAATGCAGCTAAAACATCTTTGCCATCGTTTCCATTCCCATTACCTTTCCATTCTCAAATAAGCCATCTGATAAGCATCAGTGATTTAATCATCCTTTGTTGGCTTACAAATGGTTTTCTGTGTGAAAAAACGCATCTGTTTGAGCATGTCCCTGTCTTGTCCTTAATTAGACTATAAAACATGGCTGACCTATACAAAAGACTTCCATCCATCAAGTGAACCAAAATAATATGACGATGGTCAAAATTAATAGAATGACTAATATATACACTTTGGAAGACCCAAGCTTTAAAAAAGCTTCAATCAATATTGAAAATGTTGCGTTAATGGATTTTTCCATTTTTGTTTGTTTCTGATGTGCATAATTGCCTTAGCAATAGAAAAAATAAACCAAACAAAATCAGTCCCAAAGAATAGTGTGTTTTTGTCTATTGTTGCTGTAATGCTTCACAAGTGGGAATCTCCTGCAGCATATTTAATAAAAAAAAAAAAAAAAATGTAATTACCCAAATATTCAAAGCATTGTTCCTGAAGGCCACATTTCACTCAAGGTCAAAGAATCACTCCTTAATATTTTAGTGATGTGTGCAATTAAACTGTGCTTAATGTCACAAGTCTATATCATACTGAGTGGTTTTCTGTCTTCAAGCTATAACCCATTAGGATGTTTGTGTTACTTGCTGAATGATTTATTAATTGTACTGTCACAACAAAACATTAGTACATGCTCCTCACTTTGAAACAAAAATTGTTTGCTTTATTGTTTTGTCTTGCTCTAAGACAGCTCTGCGATACATATATCTGTATACTTGGTCTTTCTGATGTAGCATGACCGATTTATGCTAAATGACTTCCATAATTCATATGTTTCCCTGCCTATATTGGGTGAAAATGGATGAATGTATGGACTTCCATAATAATAAAAATCAGGTAAGAAGTCATAATAAACTCCAGCAAAAAACAAATATACACCTAAACTGTATTTGAATGCATTTGTTGTTTAGAGACACTTTTGGAGCTTACCCAGTCTGATTCAATCCATTGCATCTCAGCTCACAGAGAGAATGTACCTGTTGGAAGGATAAATCAAATTTAGGATATAGATGTTGAGGCGTTATTAGTATGACACAAAAAGAAGAAGAGACAATGAGTGAGACTACAAGTCAAAACAAACGTACACTCGCATGCACAAATAACAGATGGATTGAAAACAGTTTAACGAAGCATATGTTACTATCAAAAAAGTAAACCAATTTGTGGGGCAGGACAAAAGCTGTCAGAGCAGAATATCATTTGAGAGCAACCATCTTTTTCAGCGTGTCTGGTTAAAAAGCTTAGTTTAGCTGGTCAGGTATTAAAGATCATTTTTAGCTTCTTTTAAAAGATGGATTGTTAATTGTGTTTTTTATGTGTTAGTAAGTCATTTTTGATGTCACTAGTTAACTTTATTAGCGGATTTAGAGGTTCGAGGCATTTATTTGGAGTTAGTGAGGGCAGGTTTACTTTTTGAAGTATAAATAACTTTATTTATGACTGGCATTCGCAACATTAGAGTTATTATTAGGGTTACCTGCTTAACGTTTAGTCATCCTTTCGAAGTCTTAATACGCGTCAGCATTCAGTTCTAATAGTCACAAAAAAGAGTTCAGGTCTCTATGGGGCCTTCAATAGTGCTGATATTTAAAAGCATTGGTATTACAACACAAATGCAGCCTTCTGATGTTCATTAACATAAATAGCAAAAGAGGAAAATATACTGTAGGTAGCAGAGATAAAGCATTTTAACTGGATCCCATTCACTCTTGCGAGTGAAGAAACAGTGTGAATATAAGACATATTCACTTTGGTTACAGTGGTTAACACCAAAGGCTGAAGGCACTTAGAACATCTTATTGGAATATGGGGACGTTCTTACCTCCTGAATCTCCATATCATTCTCAGAGTCACGTTAGCGCAGACAAGTCAGTCCGACTTATTGTTTAATAAGCTGAAGCTTAAAGAGTGTGTTAAAAAAGATTCAGTTTATTGATCTAAACAGTTGATTTCCATTAACATGTTAAACATTTAAGTGACTAATCAAGAGTCAATGAACAATTTAGAGCTAATGTTAAAAAGTATTTTAACAAAATTTTATTCTATTAATGTAGCTTATCTATTATTACACAAAATGACTTGACAACGTCTCTACGGTTCCTTTTTGTGGATTTTCTTTGTTATATATATATATATATATATATATATATATATATATATATATATATATATATATATATATCCATATATCCTCTATTATCCATTTCCTCAAGTCAAACAGGCATTTAGTACTAGAGACAAGTACGTACCTAATCTAATTTTACAAAAATGATCTCATCTTTATTAACAAATTATATCAACACAAGTTTAACAATTACAATCACCTATTTAGAGAAGCTTGCACAAGGAGCTTTACATCCTTTTTATTAAATTTTTATGTACAAATACAAGCTACACACAAAGCAAAGCACTTGGATGTGGCTACATACATAGCCAATTGCTTTCAAACCCAATACTGATATCAAAATTAAATATACAAACTCAGTATTTACCATCATCAAATCAAGAAGTATTAGGAAGATGTTATGTACAAAATGAGTCTCTCCACTCTGTCGATACATTTTTGTCTTAACAGAAAGGTTCCCAAAGTCAGGGAAACATAATGTGCAGCTAATTCCATGCTTTACATTTGGGAGACAAACAATGGAAAACTAAAGGAATGACAAAAGTACTCTGCCAAATTGTGGCCAGAATTAATGCTCAAAAGGTATCATACAAAGAAGTCAACAGTTTCAGATAAGAAAAGAAGGGACCATGTAGCTTTTTTCCCCCCAAGGTTAGTGTGAATATAAAAACAAGATTGACCTATCACTTAAAAACCGCATTTTAGATTATTTAGTTAATAAGGTTGGCGTTGTATGGAGGTCACATGATCTGGAGCACCTTTAATATCTACCATAGGGGTGATCTCTGTATCCCCCTCGAGTAAGTCTTGATGCTGGAGCTTTGAGGTTGGGCCGCGATGAAATCCAGTCTTCTTCTGCTAAAAGTGAAACGATTAAACAGGGAAAAAAGGCAGAACTAATTTAAACATGTAAAACAAGCTTCATTTAAAATATCTGAGAGACAAATGGAATTTAACACAACTAAATGTAGATGTTACAACGGAGAGGAGCCTCTTTATGTGGCTGAAATGCAATGCTATGACTATTCATCAGGGAACGGATATCCTACGGCCAAGTAATTCCATGTGACATTAGCCATTTTTAATGCTTTTTTTTTTTGTTCTTTTTTTTTTCTTTTTCTAAGCATTACAAAATGATAAACTGAGCACCAGCTGATCATCTTACACATACATTTCAATAATTAGTTTAGAGGTTCATTCCCGCATCCCATCTAGGGCTTTGCACGTTCGCCTCGGTACATTATCGTAGATTTGAGAAATATACAATGTCACTTTGCCCTAATTATCAGTTACCAAAGGCAGAGCAGATGAGGCATGAACTCCTGGCTGAGCTCACAGTATGACCCTGCTGTCATTTAAATACAGTGTGTGTTGGGAGCCGATGCTCCATTAGGTTCTCTGAGTGTGATCGCTGGGCCATTGAGGAAACAATCAGCCTGCCTTCAGGGCAAAGAGCCTTAACCTTCATTGTTGCTAACTACCAGTTCACAGAGAAAGGAGGAAAAAACATTATTCATCATGACAAAATCCCTTTTATTCTGGTATTCTGTGTAATGATCAGTACCGCACAAACAGCCCTCCCTCGCTCACATTATATTTAATAGGTTTTCCCCTTACATCCTCCTCACTGTGAAAACTATCTCTGATAATTACAATCTTATGGAAGCCTGTCTCCCCCTCTGAGTAAAAATACAACAGGTAATTGTGAGGCAAGTTGTCACATTGTGAGACATATAGTCCCAGTTACAAGAAATAAATTAACAATTGTGAGATCAAATTGTCAAATTGCATACAATAAAGACTGAAATATAAAAGAATCAATACATAAAGCAAGAAAAAATTAAATAAATATAAAGTGACAATTGCAAGATCAATTGCAAGTCACACTGGGAAAAAGTCACATTTTAATATACTGTAAAAAGTCATATAATTTTGAGATTGTATGACCTTATACAAATTTACAACAAATATAGTCGCAATTGTGTGAAGTCACATTGCAACAAAAAGTCACAACTGCAAGAAATACAATTGTGAGCTATAGTCACGTTGCGAAAAATAGTTACATTTTGAGATATGAAGTCACAATTAGAAGAAGCAACGCCAAAATAAAGTCACATTGTGAGAAATAAAGCTGCAATTATAAGAAACAGAGGCAAGTCACATTTATTTATATAGCGCTTCATACAACTGTCTCAAAGCAGCAAGAAAATAACAGTTAATGTTCATCAGTTATGAACCTAGAAGATAATAGTGTCATTTTTCAGCTCTCTTTAGTTCAATGTTGTTTCAGTTCTGTTTAATACAAGTGTCAATGTTGCAAACATAGTGTCATTATCCAGCTCAATTCAGTTAAATTTTTGTTCTTATCTGATAGTGTAGTGCAGTAACAGTGTAGTTAAATCAATGATATTACTGAATATTAATTGTCTTTTAAAACCAAACAACCGTGAAAAAACAAAGCTGCAACTCTGAGACATAATATGCGACAAAGTCACTTGTGAGATACAGACTCGCAAGTACCCTTTTTTACTCTGAGGTAGAAATGGACTTCCATTTGAACACGACTGCCAAAGGAGCAAAACCTTTCATAACACAATGAAATCTTGGTTTCAAGTCAAAAAGTGGCAAAATATCAAATCATTCCTGTTAACATTTTGACACTTCATTGCACAATTTGCCACAATGCAAATGAGCAGGCATGTATACAATGCAAAACTGACATCAGTGGAAAACAACAATCCATGCCAAGAACAGAGGGAATACTGCATCAAATGTAATCCAGAGAGGGCACATATTCAAAAGGCAAAGTAATGGCTGAAAGGCCATCCTGACTCTCTTGGTGGGCCTCAGCAATGCCTCCAGCTCTCTACTGGCTCTAGTCCATGATTTCAAGTGCATCTTAAAACCCAAGCCCTGAAGCAGACTAGTAAGGTAGGATGGCAGCTGCTGTGGCCTGGGCCTCAGTGATTTAACAACGGGCAAATGCTGCTACTGTAGGTGTTTTTCCTTAACTTTAGCTCTGAAACATTTAACAGCAATATGGAAAATGAATGAGGCAAAAAGGTTTCTCACTGGTGTGGGCAATGTGCCATGACTGAGTTTCAGCCCACCTGCTATGCGAACTACTGCTATGCAAAGAGGATGTTTCTCTTTGTGGTGCACCATTCAAAATGGTTGACCTAAAATCCTAATAGTTTCCTAGTAAACTAAAAGATAAAAAAAGCTTGAGATGAAAGTCATGCTGTTTTAGAAGAACTGTAGATCAGATTCTTACCATAATTGTTGTAGGCTTCATCATTATTAACATGTCCATATTCATAAAATTCGGAGACACTGTAGGAGTAAAAATAATTCTTAGGAGACATTTTGACAGATTCTTAGAGCCAAAGTTAAGCATCAATTAGATCATGCTGTGACAAAATGTCTTTTAAAAATAAATGTGTACCTTTTCGACTGGTGGTTGTAGTTGTCATCATAGCCCTCATAACTCTGGTCATCATATTCCCCATCATAACCATCATCATATCCCTGAAACCACAGAAACACAAAAGAATAATCACAGAGGGTGACGCTAAAAGACTGAATCGGTCTCAAAGCAGCACTCTAATTGTTTAGGGTTGAAAAATCAATGTTTAATTACACTGCAATAGGATTTCTCTAATAAATATACTCCCAGAGTGGAGGACTGGCACAGCTGAATCATGTCCAACAGAAAATATTGATCAGTGAGTGACAATTGTCTGATCTGCCATGTCTGAAGACAAGTGGATAATGCCTAGGTCGATCCAGTATTACAGACAAAAGAAACAATAAACAGATTAAACTTCATGATGAGATGTTCAGGAGATCCTACATGACTAGTGTCATCCATTCACTTTTTCTTATTCTTTTTTTTAGCTTACATTGATATTGAATTTAGTTTTTGCAATGTACATATACTGAATGTGCAGCACATATTTTTGGCCTGATGGAAATCCAGCAGCACATAAGAATCTTTTGGTAAAAAGCATCTGAAAGGGACATCAAATAAACGCAATAGAACACAGACGTGAATCACACAGAAGCTTCATATTTCAAAAATAAGACATTCTATTTTGCATTAACAAAGTGGAGCACATTTGTATGACTATTAAAATT
This sequence comes from Cyprinus carpio, assembly GCF_018340385.1. Lineage (NCBI taxonomy): Eukaryota > Metazoa > Chordata > Actinopteri > Cypriniformes > Cyprinidae > Cyprinus > Cyprinus carpio. The sequence goes on along the minus strand of NC_056584.1, from coordinate 13,751,775 downwards.
TGTGTGTGTCTGTGAGATACACCCGAACATTCAGACTTTTTGGTCTGTAGAAGATATACAATCAGGGGTGGATTTAGTGAATTGGGGGCCCCAGGCAAAATATAGGAATGGGGCCCTATACATTTTCACACATTTTCTTAGATCAACCTTGAGGTTCCTTTTTTGTTTTAATGCTTGCTGCTGCACAATGGTGCCTCATAGTTGTGTTCAATGTTTCTATATTTTTCATGTAAATGTTAAATACAAATATCAAGAGCAAACTCACAAATGAGAACAAAACAGCGTTGGATGAAGTGGATTAGAGCCCTGTCTTTTTCCCATTTTCTCCCAAAAAAGCTTATACTACTGTTTCAGCTATTAAAATAGTTCAGTTTTGTATGTAATGGAAAATTGATTATATATACATTATATATTTTTTTTTTATAAAGTATATTTAGAAAAATGTTTGGAGCATTTTTTGTTCGTTAAATGTAAGTTGTTGGGGTTTTTTTTGTGTGTGTGTGTTTTTTTGTTGTTTTTTTTTAAAGGCCAGCTGCAGACAGTGAATTGATCATAGCCTATATGTTTGATCAATTTAGCCTTCTCAAATCATCATGACTTGCAAAAAATAAAATCTATAGATATAAAACCGTTCAAGCATATCACAATGTTAGTTGAAATGTTTAATGTTTTGTGTGGAGAGTTGAATCTGAAGCGCGCTCTGCAGGACCTGGAGGTGCCGGCGCGATCACTTGCAGTTTTTTCACACAGTGGAAAAAAACTTAATACGCAGTCATTTTTGCTCATAAAGGTAAGAGTAATACCTGTACCTCATTCTAAACTGTAAAAGTGGTTAGTTTTATTTGTGTGCACCCACAATATCAACATAACGTTGTGACCTTTGACCTTTTATAAACTAAAGAAAACAAACGCTTTCTGCCATCTGGGGTTTGAACAGGTGCGCTTCACAATGTTGCCTCAAAGACCTGAAAAAAAAAAAATGTAAAATAATATATATATATATATAGAAAGCTTTTAATTACTAGCCTACTTTAAAATGAAGTAATTAAAATCGAAAATAGAAACTCTTTCATTATGTAATCCGTGCATTTCTCTTTAAAGGCACGTCCAATAAGGAGATGACGAGTCATTTTTTCATCACCATAATTGATGGATATCTAAAATATAAAAATAAGGAAAAGCCTAAAACAGGCCCGATTATAATTTGCTTTTTATTTTATAATTCCGTACAATTAAAAATGAAAACACAAATTATAATGGCATATATAGGCGATGTAAAACTTTGTCCTATAATTGTATAGCTTGCTTTTTCTGTCTTTTTTTTATTGCACTGTTCTGAATACCTTAACATGTAAAGGATTTTCTGCAACGCAATTTTGTATGATATGTGAATTATTTATTAGCCTCTTTTTTTTTACTCATGTCATGAATTCATTGTATTCCCATTTGTAAAATAGCCAACAAATGAATTGTTGTAGGCTAACCCGATCTCATGAAAGTGCTTATAGCACAATTTTCTGCTTCTATTTGGCGTAATATTTCTATGCAGAAATTTACTTTGGCATGCAAAAGGCTGATAAATTCATAATTAATGGCATGGCTGGATCAGTCGACAGAAATACGGGACAGACACAGGCCTATGATTACTGCTGAAATGTTTGGAGGTCAGTCTGAGTGTTCATGGTACTCACAGTGCGTAAAGCCGTACACCGACAGGCGCCACGGACTCGGACGGTTGTCGTGGTAATAAACACCGTAAACAGCAACTGTTCATGTGTCAGCGCAACTCCTATATGAAAAGCATTTTAGGGGGCCCCCTGGCTTTAGGTAGCCCAAGGCCGTCGCCTACCTTTGCCTAACGGGTAAGTCTGCCCCTGTATACAACATCATAAAATGAAAATTCAAACAATTCCTCAAACAATATCCTGTGCTTAATACACAATATTGTGGTGATGACGCTACATTGCATTGATTAAAAAAAAAAAACTTTTGGGTAAACTTTAAATAATTCATAAATGCAAACTCATAACTTCTAGTATGGTGTTTCAATTTTGTTGTTCAGAAAGACTAACTGAAAATGCTTCCCTTTTTTATTAGGCCTAATCTGTCAGAAAAACCTGGATAAGCTATTTTGACCCTGTCTATTCCCTTTACATTAAAATTCTGCATTACAGTCCAGTTTTATGAGTATGAAGAAGGATTAGACTAAATTAAAGTTACGGATTATGCCAGGGTTTAAGTTGTTCAGGAGATCTAACATGGAAGTTTCCTTCTTTCAGTTTTTCCTTGTGCTAATAGGGTCAGGGTTCTGTCCTCTCCCACTAATTGACTGGTTTGTTAACATGTCCTCTTGATAGAGTGCTATGCATATTTTAAGCAGCAGCGTATAGAAGAGGCAGCATGTTTTACTATTTAATGGCATATTTTAGAACATGTCAATCACTCTAATACCAACAGCACTCTAAGGAAATAAATTTTAGCAGAACAGTGAGAGGTAGTGACTGACCTACCCGTTTAATCCTTTCATCAAGTGCAGAAGGACTAGCTTTTTTTAATTTCAACACTCACGAAAATGAAGATGTGTCCTTTTTGTCTGCTACGACATTTAACAAAAATGAAGATTCTGTTATTATTTACTCACCCTTATGTCATTTGTTTCCTTTATGACTATGATCTTTTCAGTGAATTGTTTGATACAGAAAGAAAATTAGAAAAAATATGTTTGAATAGATACTGTATAAGGGTGAGTGAATTGCAGACCTTAGTCAGGATAGAGACTATATTAACTTTAGTGTGGATGAAAACTAGGGTCCGAGGAATAGATTTACAGTGTTTACAATGGCATGCACTGTATAATTTTTATCAACTCACAACTTTCAAAACTGTTTTACTGAGATGTTGGTATGTTGTTAAACAACAATAAAATTCAGTGAATGCACTGTACAGCCCCATTTTCTTGACAGAAATTAAATATGGTGTTACTCTGACTAAGGTCTATTCCTTAAAGATATACATAAAAAAGTTAGAAGCAAGACATACTTAAATAGCCACACATGAAAACACATTCAAACATCTATATGAAATTGCAAAAACTATTTTGTACTTTAGTATGTAGAGGTCTTGCAAACACTGTGTGGATATTACTTAGTTTAATGACAAAGTGCCATTTAAAAGGTCCTTGTGTCTGACCTTTTTGACTTTAACATGCACTTACAAGCAGCTGTGCATAATTCTAGCAAGCTCTAGTTAATGGTGTTTGATCATTACATTTCAACACTCGTTTGAAAGAGCAATTAACTCTGGACCTATTGAGCAAGATAACAGGAAATAAATCAAGTGCTAGAGAGCACTGCAAGAGTAATTAATACAGCAAACAGCCAAAGGTCTTCAATACTAAGCTTCATTATCAATTGACAACCACCAACACCTCTTGACAGTGACTGATCTCTTTGTGGGACAGCAACTGAATATGACTCCTCAATGGAGAGCAGCAAAGGGAAATGAAAGATTGAAAATGCTTTTTGTCTGTGGCTCTGGCTGCTTATTGAATGAAGGCTCTTTATCTACAACTTGTTACTCAGCCAATTTTTCAGCGCTAATATTTTCAGTTTGAAGTATGAGCAAACATAGGCATTAGGCCAGACAGGATGGAGCAGTCTGAAATATACTGACATCCAACAGGCCATATATCTATTTAATGGCCTGTTCTGATTGTTGCAAACGTTCAAAGGAGGCATAATTCTTTCAAACATAATCAAAATGGGATTTCATTTCACATCAATTTTATATTAAAGGAAAACTGCATTTCATATCATGGTTATTAGTAAAAAAATAGCTTTAGATGAATTAAGTATTATGTTCAGTTATCCACAGATTTTAGGAAAGAGGAGAATGAAGGCAGAAAAACCACTGTACTGACTCAACTGGAGTTTTGATTTTAACTCTTGTCATTGGTGTCTGTTTTTGTGTTTGCACTTCTCAGAACCTTTAGGAAATAAATGTCAACAATTTATTTCTATTATAGTATTGTATATTAAACTGTATATTAAATAAATTAGAATCATGAGTTTAATTGGAATTTAGTCATCCTGGTATGTGAAATTCTTTGTAAAATAACTATTATTTTAATATATGTTAAACTTAACTGCATGGAATTATTGTGATTTGTTGAGGATCTGATTAAATAAGTTATTTTTCTAAAACTGCACTCTGAGTTTCTCTATACATTTCCATGCAAATGTATCAATTACAGTGCATTGCTCTGCATGTAGAGAGATCATCACATATTCAGGACAAATGTACACAGTTTGTAGGCAAACGGTATCTAAATAATTTAATCAAGCAAATTGTTGTCTATGGCCAGGAGTCAGGTTTTAATTTCTTATATTATTTTTCCCCCACAGATTTAAAAGATCTGACTTACCAAAGACCTACCAACAAATTGATATGTCTATTCATATATGAAAACAGCTCACTGGAAATCATTAAGGCACCTTCCACCAACCCAAGAACAACCACATGAATATTTATAGAACTAAAATCACAGTTTAGATTATCCTGAAAGCACTGGCTTTGCCTGAAAGCACAGTTGTTTGCCAGTACTTAGAAAGTGGCAGCAGAAATGTGATAAACTAGGACTGTTTATTGCCAAAGATCTCACTGTAGAAATATAGGAGCACATATTACTTGTTACATAAACTTTTACAATCACCCAAATAAAAGAACTAATTCAGTAAGCTGATGACAGACAAGCAGGCTATTACTTCTAACCTTCAGAAGCTGCAATTCCTGCAATGGAGCAATCTACTGCGCATTTGCAAATCATGTTGCAATACATTTTAATAGGCGCTATTTCATGCACGACAAGGAGCTGTGATAGCTGTAGCCAGTGTTCTCTGATTCAGTAATCACTGACCAGTAAATATACTGTAGCTTATAGAAAGCATAAGGGCTGATATTTAAACAACAATTTAACTGATAATGCAGCTCACCCCCTTGTTATTTTCACAGTAAAAGCACACATGCTTCTTTTCCCAGTTTTTTAACTGCCTTCTCATGTGCAGCTCTCAGACCTGGAATAATATGCTCAGCCTCTAGGCATTCCACATGCTTCTTTTCAGCAGGAAATTATTAAACTTCTTCTCGAGGTGTATGTCATACATCTGTTTTATTAAACGAGGGAGTTCTGCATGAAGAATTCCATTTCAGTAATTACTGTAGTTCACCTCAGAAATGTCAAGTCGGCAGTGTAAGCGAGCCCATTGTTAAAAAACAATTACAGCCGTGGTAAGATCCTTGCTTAGAAATAGTGCGAGTAAAGCCTTTTCGTAACATTCTATTCTGCAACATGAATCGGCTTTTGCCATGTGAAGTGGTGTGTGATTGTGTGCGTAAGAGGTTTACTGCGATACTATCCGAGACACTCGAGGGATTCTTTCACAGTTATTGACCCTTTTCATTTATTCATCCACAGTGAGCTGGTTTTGACCTTAGAAGGCATTCTGCATGCTTTTTAATTGGTTTTCAAACAGTTCAAACAATTACATTAAAAAAGTACTGTACCTTATGCAAGAAAAAAGAAAAGTGTGAGGGGATTAAACGGTTAGTTCACCCCAAAATGAAAATGCTACCATCAGTTACCCTTACATATAAATAGTGATAAATGCACATAAAGTACATAGAGCACATCAGATATGGTGAACAGAAAATCAAACATGCTAGACTGATGCTGTTTTAAAGCATTAAAGTTTGGGTGGAATGGACTTCCAATGAGTGTTACCAAAAAGAATTAGAAAAATAATTATTGTTCTCAAACACTTTTCCACTGTCTGTCATTAGTCAAGACAAACATATAGCTCTGCCCCAAACCACTAAAACCATTGGCTGAGACACTGTTGCTATGCTTGGCTGGTCAGGATAATCAAACAAATAAAACAATGGTTTGATAGCACCACAGAGATGTTAACACTTCTTAGCATACTCATCCTACAAATGACTTACAAGCACTCTGCATGTATTTTATCATCAAACAATGGCCAACAGATAAGAAAAATTGGATAATTAACAATCAACAAGCAGCTTTGAACAAATTATTTTGAAATGTTACAGCACAGATATCCGTCTAGTATTCTATTAAGCCTCATTCAGAGATCTGTTTATTTTGTGGAAAGAAAAGGGGCATCAGCTCATAGTGGAGTGTCTAACTGGTTTGTAGAAGAGTGAAGAGCCCTCTGAGAAAGCACTTGTGATCTTTGAGTAAAGCTGTTGTGCTGAGAGGGAGAGGAGGAGGCAGTCTGGCACAGCTCGGCAGATATACATAAGAGCTGTGATTAACTGGATTCAAATCCTCACCAACAAAAAGAGCAGAATCCTGCCACACAACAGTGGATATTCATGTGTCTTTCATTTTATACATCTTAAACCTGAACGACAGTTTATTTTTGTATAAAAGCGGACAGCAATTTAATCATAATTAAAAAAAAAAACAGGCTACACACACACACAAACTGGGAGGGCATATTATTTTTTAAGGGTTTGGATAAATATCCATGGCAAACCAAAAAAATCTCAATCTTATCACAAATTTCTAATTAATATATTGTTTTTACTAATATATTTACATATTTAATATTTAAATAAAATATAACAAAAATGATTCATAAACCACTTCCCCCAATAATATCAATAATTTAATAATTATCAATAATTAGTATTATTTATTGTGTTAAAAAGAACAAGGGTCAACACTGTAAATATATATATATATATATTTTGCCAATAAAAATCCTTTAAAACTTATGATATGCTTATCATTGTTTATCAGTATACCAGTAGAAACATGTGGGGGAAAAAAATCTACAAATACTGAAGCAGCAAATTTTGCAAAACACAAAATTTATGTCACTGCCAAAACTTTTGGCCATGACTGTACAGTATATTTCCACTATGCAGATTCTGGATTTTTCAAAGTCAAGGTAATAATCCATAGGTTTAGGATTGGCAAAGTTTGACTTTGAAAGGTAAGTTACAAAATGTTGCTAGTGAACTGCTCACTTCTTAGTCCTCTTTCCTCCAGATCCAAATACTCTCAGAAATATGTCCACGTCTTCCATGTCTCCCATAATACAGAGGCTCTCCAGCAGAACTCAATTCATGTTGGTAATGAGTCTGTACTCTAACATTTCCCCATGCAGACAGACCAATCTGCCACAGCGCTGCGCATATAGGGCTTTTGCATTAGGCAAAAGCTCAGAGGGAATCGAATCCATGAGATATTGCTTTTTTCATTAAGTTGGAGTTTGACGTTCACTTGGCTGAGAATTCTCAAAAATAACCTTGTGCGCACCTGGGTGCAAAAAGTCTGCAATGTGGAGGTGCTGTACTATAAATAAGCAAAAGCTTGCATAATTATTTAATAATCATCATCATCATCATGAACATCATCAATAATTATAATACTGATAATGAGAGTCAAGCTCATCATCTCACAGATAATAGCCAATCAAGTGAGCAGATGATTTCCTTTTTGCACCACATTGCTTTTCTTTACAGTATGTCAGCATGTAGACTAACATCTTATGGCATTCAATCTGTCAGAATGGGTTCTGTCTTCACTGATTCATTCAACCTTTGGTAAATAGAAAGGCCATTCCTTGTCCATTTACCTCAGTGAATTTGATTTAAGGATTCATAAACCTTTTTCTCTGTCAAGCCTTTTATTTTCTGAGGGTGTATAAGTGTTTGTGTGGGTGTGTACGCAAGACTTTCAATAATGAAAAGTTTTTGGACAGATCTTGATCTGGAAACAAAACTAAAACACATACACACTCCAAAAAAATTATTGTCATTAAAAACACTTAATCTTCACTTACATAGTCATCATATGATTTGTGCGGGGCTCTGTATCCAGCGGTCCCTGTAGTTCCTCTGGCCCTGGGTGCAGACACTCCCCTTGCTAGTGTGGGTGTGGGGACGGAGGTGCGTGTACCCACATTTCCTCTGGGTGCTGCTGCTCCTCGTCCAGGTGGAGGGGCTGGAGCTGCCCCACCTCGACCTCTAAAGACATAAATAAATTGAAAGAAATTATAACATAATAACTTTTTATTTTTTTTTATTTTTATGAAAATATAAATATAATGTTAGTATATATTTATTAAGATTTTTAGCACTAAATATATTTGTGCAATTTTTTTTAGGTTTTAATTGTTTTTTTATATTAAAATAAATTACAACAAAAATATTCATAAACCAACTTTCCAATAATGACAATAATTTAATGGTATTCAAAAAAAATCTAAATAGGTTGGGCCTGTGTAGATTTATCTTAATGTATAAGATGATTCAAATGTAATTTTATATTGTATTTATTATCTTAGGCACAGTATAAGTGTTAATTTGATAGTATATCAGCAATAAATCTTCCTATAATTATTTGATATTGCTGTGAAATAACTGCAGAACCACACATTTCTGTATAGCCACATACCAAAGGCTTGATGCAGTGACAGCACTATGCAAAATTAGTGCAGCACAACTCCAGTGTTTACAGATGAAAAATTAGCATTTTGTGTTAAGTCATTTGCTGCATTGCTATAATAGTGGGCTGCTGTGTTTTCATCACCGACAGCCTATTAAAGTCCTGTGAACCATAATGCAGTGATTCAATAAGGTGAGACAGCAGAGTTTTCAAAGATATTGCAATATTCACCGCCTCAGCTCTTTTCTTTCATAGCACTGCTCTGGTTACACACTGTAACAGTGGCAGTGAAGCATGGCATCAAAAAGCAGTCTGCAGAACACATTGTTTCATTCAGTGCAATGAGAGACAGCTTTATTTTGATCTACAGCTTCACTCCCTTGTGCTGCTATTGTTTTTTTAGAATGATTCTGTGGAATCAAGGGGTGAAGCTGTCTGTTTCTGGAGTAATTTTCAACCTGATTACTATTGCAGCATGGCAGATGGAGTTGGCAGCACTGGTGAATGGCAGATGTTTTAGTCTGTCTAGATCTAAATTTCGTCCATCCAAATCCAAAGATCCTACAGAGACTAATGGCCTCATCAGTGTTGTTTTTGCCATGCTGATTTGTGGCAATGACTTCTCAGGGCACATCAAGGGGAAGAGGTGCTTTATAGCTTTATTCGTCAGGAATGGTAAAGATCATATTTTGAATCTGTTATTACTGCCTGAGGTAATGCAAACTGTAGTTGTTTTGGGAGAATCCTAGAGGGATCTTCAGAGGCTCAAGCAAGCCAGAACAAGTACAGTGTGAAATTTATGAAATAAACATTAAAGATGGTGTAAATAATGTATGACGGTATATATATGTTATGCTTTTGATGCGAACAATTAAAGCTTCACCTGCTAACCTGATTAATAACACTGAGCCCCAGGGCACTTTCATGATCTAACAGTGCACAGATGTTTGGGCGTGAAAATTGGGCCTCTTATAGACTTGTTAACAGTTAGAGTTAAAGCAGCAGTAAACTTGGATGACTTTGGTTTCATCAGAAACATAAAATAAACTTTTTTTGTTATTGTATGGCACAAGTGTAGAATATGTGGGTCATGCAGGGGATATGCGCCCCTCACATACACACACCTTTAATAACAGGTAAATTCGTCCCCCACACTTTTTCGGGCAAGTGTGTTCACATAGAGGTTTTCAAAGGCCAGATTTAAAAATCTATATTTAAATTCAAAGAGACAGGATAGTTTGTGCTTGACCTGATGTTTTATTCGTATCCAGAATGATGCAATGTGAACATCACAGAGTGCTCAACACTCTTATGCAGTGTATCTTTCATTCATACATTCATACTCATTCATGCTTGACCTTTCACGAGATCTCGGCAAAAAGACTCACAATTTATTTTCTCAACATGATGCATGATGGGATACACTAAGCTTCGAATACCACTCCGGAGCATTATTCGAGGCTTAGTGTATCCCATCATGCATCATGTTGTGGAAATAAATCGTTATAGTGTAGACTTAGTGTGAGTTAAGGGCACTGCACTTTGGCGTTTTTAAGACCTGGGACAGTCTTGCGCACGCACTTCCTATCGCACACACACGCTCTCAAGTGGCCAAGACCCCATGGGTATTTGGACAAGGGGACAGTTTAAAGTATACTATTAGTATTGTGAGATATTTCCAACTGAAATGGAATATTAAATAGAGGGTGGGGTTTTATTTTTGCACTCCTCCTCTCAATCGCTCACTCATAGCAAACTAATGGTTAGAGGGGCGTGGTCAAGTAATCACCAGGTTATAAATAAAGTATATGAATAATGAATTGACAAATCACACATCACACAATACAAAATATAAACCATTCTGCCTTATTCTGTGATAGAAATGAAAAAAAAGTATTTGTAGTGTATAAACAAATAAAACATTAGCCATTAGGAAAATATTGTATAATACAATTTATTGGTTATTGTCTGGCATATTTGATTTCTTAGCTAATTAAAAGTAAGTCAAAAACTTAAATTAGAGAAAGAAAAGTATTATTACATTTGACATTTTTGTCCCCCTCACATCTGAAATGATTGCTACAACCCTGTTATTTTGTTTTAGGAGTCTCCTTCAATAAGTTTATATGTATGCAAGGTCAAAAATAGGCTTTTGTTTCCTCAGAATATGCATTTAATATCACCTCTTTTTAAAATAAGCAATTTTGTATTATACATTTACTTATTTATATTTTGATATAAATACTGTATAAATGTATATTTTGAGTAAATATACATTTACTTATTCTCTTTGAGTTAAAATACAATTTATTGTGATACATATTTTTTTTAATTATAATATAATATAATATAATATAATATAATATAATATAATATAATATAATATAATATAATATAATAATTATTATATATATTATTATATTATAATTAGTTTATGTCTCTCAAACTCCAGTCCACACTGCTACATGGGTGCTACTTGCCCTTTAAAATCTGAATCATACACCTTTAATCACATGACTAAAAGTGACATAATTTTCTTGGAAGGTAAGCAACTCCAAGAACCAAGTAATTATTAATCAAACCTTTTCTCTTTTTTCCTCATTAAACAAAACGTGTCCACCCTGTTGTGTTAATTTATAGTGTGCGTAAAAATGTGTATTTTTTTTATTTTTAATCTTTCCTAACTAGTATGAGCTTCATTAGCTTAAACCGTCTACCCTAAGGTCTACCTTGTAACCTGAGCTTAAGCTTATCTGATAGACAGACATTTTCTCCCTCTGATAAGACTGAAAAATAACTGATTTTTTTTAAACATTTATTTTCGATAACCTGCTCAGTTTAACATCCACCAAACTAACACAAATGGAGAATATTTCAGAAACAAAATCATACAGGTTTGGAATGACATGAAGGTGAATAAATTATTGCATAATTGGGTGAGCTATTCCTTTAAAGTTTCTATGATTGTTCAGAGGGCTTCGTGTGGTGAAGCTACTATACCGGGTGGATGCTGTGGAGGTCAGACGTAAGCCTCGTCCTCGTGCGGTTCTTCCTCGGCTGGGGTCATCTGAGCCATTCAAGTAGGAGAGCTCACGAAGTTGCTCCTGCCTGATCTCATCATTGTAGTCCTGTGGAAAGAATAAAACAGCAAACTTGACATAAAAACACATTTACACACCAATGTGAAGGTGTTGTCTGTGCATCTCATTTGACATGCTTCCACATAAAGAAATTACCCAGTTGGATGCACATCTTGCAGAAAACAGCGTCAAAGCAACAGAGTTTTAAATGCATTGCCAGATCACCAGAAAGTTGGCAAAGAATGTTAAATATACTGCCAGAAAGTTTTGCTGACTTCAAACAAAAATAAGGATAAAAAGAAAACTGTTTTAGCTTGTTTTACACATGTGGAGGACAAGAAACAGTTTTGCATACATATGACACACACTCCAACACACACTGAAAATATGGTGTAGAATGAGGGAATGTGATGCACACATATCTTTCATTTAGAGTAAGAGAACTGATAGAGGGAGGAGAAAAATAGAGCACTGGCTTATTAACTTTGTTTGACATCAGCTATCAGTGCATTGTTGTGAAAGAAGAATTCCACTTTCTGCATTTATAAAGTCCCTCTCTCATTTGATTGAACATGACAGGGCCCTGTATCACAAGGATGATGACAGAGTGGATAGCGCTTATTTTATTATCATATCATTGCCACAGGCAGATAAACTGAGCCTCATTTCCACCAGCCACTTATTTCCCTTCCTGTTTGGCACAACAGCTGAGTACAGGCAAATATCAGACATGGCAGCTAGAAGAGAGTGGCCTTTCCACAGAGATATGCTCAACAATCAATAAAAATGCATTTCTGATGTTTAGAGCTGCTTTTGTGTCCACTAAATGTAGGCTTGTCCATTAATAAATAAAATGTAAATCTACCATACTTTCCTTCAAAAAAGGTTTAAAACACTATATATCCATCCTCTACAGTGCACACAGAGGTGAAACATTTGGAAATATGACAAATGAGGGGTGATCATTTCACAGTCCCCTGAATGTACTCTTAGTAACTACAGAGACTATCACCTAGACATTGGAATTTTGATAGCTTCTGTACCATGTTGAAAGCTGGGAGGTGTATTAGGTGAGGTGAAGTGCTTGGATCAGTGCTAGCTAGGTTTTCCCTGTTGCCAGGGCAGCCCATGTCGCAGCCTCAACATTCTGAATGCATTCCTTGCCTTGAGAAATGGGGGTAACACATGGACAGACAGAAATGTATTTTATACTGATCAGATGTAATGAGCATTCTGATGGACTCATTATGTAGAGTGTCTCGTGGTAAAGCTAATTATGTTCTGAATCAGATTTAATAACAGCGGTAATGCATTGATTCAGGATATAAACAGGGAGCCTTAGAAACATCAGACCAAATTATGTCCAGCCAGCCAGTCAGGCTGAAAATAAATAAATAAATAAATAAATAAATAAATAAATAAATAAATAAATAAAAATAATAGAAAAAAAATCTTGTTTTTTCTTTTTAGTCTCCGTATGAGTACATCCTCTCTGTATTATTGGTATATATAAGACTTCTTCTTGCAAAATCTAGACAGTATTCTTCTTAATGAGACTACAGTCAATAGATGTACAGTACTGCTGCTGAAAAGAGCCCACTCACACCTACTGAAGATGCTGTGTTTTGTATGCATCACTCTTTTACCATGGCAATGTGTGAGGTTGTGTATTTGTATTCACATTATAGGCTTTCTGTAGGCTTTATCAACAAAGGTTTAGGCCTATCAATAGACCAGGATGCAAAGCCGTTTTGTTTGTTTTTTTTAAAGACATATTCATTCTATGTTAACCACATCTAAACTGGAATTACAAAATTCATTCAATGGAACTTCACAATTCATAGTGCAATTTAATCCAGAGCTAAAGATAATCTGCATGCAGTTTATTTATTTTTTTGACAATGATATCTTTACAGCTGAAGCATCATCATTGTCTCTATGGTCTGTTGTCTTAAAAAGACACTCCTTTTATTCAGGAAGGATGCATTAAGCTGACTAAATATGATAGTAAAGACATTTATAATGTTACAAAAGATTTCTATTTCCGATAAATGTTGTTCTTTTAAACTTTGCCTTAAAGAATCCTGAAAAACAGTATTGTGGTTTACACAAAAATATTAAGCAGGACAACTGTTTTAAAAATTGATAATGAGAAGAACTTTTTCTTGAGCAGCAAATCAGCATATTGAAGGATCATGTGACACTGAAGACTGGAGCAATGATGCTGAAAATTCAGATTTTCATCTTAGAGAGCACAGCTTAGAGGGAACATTGATCTTGACTATTTACAGAGATATTAATTTGCCACATTAATTACTTTTGAGAGCTCAAAGACCCGCTTTTTCTAACATTACAAGTAGGGTAGTGTGTACATTACTCTTCAAAGATTTGGTGTTGGTGTTAAAAATACAGTCAAAACTGTAATAAGGTGAAATATTATTGCAGTTTATTTTAATATGTTAAATGTCATTTATTGCTGTGAATTTTCAGCAGCCATTACTCCAGTCTTCAGTGTCACATGAGCCTTCAGAAATAATTCTGATATAGTGGTTTGGTGCTCAATAAATAAATAAATTATCTAATTTATTTATTATTCAATCCAATTATTGTCAATGTTAAATAGTTGTGCCGCTTACATATTTATTAGTTTATTTATTTATGTGAAAACCATTACATAGTATTAATTTGAAATCTCTTGTATCATAAAAGTAGTATTATTATTTAAATCTTACTGACTTTTGAACTCTAGTATACATAGTCAAAAGCTGAAGAACGTGTCATTTGTTTTTTAAAGAAAATTCATAACCTAGGGTGAAATTAATGTGGATTTGGAAAATAAATTATGAGAAACCGGCAGCATTATCTCCGTTTCTAGCCAAGTCCAACCTATTAAACAATCCAATTTTGTAAGGCTGATCTCCAATGCATACATTCAATCATATGCATAACTCTATAATCTCTTTTTTCTATGCAATAAACATGAACAAGTTTATGCATGCATGGAGAGCACTAGAGTTCAGAATTGGTTGGTGCACTCATCTCATCTTGGCTTCCAGCTCAGCATCCCTCTTAAGGAATCAGACTATATGAACTTACTGGAACAAGGAATTTCTTAATCTCCTCCAGGGCATGGCTCATGCGGGAATAGGCTTCTCCAGGTGGTGCGAAAACTTCAATTAAAACATGAAGATCGTTGCACAAATGCGCGTATTTCGCCTCTCCACTTTTCCTCAGCTCTTCCTCCTAGAGATGGAAAATAATCAGGACTTCTGTGTGAAGAATTAATCATATTATTAATGAATTAAATAAACAGTACCCCCCCTCCCCAAACTAAACCATGATGCATATTTTGAACTGAGAGTGAACTGGAAAGGCATTAAAGGCATAGTTCACCCAAAAATAAATTCTCTCATCATTTACTCACCCTCTTGTGAGACATTTTTCAAATGATCTTTGTATCCCACATAGAAAGGAAGGTCATACAGGTGCAACATGAAGGTGACAAAATAAAAAAAATTAGATGAACTATCCCTTTAAGAAAGAAAGCATTTTTGGAAGTGATTATGTATTTTGACAAAAAGGTCACACAGATGAATTTTTTAACTCACATTTTATAATAATTCTCATAACGGCATGGGAAAATTGTGAACAATTGAAACTATCAACACCCTTACTCTGTAACACAGATAAGGGGTACACAGATACTGCAAATCATCAGTCTTAAATCGCCCAAGGGCTTTTGTAAGAAATAAATTGACACCGTCACCTTTCTGATTAAATCCTGCCATCAGAAGAGCAGAAAAGGGTGATATTTCACTGAAGTATTCAGTGTTTCAATTCTCTCTGATTGCTAAAGGTGTTGTGGCTCTTCAAAAAACTTAAAACTTCAAAAAGCTTGTAATTACGGTAGCCAACATTTCTGTCTAATGTTGATTACGATTTGATTCTGGCTTCTTCTTAAACACAGGAGGACTTTGATGTAGGGGCCATTTACAGAAGTCTGATCACTGATGCGGGCCCTTGTAGCCACTTCAGCTTTAATAAACACTTACCGATGCCATCTCTCTATCATTTCAAAGTGACCCAAGCACTTTTTCCATCATGGTTTGCATGGACGAAAGGTCAGGAGACACTTAAGCTTTTCTGAGAAGTGTAATCATATTTTGTGGGGCTCCGAAAACAGGCAAAAAATTAATTGTGAGGTGAGATGGTTCAGACAGTGATTTTGAGAGTAGACACAAATACTGTATATGCGTGTAGGTATAGAAGCTGTGGGTGTTTCCAGATGAACTTAAAAATGGACAGACAAAAGGAGAAGCAGGAGACAGTGAAAAGTCTGCCACCTCATTTTCAGTCTTCTGGAAAACCGTTCGTCAGATGATATTTGTTCTGTTTCAAGCCTGAAAGCTTTAACTTTCCTTTCATGTCAATCCATGAAGAAAATGTTCTGTTGTTTTAAAAGGTAGGTCTGTCTCCCAGGACGCATTTCAAAAGGCACTCAAGTAAGCATATCCATGCAGCAGATGCCTCTTTAAATGTGACAAAATGAAGGGATCCTCATATTTATTCCCAGTAAATTACAAATAGTGAATCTGACACTTATAAGCCTGACTGTTATCCAGTGCCCCTATGGAGTAAAAGAGCTCAGTTTTGAAACATTGAAACAAAAGCTTACAGAGCTAAATAAAATCTACTCCTGAAACTCATGGAAACAGGGTCATAATAAACAATGGATTTTATATTTCTTCCATTAAAATTAAGGATATGAGTTAAATATTTCTGCTGTAACATTTGTGTCTATCCCCTAGATTGAGATTTGCGCTACACCAATTGCCATGGTGGTGAATGTAATATCCTGAAATACCATTTTTTAATTCGGCCAAATTGCTGCCCTCAGACATAAGCTGTTCATTTACTTGTCCAGGGAATCATTCTAAATGCAATATTCTTTGCTTTGCTGATCCTTGGATGAGAATGTTATATGAAGACCTCAGTAGGACTTTCAGATACTGCACAGACAAGTATATAAAGATGCACGGCAGAATCTTAATTTCATATGTATAACAAACCTGTACCAGCTCAAGGTGACTCTTTATGATGGAATATGTTTGCATTAATGATTGCCTTTGGGATTTAAAACAATCCAACAGGCCGTGTTTGAGTTCTGCCATAAATTTAAATAGATTTCTGACTAAGATTCATCTGCATGGTTAAAACAGTGTGAGATTCTAGTGAAAAGTGTATTTATAAAACTTAAAAAACATTTTGCTTGTAAAACGCCCCACGTGGCTATTTGAAATAAAACAATGTATATTCCTGAGTCATTTGCTTCTTTTGGAAACATTTTTAGCAATGTAACAATGTAAAACTATAAAACAATAAAACATTGGTCTTGTTTGTTTCGGTGAAATGATTGCAATGAAGACAGATTTTAGTCAAAACAATATTCATAACTTGTTTAAATTAAAGTCTGAGGGGGAATTCATTGAGAAAAGATTATAGTCCTAAAAGGATCTTTTATTTGCATGCCATCTGCATTGCTTGAGCACACAATTCACTTAAGAAATTATGTAAATCAGGTTATGGTAAAATTGGTGCTGTGTGCACGATGTGATCTGTAAACACAGTGCAGTTTGCACAATGCTAGTATAAAATAGATGCAAGACCACATATAAACACACATGTACAGTATGTACAGTATGTTGCATGCAAAACGCAATATGAAAATACATCTAGTAAAAATTATTTTTATTGGATACAACGGGGTCATAAATTGTTCATATGGTTTCTGATACTGCATATGAAAAAAATATATTGTTGCTTTTTAAATTCATAAATCAACCAATCTGATTTCAGTAATAGATTGATCCACAGACAAATCTGGTGCATTTTATAGAGCGTTGCTTACATAGAAAGGAAGTGTTTGTGCTGAAAAGAATGTTTAAATATTCACGGCACAGCGCTAAACCAGCGCACATGCCTTTAGCACATGGCTAAAATACACTGCAGGTGGAATGTGAACAAGACACTGGGTTTTGCACTATGCACTACATTTCATTCCTCTAACAACTTCAAAACACTTTTCTGAGACCAAATGGGGACAAATAGCTTTTGTGTAAACAATTCATACTACACTCTCAGGTGACTGTAAATGCATTTCTGATTGCACAAATAAAAGATTCTTTTGACTTTGTAGAAATCTTCAAATAACAAAGTTAAGTTTTCATCATGGTGTTGTTGAAAAAAGGATTGTCCCAGCTCTAAAATGTTATTGGTTGAACAACATTCAACATTGTTGCAAATATGCACACATCAACTCAATGCTATATCAATATGCAAAGGTTCCATGCTTCACTTACGCCTAACAACACCCCTTATCACTGGTAAAATCTCTTTAGAATACAGCATCGCTTTGCTTATTGCTTCATTCTATTTCATTCACTAAGTGAAAGAAAACTAATATTTGCTTGATATGAATGTTTTTCATTCAATTGGAGTTGCATTCAATAACATAACATTAAAATGAACATTTTATTGAGCTGGGGAATTCAAGATGGCCTATTATGAGATGACAGGAGCAGCATACCGAGAAATATTACATTTGGAATGACTCTCTGGCTAGGTAATGACCAGTATGTCTCTTAGGGCAGCTGTTTGGCTGAATCACAAAATGTCATTTCTAAACATTACACTCAACACCCCTCAATCCAAAGCACGTTTACATCAGATCCACTGAGAAAGATCCATACTGTGAATAGTCTCAATAACTCCTTTGCAAACAAGAGATATTGTTGATTCTACAAACACTGACAAAAAAAAAAAAAAAAAACAACAACAACAAAAAAAAAAAACATAGGTCTGTTAGGTTGCAATATATATTTCTCTTTTCAAGAATGTAAACAACATCAGTAAATGCTAAAAACAGCCATTCCTCCTCTATCTAGGGGCATATAGTGCAGGTAATGATCTCCAGTCTCAGCGTCATCTCACACTTTGCTCTGTCAGCCACTGCTGAAGCTTGTTAGACTCAAATAAATGAAAGGTTTACAGGATTTAAGGGATAAAGCACTCTGCTCTGGAATAAATGTAGTGTGCATAACATGCAAAAGCTTATGAAAGCCCATTTCCTCCACATAAAAAAAAAATCATGCTTTGGTAAATCATAATTATGAAATAAAATGTACAAATTATAAGTCATAATTATATGATAAATGAGTTGAAATTATGACATGCTAAATCATAATTATGACTTAAAAGTCATAATTATTAGTTAAAACGTTGAAATATGGCATTAAAAAGTTACTGCATGACTCAAAATGTCATTCTTTTTTTTCACATAATTATGACTTAGTATCCAATAGTTCAATGGCAACAATTTCTCCTCCACACTCCAAGCATTCAGTATTCACTGTTTCACTAGTGTTTCCCGGTCCTCGCTCCACTGATCAGAAACGCCGCTCCGCCTTCGCTCCATGACGAAGTATTTCAAAAAATACTCAGCATGTTTTGAAATACCACAAAGTTCTGATTAGATGACTTGGCTAAATGAAAATGTAATCCACAGTACTAGAAAAATAGTTTTAACGTGATTTATTGGAACACTACAATTAGCCCAAGTCTATATTAAATGATTGTTTCACTCACTTGTGTGTGCAGCATATCTCTCTACTATGGTGAAGCTGAGGGTTGTAGTTACTTCAGAAACAGAAAGAATATGTTGTAACTTTTCCTTTTTTAATCTGATAAATCACAGGACAGCGTTGACTCCTGAATGTTTCTATGTGTGTGTGATCTGTACGTTATGTGCGAGCTTGTGTGTTGTGTGGGTGCGTGCAGCAATGTAGCAGCACTTTAGTTTAGAGCGGAGATGAACTACGTGTACAATAAACTGTTTAAAACATCCAATCAGTACTGAATATCCACATGCTACAAACAAACATGCCTCAGATATAATCTCCCACACTCGTCCATTGCTGTCATTAACCTTCACCTTATATCTGATTTGAGTGATCCACATATCTGTCAAGCCAGTTAATGATGTTTAACGAGTGAATTCTTAATAAAATGCAGTTATATTATGAGCTGTTGGCATTAATTGTGCTTGGAGTGAGTGAAAACCACGATGCTACGACTTTCAAAAAATCCACTCCTCATTCCAATCAAAAATCACACCGCTCCACTCCCACTCACATACTCTGATTTCAACATAATTATAACATAAAACTTTATAATATAATTATGAAATAAATAGTTTAAACCATAAGACAAAAAATTTCAATTGTGAAATAAAAAGTCAAAATTATAAATAATTTTGTCATAATTATGCCACATTTTATGTCATAATTAAGACTTTCTAATCTCATAATTATGACTTAGCATGTATTAATTGTCATACCAAAAGGTTTTTTTTTTTTTTTTTTGTGTGTGGCAAAAATAGACTTCAATAGAATTACAATATTATTAGACTATGTTGGCATAGTTATGGCATTTACGGTTACAAACAAATCAATGTCAATCATAATAATAATACTCAAAGCATTTATAGAATATATTACATTTATACAGTACATAGTAGAATAAAAAATAAGTTGTTGCCAGTCATATTACCTTGCCTTTATCCCTCATTGAACCCTTGCCAAGAATGGACATCTTTGCTCCCGTTTCCTCTTGTAATCTTTTCATGGAATTGCCCCTGGGCCCCAGCAGTTTCCCAACAAAATTAAACTGTAACAGAGGAGAGAAAAGGCAATACAGTTGGTCTCTCACACTGCCTGCTTCCTAGACAGTTGCCTCAGTTACCTCAAAGTAGAAAAACCCAAAAACATTCAAAAGTAGGTTGCTTTTTCTCATCATGCACAAAAACAGTTACAGAGAGAGAAGGAATTTTTTTTTTTTTTTTTTTTTGGCTCAAAATGAAATCTGTGGCAGTCCTCAATCTTTTTTTTTTTTCAGAAGCAGTAAAAAAAGATGTGAAAGTCTACACCTGTTTCTGCAGGGCACTGCAGCCACTCATGTGACTAATCGATGTTTGGGGTCAGTGGTTGGGCTCTGCTGCTTTCAGAGATATTATAACATGTACCAAATGCCAAAAGGGATCTTCAAAATGATCCAGAAGTCCATGCTTGAATGAGGCATAACATAATGAGTTCATTTCCAATGGGGATTCAAGTAATACTACTCAGATGATGAGCTGCCTTGGGGCAGCAACTAACATTTCAGTCACACAGCAGATCAGCGGTCATTGAGAACACTTGGCCTTCACCCCCTCTCTCCTTTGGTTTACTCACATCTGTGCATCATACAACTGTATCTTCGAGGGATTTCTTACACATTGCAATCAGATTTGGGCTGCTGAGGATTGTTTAATGCCCATGATAACAACAAATCTAAATAGTCAATAAATGCTGCCATTGTAAGAAAAAGTGCCCTTGTATAAAACGGTGCATCAGATTCCCTTTATAACACTTCATCACTGTCTGTTCATGTTCAGTGTTCATCACTTTCTCTGATGCTTTAGATGTAATATGTTTTTGAAAAACCTTTTAAAAAACCACTTTAGGGGAAGTCGTGGCCCTAATGGTTAGAGAGTCGGACTCCCAATCGAAGGGTTGTGAGGTTCACTTTAGTGATGTACAGCGCTCTCTCCAATATACCACGACTTAGGTTGAAAAAACCTTTTAAATAACACTTTTGTATACTGCTCTTGTGTGTGCACTTCGGATGGGTTAAATGCAAACAAATTACTGAGTATGGGTCTTGGAAAAACCTTTTAAAAAACCTTTTGTATAGCTTTACACAGGACAATAAAACAGAATAAAAAACTAAACTAAACAGATTTTCCACAGGACAATAAAACAGAATAAGAAAGTGACCTTTTGGATGTTGAAAACGCATCTAAACAGATTGTTCTTTCTGACCAACACACACACACACACACACACATACACATTTTCTTTCGCAATTTTTCACGTTTTAATGTGACACATCTTAAAAACACAGTGCTAATGGCAAAAGACATAAGAAAGTCTTTATACGCATGGATGTTGAAGTGGGGATGAATTTAAAAGACATCTTCTCTGTGAGAGTATTACTGTGTGAACTGTAAAACAAATTTTTGAACTGTAAAACAAATTTTACTGTGCAAGCGGGGGGAAAAACTTTACTCTTAAAAAACAGTCTTAAGACTAGGAGGCCCAAATAAATAAATTAATACATAAATATTGGTTGTGTTTGACTAGTCCACCATCTATGATATTCCAACTGTAACACAAATAAAGCACACATTTGTACAGTCTGACGTTGCATAATTTTAGCGATAAGGCTATTTACTACAGTATTTGTATATGTCCAGTCCAATAAGCCAGACTTTACTAAGGGAAGTGAATTTGTCCTTCAAATGTTTGCAAAGGTTAGCTGATATGTGGCGGCCAGAATAAAACAGTTGGCTATAACACATGTTGACATACCCTGCATAGCACATGGCTTGAAACTCCTCAACACATGCTCTTCCCAGTCAGGCTGTAGATGCAGCTGTAGGGAACTCTAGCTGATGAAACGCAGATGAACTGTCACCAAATTTGGCCAGAGCCACAAAGCAAACTCAAACAGTTTCAGGTGAAAGGGTGAGGTGTGGGTAGGGCAGTATATTTAGCAACACTGCAGCACTGCGCCAAAGCATCATGACCAACTCTCGGAGCGGCTGGAGGTGTGCCTTTTGCATCCCCTCCTGTGTATGACAGGAATACTCTGCAGCTGGATGGGTGCCTCGGAGCAGATGGCTGCCTCAGCTACAGTGTGAAGATGCTCACTGGGTGGCTGCAGTGGAGTGGCCTGTTTTCATTAAGCTAATGAATGTCTGGAGCCACTCTCCTGCTCCAAGGTGGGCAATTTACATTTACATTTATGCATTTGGCAGACGCTTTTATCCAAAGCGACTTACAGTGCATTCAGGTTATACATTTTTCTGCCACGTGTGTTCCCTGGGAGTCAAACCCACAACCTTTTGCGCTGCTAACGCAATGCTCTACCACTGCGCACAGGAACACTAATTTAGGCTTTATTAGGGACGCACAATTCAGTGCAGGATGAGGTTTGAAGCAATGCAAGTTGTCCCTTGCAGTCCCCGGCAGAGGCAGGCCACAGAATGATGGGCATTATGCAGCACTGACAGGCTGAGGATGATAAACCTGACAACCAGATGCATAAGTGTCAAACTGCAAACGGCTTATTATGAGCAAATGGGACTTCTAAGAAAGTGTGCATGGCGTGCTGTTGTGATGGAGACTAGATCACGAATTCACACTTCTATAGAGCATGAATCAGTGTGTACACCTGAAAACACTGCCAAAATCCTGGGAAAGCATGTGCTGTAGTGTTTATTGATAAGTAAAGAAGCTCGGATGGCTATTCACTGTGCTGCCATGCAGAATCACTTATTTTTGGAGCCCGCAGGGAGTTCAGAGTCTGTATGTGGCTGGCTGAACAAATGACTTTTCACACATGAGTCCCGTTGACAGGGACCTTCACCTGCGCTTGGTGCTTTCTCATGTGCATTACATTGATTTCTCTATCAAAATCTATTCATAAGTCATTCAAGTCACTCAGACCACTAAACTCTTGATCAGTTTCATATTGGCACAATCACCAGACACATTTTATTGGCACAATCACCAGACACATTTTTCTTTCATTGAATACTGACAGTCATTCTATTGGAGACATTTCTGTTGATTCGTACAGTATGCTGTAACTAAACAATCAGCAGACAAAAAAGCATCTTCATCCATTGAGGGCCATGCAAACATAACTGTGTACTCTACAAAATTTTATTTATTTATTTATTTATAAGCAAATATAATAAATATTTTGTTGCTTTGCAAAAGCAAAGATGACACTGGTATGTTGGGTTGCTAGGCTAATTATAGTTACACATGCCTTTGTGGGGCAGTGTAGTACAGTAGATGTTGTCTACATCAGTTGCCATTAGGGCTGGGCAATATGGCCATAAATATATTATATTTTTTCCCATCTCATACAATATCATTATATATCACAATATTAATTTTCCATTAATGAGAAGGAAATACTTCCCACATGTTTGTCAGACCTTGAGAATTACTGTAAACATAACATGTTTGTTCACAAACTCCACAGAGTAAGGTACCTTTTAATTTAGGGCCCTATGAAATCTATTTTATTTTCCCTAAATTCTGTGTTTTCCATTGTATTTTTTCTGGATTCTGTGTTTTATGACTGAATACAAATTTGCCATCAAAAATGGTGTGTAATGAAATTACAAAATAAAATTATAACAATTGAGTCAGTCTTTTAAAATTGAATCAAATGAAAATATAACAGTTAATGTACAACAAAACATTGCATTTTATTTTTTGTGAAATAAGATGCTGCACAACAGAACTACATAAATTAAGACATGATCATTGATATGACACCTTTTATTGCACATTAATGTGAATGTCACTGGATAGCTCTCTCTAGGTATCACAGACCTTCCGTTTTTGCTGGAAATCATCCCCTATGCGATCATCAAGTGTCTAGCGTAATTCTTTGAGGTGTGATTTCAAGAATTTTGGAACTTAAAAATGGGCCAAAGACCAAATAAGGTTTAGAATTCCTGCTCTAAGACCAGCTTACTTGTACATTTAAACCTCATCAGAAAAAGTCTTAAGAGTTTAAAATCTGTCTCATACTCTTTAATGAATTCTGTACTTAATTCTGAATTTCATTTTGTGGTGCACAAAGAGTGCTGTTCTAGAACATTTCTCTTCTGCCATCCCAATCTCAACAGATTTGATGCAAATTGCTCCTCTATACTTATCTAATTCTTTGACTATTTTGTTTTTCATTCTGCATTACCTTATAATGACCAATACCTTATCTTACCTTATCTTATCTGTACTTTCAAAACTTATGGAGTATTTTTAGTTCTTTTCGTGGTCATAAAGAAAATACGAGACAGACCGCACCAGTGTGGGCTTCGACCCCAGGGGGTTAATGGTGCATATTCTTATCCTTCATGAAAGAACAACATACTAATCTATTTTTGGGGCATCTTATAACATCATCAAGAAATTGGAACAGGAGATCTTGAGGGACACAAGTACAATTTCAATCTGCTGCTAGTTTATCATGACTGAATATCCTCTACACATTCAGCGATTAAGAGATATTTAAGCACAATACACATGCTAACTTGTGTTATTTACAAATTTGGGCTCCAGACTATACCAATTAAATCTGGAATTATAGACTCTGCAGAAATAGTTAAAACAGCTCCACAGAATGTCATGCTGTTTAAATGACTATAATGTCTAGGGCCAATAAACTTCTAAATATCCTGAAGGCTGTTTCAGCAAAAATGGCACAAAACTCCTCAGGCTTCACAACAGAATGTGCTGCCAGCCAAAGCTGGCGAAGGGAACACTTAACATAACCATTAGTGGATTTAGGCTGTTTGCCTCTGTTTGAGTTGGAGGTTGAAATATAGCACCCTTGCCATAAGCTGTGAAACCAGATAAAAAGATCTGCAGATGAGGTTAGATGTCTACTGCCAGTGTAGCCAGCTGTGCTGCTAGTGAGGCCTAGCACTGGCTTTTTTCTGGGAACTAGGACTGTGAGAGATCTAATAATGACCAGGAGAAATGGCTTGGCTGCAGTCAATAGACATGAGAATGGTTTAAACAGTGGCAGTGCACTATGGTGTTAAATAGAGGTGGGAGTCAAAGGGCCAGTGCTGGCTGTTAGTGGAGGCTAATGAGCTAGGACAAAGAGGGAGAGCTTTGATACTGGCCAGCATTCACCATATATTATTATAGTTTTAACATCAAAATAAGCCAAAGGGCTTTCAGATAATGATTAAATAAATTATATTTGAAACAAAAACAAAAATAAAAAGAAAAAATAACAATATCACAACATTCATTCATTCATTCATTAATTCATAAATTAAAAATCTTAAAAAAACCATTATGCTTACCATGGTTGTATTTATTTGATCAAAAAACAAAAACAATAATATTATGAAATATTATTACACTTTAAAATAACAGTTTTCTATTTTAATATATTTTCAAATGTGATTTATGCTGATAACATTTTGCTGCTTTATATTTTTGTAGAAACTGTGATTTTTCAGGATTCTTTTGAGAAAAAAAAACCATTATTTTGAAACTGATTTTTTAACACTATAAATATTTTTTAATATTTGTTTGACTTTATATACTGTATGCCTGACTTTCTTTACAATATTGTAAACTGAGCAAAAATGTCAAATTAAATTAATATAAAACTGTAATGTTAAAGCCTTGAAACCTTTAACATGTCTTAACATTGACATTAATAGATATCTATAATACTAAAATACTAAATACTAAATAATAATATGTATTAATTGTAAAAACAACAAGAACAATAATGTTATTGTTGCTTTTATATGAATATTTAAGAATATTTGTTGTTGAAATGCATAAAATGAGAAAATGAGAAGCATATAAATAGAACGCATAACATGTTATCAGACTAAAAACGCATGTTCCAACATTCTGAACATTGTGTTCAGTGCAGCTCTAGGTAACAGCCTGAGGAAAAGTTGATGATGGATACCCTGCATTACAGAACCCATATTGAGCTCTGACACTCTGGGGCTGACAGCACAGATGCAGGGTAAACAAACAGCGCATTAAGACCATCTCAGAGTCAGGAGGCTGACAGGTTAAAGGACTGCTACCCATACAGATGAGAGGCATCTACTCTCTTCCCCAGACTATATTTCCCATGTTACTTTGGTGTCAGCTCTTAAAATGAAATGCCTTCCTGGAAAGGTTAAAAACTGGAAAGTCACACATTTCCAATTTTTACAATTTCAAAAATATTTGTTTGCTTACTTTGCTTAAGATTATGGCACCAACATCACAAATGAATGCCTTTCTGCAGGCTGCTTAGTGAGTGTGTTATCCCATGGGGTGTTGGTCATTTGAAACATACTGGGATAAGCCTTATAAACCGATTAGGAAAGAAGCCATATTCCCATAGGCTCAGTGTTTCTTTCCATGACTTTCCGTTTCTCCAAATCTTGAACCAACAACTGTGCACCACAAGAAAAACACATTATCTGAGCTCATGTTTACAATTTTATAAATAACCTTCCTCAAAACAAATAAAAGGTGCCTCAGCAGGCTTTTAATTTATTAAAAAGATACAACTTCCTCACTATTGTTGATTTCCCCCCCTACTGTGTACAGTTCGATTCTGAATCTGTTCAGGAGCTTATCTATGTTAAACACCTTTGACAAGGTTGGTCGGCCTTTGGGACTAGGGAATTCTTTAACAAGACAACAATTGGTTTATCTTTGTGTGCAGAGCTTGCCTACGCCCCATGTAAAGGTCATATAACTGGAGACAGATAAGCCACAATCTATGGGGACAACAACCACGGGTGGATTAGTTGTTTTTTCAGAAATATAAAGGCAAACCTTGTGGTAGATCTGTTTGAGTCTTTTCTTGTTGCTGGTTTTTAATGAAAGGTTTAGGTAAAGCTGGGTGATTACTACAATAAAACAGCACTGTGAATTCTGAATGCTACACTACAATGGTTTTATGAATATTTTCAAGATTCTTTGGCTAAACATAAATGCAATTCTTGCAGTCTAATGCTTAAAAATATGTTCCCATGCTTTAATTTCCTGCATGCCTGACTTTCTTTACAACACTTTAAATGATGAGCAATTAGATTAGATTAATGTAAAATTGTAATGTTAAAGCCTTGAAACCTTTTAAATCATTTAACATTGAGTCATATCTAATTTAGCATACATATAATAATAATAATAAAAATAATAACAATTATACATTATTATAAATATATTTGCTAAATTAGATTAGTCATTATATCTATCATTATTAGTAGATATGATCTTTTTTTTTTATAAATTCTTCATATAAATCTGAAAAAATTAAATAATACCTACTAATAATGATAGATATAATGTCTAATCCAATATATATATATATTCAATTTATATGATCTATTATTGATATTGATATTTTTATATTTTATATTCAATATATATATATATATTATCATAATATATATATATATTCAATTTATATGATCTATTATTGATATTGATATTTTTATATTTTACTATTTATATTTACTATTTTATATTTTATTAAAGTTCTATGATCAGCAAAATTTCTGACTTCAAGTATTTCTTTATATCATGATTTGACATGGGTCTGAAAAAGTGCAGCATAACAATCAGAAAATGGACTGAAAATATGGGCAGTGCAGCTACCGCCTCGATCCAGGTGCTGATGATGCAAGTTTTTTTGCATCATTGGCATGTGCTACTGGACATGTGTTTGTCAGTTTAATGTTCAGCCCAATGGAATCAGGTGAATGATAGCATATACTTCACACCATTTTGATTCATCAGTGTGCACTGCAACAAAACAAGCTTAGCGTCTACTATGCCTCTAATGAGTCTCTGCACAAACAGATGTACCCATAGGACATTTGCTAAGTCTTAATTAGAATCCTCTGACAAATCAGAATCCAAGATGCTCTGGCTACCTTGTAAACCCGTGCAAACTCAATGAATTACACTACCTTGTAAAGCAAAACATCCCACATATTTACGGAAATGTCCCTTTTTTGAATACTGTTGATCAAAATAACACCATCCCCTATGGAAAGAAACCCATAGACAATAAAACAAATTTGCAGCATTGCTCAGATGTGCAGAAACGGCCTTTGATAGACTGCCCAAATCCATCTCTTAAATCTAAATACAGTGGTTTCCATGGCGACCATGTCTTTGACTTTACTAGATGGTGGTGCAGGTACTCCATTCATCTCTTGGCTCTCCTTTTGGTCTATAGTGTGACGCTTTCTTGATTTCTATCAGTTCCCATAGGTTTCTGAGGTCTGTGTCAGCAGGGACTATATTTCATTGCAAACCACTGACTATGCTTCACTTTAAGTTATGGTAAATCAAACCATTTATTTGCATAGAGATAAGAGAAACTGATGAAAAAAAATGAAAATACAGTGAAATTTTGTGATGTCACAATGCAATATATACAGATCTGTGCAAAGAGATCTAATGAAATAGAGTTGCAGAGGAAATACAAGCCAGGATTAAAATATCCGGTGATTCAACATTTGGTGGACACTGTCCAAAACACATCAACTAAGCATATTTGCTAAGTTTTTAATGCAGTAGCAGAAACTGGATTCCCAACAAGATGTAGGGGAGACCAGGAGCAATTTAACAAACTAAATGTCCTCAATGATGAGCGATGACACCTTATATACTCAACAAAGTTCTCTCTCTAACTGAGAAAAAAAAAAGTGTTCATGTTATGAATTTGTAAATTTTACACTGTAAAACTGAACAATGAAATGAGTTAAGTCACTTAAACATTACAGAATGTTCATTGTAATTAATAGAAAAAGTTACATGAACTGAATAACTGTTTACATTAAGTATTATTCCCAGTATGCTTTGTGTCAGACTGTATAAGGAGAATAAAATGTTAAAATGAAGTGTTATTTTGTGTTAGATTAATATAGGGAGAGAGTGTTAATGTGTTAGTGTTAAATGTTCTGTTATACTGGGATTTTAGGGGTTTCCATTATTTTGTAGTTTTCCGGGGGTTAACATTGTGGTGAAGACTATATCCTGTGATTAAGTGATAACACAAAAGACTACAGTATATATACTTTAATCAGCAAAGTGCAAAATCACACAAAATAAATAAATAAATAATCTTGATGGAGCCAAGTTGTACAAGTTGTTATAGTGCCTCTGATTTATGTCATAAATTCATAAGTGCATAAAGGGGATTGTTACACTAATAGGCTGCAACAAAACACAGACTTAAAAACACAGAAAAGAAACAGCATTCTTAAAATTAATGAAGTCTTTGTTCCCCTGTCTTCTGTAACCTTGCAGATTCAGCACAGAGGAGCCATTGAACCTAATATTCACTGAATAAATGAATTTAAACAGAGTCTGCTGTCAGTGCCACTGTAAATACATTTAACTTTTCATATTTCATTTCATATAAAGAAAGTGCTCTGTGAAAATTTGAAGAAAAAATAAACATACCTTGAATGTATATTGAGCACATGCATAGCACAACATTGATGTGCAATTAATATCTTGTCATGAAAAACAAAGATATTCTAAGAAATGGGGCAACACATTAAAAGTCTCAATCTGAAACAATGCAGAGGAATACAGATTCAGAACAAGGAATTCATGTCAAGGTCAATATATACATTAGAACAGACAGTCAAAAGATACATAACAAACTGCCATTGAAAGTCCACAAAGGCCTATTCTTAATTATAAATACATAAACTAAAGTTAGCCTAATAATGAAAGGATCAAAGAAACCAAGATCGACTCCAGCTCAGTTATTCTGAGCTGCAGCCGAGATACTTTTCCTTGGAAACAGTCTCATCAAGCATGAATAGACAAAACTCTGAGACAGAGCTGTCGTCACACACAGATTAATTAACTTCACATAGATAAATCCTGGGGGTTTGTAACAGAAAGCATAACATAAAGTCTAGACTCTGTAAGCTATTATCTGTTCTGGTCCAGAAGTTCATTGATCAACTGATGTTAAGGTATAACATCAGTGGTTTCTAAGCGTTAAACTAACATTCATTGATTCATTCATTTATTTAAAAAATCCTATAAAACCCTAAAAAAAATTGTATAAATGACCTGCTATAAATTAATTTAGCATCACAACAACAATATAAAATATTCAATCTGAGACTTGCTCAAGATTACATTTAAGTTTTTTTTTAACTATAAGTGCATTTTATGAATAACTTTAAGTAAATTAAATGACTGCAAAGGTAATCTAAAATAAAAATTATGAAAAATAAGTATGAAAAGTCAAATACAGACATTTCAACCAATACTGATAATCATGATCAATATGGTACCAATATAATGTGCATCATTATTTTTTTTTATTATTATCCTCTCTCACCTAGACTCTTCACTCCAAAACCTGGTTCAGTCTGCAGTTACAGAAAGAAATCCTTCAATTCTAAGGTTTGGCAAGTTATAGTGCATAAATGCATAAGAGACTAATAGGATATAGGCCAAACAATACATGAATAAATTGACGTGTGTCCACTAGAGCGTTTTTGGCCAGCCAGCGGACAAAATGCCTGGTGCTCTTCTGAAAATGACCAGCTGTTGGTGCTTGAGAGAGCCTTGGAGGCACTCCATTTTTCTGAAGTGACGCGTTGTTTGCTATAATTTGGAATATTCACGGCAGTAACATGTTAAGAGTATCTTATTTTAAAGAATAATACTGAATATAAAAATGCAGTCTCTATTGTTGTGTTGTACAAGTATGATGGTTGGCCAATGTAGTGTTTGTACTGTCCCTCCTCCACTGTGATTGGATGGCTGTGTAAAAGGGACAGTGACGAGCTCTGCGTTTTACCCAAAGTTAAAAAAAGAAGGGCAAATGAACTCGTTAAATATCAATATAATACATAGTGCATAAAAATTGTCATACAGTATCATCAGTTTGTCTAAAAGAATGCAGAACCTTGAATGTTGAATGTTTTATGCACCATTTACACGTGGTAGGGAGCAGGTGTACATTTCTTTTGTACCGATCTAACATTTTCAAAATATTTTCATGGAATCCGAAAATTTACGTCAGAACGACTTTCCGAATGATTTACATAAAAATTTGTTCTGCTCGTGTTTCATGAATGAGGCCCATTGACTCTATTTTGTGCAGTCATGTTTTGTAACAATACTATTTCTTGCACCTGAAAAATATTATTTAAAAATATTAACTCACAAAAATACATCTTTTATATGCTTATACTTGGGGAGGGGGGGTGGGGTATACCCCCTCATACCCTCTTACATCTTAGTACCAAAAACAATATGATTAAATAAAATCTCTGAAAATTACATGATCTTCACTTAATATTATTCAGTCCAATGACATTATACAGATATTTGTCACGTTCCTGGAATATCACAAGAGAACTTTGCCATGGAATTACCATAACTAAAAAGCAGCCAAGATCCTGAGGAAAGAGGGATTTGGGAAAACAAAAATCCATTGTTACAACTCGAACAAGACATGTAAAATCTAAACCTAAGGCATGTTCTTTGTACTCTTTTTCAACAGCACAAATCTACTAAACCCATCAAACAGTCTGCACATTTTAGTACTCCAGGGATTCATTTCCTAAAGCAGAAACAGTAAAAAATGAGGGAGCATATAAGAAGCCCAGAAGCTTTATGGATCCGTCTTGTGTGATGCTCATGGGATTTTTTTCCCACTCATTTTCAAAGCATCATTTTAAAGCAGCACAATGCTGAATAAAAGAGTGCCGCATGCACCAAACGTGATAACGACAGAGTAGTCTGAAATAAATAACCAGTCACCTGAAATAAAAACACTGCATCAGAACATGCTTCTAAAATAAAGCACTGTTACTGACAAAAACATGATGTGTGATATTGTTTAACATGATATTTTTTCCAGTTGATTCAAACCAGGCTGTTCTGGCTCTCTAATGACTGAATCACTATAATCAAACTATCAGCAGGAATCAAACATAAGCACCCAGCACCAAGTATGCTACATCTCTCGTTTTATGCCACTTTTAAAGACTTTAGTTATCTGTGAATAAAACTGATCAACATAAAAAATACGAGAGCTACCAAGTTGAAGCCCCACAGAAAGATTAATCAACCAGCAGACAATAACATGATTCAAAACATGATACATGTTGCTAAATAAAATGGTTTTATGCCTCTATTGGTGCTGAGAAGCTAAAATTTACTACCAGATCCATGAGAGGTCAGCTGGTAAAATGCAAAAAAAAAAAAAAAGATGAGGGAAAAAAACAAGAATAATTTCCTGATTCTGAAATGAGGCAGAATAATGTTTGAACAGGAAGAAACAGATGTGGCGTGTCTGCTACCCTGAGAGAGCCAGGAACCTTTTCAGCTAGGACAGAAATATAAGGTGTAAATAACAGCAGATCTGCAGTGCAGCACAAATCAGAGTCTGACACCATCTAGTTTGCTCCTGCCAGATACAGAACATATTAAGTCATTGCCACAAGCACACCAATCACATAAAACTGATGAATTGCTTTTGATCCTCTCTGATCTCCACATGAATACAACGTTGATTTGGCCAGCACGTCATCACCACTTTGTATGTTGTATGAAGCACTGAGGCCTTACCTTAGGATACTGCTGCACCGGGATCAGCACGCGCTCTGACAGTTTGATGTTTTTGTTGCTGATGATATCCAAGTATTTCTTCACCTCGCCATCTTTTCTCAACTCGTCTCCTTCAAACTTTTCGATCTCTGAATGAAAGCAAAAAAAATAGCTCGGGTCAAATAATGTCACAAATTCCAGCTCAGAATATTAGGAAAAACTCAACAAAATGCTTTCAGATCTTTTTAGCTTCCGGTGGCACGTTTATTAACAGCAATTAAATAAATACTCCACGTAGAAAGTAACTTGTCGCCGTAAGCCTGCTAAGCCCTTATTCGCATGACAAACACAAATTGAAAAGCTGCTGCGCAAAACTGTAATATTTTGTGCTTGAGGAATTTTATGGTGCTTTTGAGAAGACACAACATCTTAGCAGCACACAAACACATAAAGGGGCTTGAAATGAAGCTGTCACCTGGGTTCCTCCAGGGATCCCCTTCTGTCACTGCTAAATTAATGCTCAGCAGAATTGAGAATTATGAACCTGTGCATCTCGTGTAAAACATGGAGCGGGAAAAGAAGGGAAGGGAAGTCAGCAGGTGAAGGGAGACCATTATTTTTCAACTCTCCTCTGGAGAGACTCTCAGCTGCTTAGAACTGCAAAAAAACATATTGTCTCATTCTAACTTCTATACTGTATGTAGGAAGGAGCATCTTGGATTTCATCCCAGTGTCTTTTTAATTTTTAAGACCTGTAGACCCAAAGCGTGTTTGTTTTAATGATAGCTTAGTGTGGTGGTCTTTGTGAATACAACATACTGTAGGTTGTCTGCTGCTATATGGCCCCTTATGTATTTAAAATGAAACTCTCTCTCTGTATATTTCCTCTCTAATGATCCCCTCTGTTTTCTAAATAGGCCGATTATTGTTTATTATCAAAGCTTTGTAATAAACAGCTAGAAAGCAATTATTTGGTGTTTTAATCAGCTGGAATTATATGTAACAACAGAGGATAAAACCACTTAAAAAAAATAAAAGTTACTTCTGCAGTTATTTTGAACCAGCTGGTCTCAAGGTGATTTTAAGAGGATGTATGAAGTCAGTTCAAACCAGTAGTTATTCACCAAAGACAATAGTTATTAGGAAAAAATTCAAATACATATGATCACAGTTTACATCTTGATTTTATGTTTATTTTTAGCCTTTTATTATTAAAAAAAGATTAATCTACATATGCCCCCTTGGAATCCTGCTGATGCCTTCTAGTGGGCCCCAGCCCCCTGGGTGAGATCACCTGCTTTAAACCTAACAAACCTATTTTGCTTGAAAATCTATCTAGCGATAACAGCCCTATGGTTGAGTTCAGATGCCGACTGAGGTGATGCATGAACTGGAGAGTTACAGAGGTCTTGCGTCATCGTGTGACCTTCAGAATGACACTTACACTCAGGTGGGTGCAAGCAATTAATGGTAAAGACATCTGCAAAATAACAACAGCAAGAAAAGGTGAAATTTCTATCAAAAATTTCTATCACAACTTCTATCAAAAAAGTAAGCAATGCTCTATGTAAAAGTCACCTGATCGTGATTAAATCTTTTTTTGTACTGGGGATGCTGTTCTTCCTGTCATCTTGCCCTTTCCTCTGGCTGAAAGGTATGAAAGAAACCAAACCAGGCTGAAAATGAGACACTTTTGCAAAGGGAGATCTATAAATTAGGCATGCTAAAAATGATTTTACGGAGAGTGGCTACATACATCCTGAATTAATATTTGTTTCTCCATAAACTGTAACATAGGAATGTGAGGAAAGTATAATCACTTTGTTCTCTTGCTTATGAAAATATGTAAATTCATTTGAAATATGAAAAATACTTCTCAGTATTGCAATCCCCTGGTAACAGACTCTTCTGTGTTCTATGCATTTAATGCTATTTTATTTGCCTGGAAAAGATTTGATCAGAATTCACAGCAGCTGTTTTTCTTTTGACTTTTTGCAAAATCAAACAAATTCAACATAAAAAAGAGCGCTGTAAGACCTCTTTGTTTTCAGATTTCATTGATTTTGGATGGCCCTAAACACAATGAAAGCATCTCTTGAGTATGCTATGCAAGCCTGACAATGCTAACTAACAAAAGTCTCTGGGTGCTATTTAGGAGCTGCTGATCTGAACTTATTGAGTGAGTAAAAGACCAAAAAGTCCACAAATGGGCTTTTAGTTGATACGTATAACAATTCCAAGGGTGAGTGGCTCTGTGGAATGAGTATCGCAGCATAATAGGGAAGATTCAGGCTTAAATTCTGCCCTGGATTCTTTTTCAGACATCTGTTGTTATGCCTTTGCATAAAACACTGTAGCCCAGCTTGTTTAAGGAGTGCCCTACACGGTTACTGATGCAGAAACAATTGATTGGTCAAAGTATTAAAAAATAAATAAATAAATAAACTGATCTATCAAAAAGCATTAAAATATGTTCACTGCACTATTTGATCATTTTGAAATTTTGTACTCTTGACAATACAATAAGCAGAATTGTATTGTCCCCAAAAAAAAAAAAAAAAAACAGGTGGATATGGCTTTTAAGAATATTATTTGGAGTGCCACAGTATTGTTTCCTGATATATATAATACATTTTACACCACCTGATCCACCTTTTCTAACAATCCATCAAAAAGACATAACCGTACTGAACTCTGAAGGCTCACAGTCTCTCTGAAGATAACATCTTGCTGACTGGAAAATGAATCTTTAACTGAAAATGACATTCACATTGTAAAACACATCAATCTAACCTCTTGATCAGTACACAATGCCAGCGGTTCTCAATTCCAGTCCTCCCTGCACTGCAAATTTTGCATGTCTCTTTTTGTTAACACACCTGATTCAGATAATCAGCTCGTTAGAAGTGAGCTCCGTGCATGAACTGTGTTCCCATTGACATGGTCC
Organism: Cyprinus carpio; assembly: GCF_018340385.1. Lineage (NCBI taxonomy): Eukaryota > Metazoa > Chordata > Actinopteri > Cypriniformes > Cyprinidae > Cyprinus > Cyprinus carpio. Next base: position 13,716,015 of record NC_056584.1, on the reverse strand, counting down.
CTACACAGTGTTCATTACTCCCTACTCCCTGAGCAGGGGAAATCTGTTGAAATTTACCTCACTTCGGAACATTCATTCACGGATTTGCGCTGCGCAACGTCTTCACACTAGGGGTGTCACAGTATACAGGTATTGACGATAACCGTGATATTCAAAGCAACAATTATCGATATCGTGTTAATTTAGTGTGTGACGATATACCGCAATATTTAAAATGGACAGTTTTCTTATACCACATGTAACACTGTCACACAAGAAGAAGACGCAGCGCTCACAGCTACTCCGAGGAGAGCCGTGTTCAGCAGAGTAAGCTGTCATTATTTTATTAGTCATAGAATGGGAAACGTTATATTAACCTGTTAATAGTGGTTATGCATTATTAAAATCACAAGTTGTGTTTGTAAACATTAATGCACTGTGAACTAACATGAACAATGAGCGCCTCTATTTTTATTAATGATGCAAAATTTAATCCAATTCAGACGGTCAAGGTGTAATAATATGTAAATTTATTAAAAAGAATATAGAGAAGAGAAACCACAAATCATAACTTGGAAATAAAGTTCTGGATAATAATAACAACCTTCAAATATAGAAAATGTAAATCCAATGTTAGTGCATTTTTTAATAACAATCCATTTATGATGGACTGAACCCAACTAGTATTAATCAAAACATTAGTAAAATTGTAAGTAAAACATAAACAGTTATTTGTTTTAAATCAAAAATACCAAAGTATTAAGTATTAAAATATTAAAGTATCAAAATATCAAAGTATCTGAATTTCAAGGTATCTGAATTTGAATAAAAACCTGTAAGAGTTCTAAGTCTGAGTCTAAGAGTTGTCGAGTGAAGCCAAAGAAGAGGAAGTGAGCTGAAAAGATAGAGACCAGAGTCTCAGAAAGTCAAAAACCCTACTTTATTTTGCAGAGTCTATCTTATATACTGTTGTTCCAGACATAAGTCATCATCTGGCTATCACTAATAACACCTGACCTTTAAAAATAGTCTAGTCAATGTCTCGATTTTGGACTTCTTCCTCATTTAGATTCAAAGTATCATATTGATAATTCTAAGAAATATTGATACAAAAAAACAATACATGCAGTTCAACTTCATATGCAAAACAGACTCAGCTGACTACGCAGTTAGAAATACTGTGAAATTACATATGAAATATACCATAAAGTTTACCAAAAACATTTTTTTATATAAAAATGAAACCTGTTAATATATATATATATATATATATATGAGACAGATCCTTACCATGAAATATTAATTTTTAACTTTTGAAATGAAACTTATCGTTATGAATAGAACACATTTTGAGTACGTGACTTCTCAGAATCTCTCAACAACACTTGGGTTTAATTTAAATACGTAGACTTCTTCTCAGAATCTCTATCACCATGTGGATTTCTTAGAATCTCCACACACCAATTAACATTAACAAATATTAATAAATTGTGTAATAAATGTATTGTTCATTGTTCATTCATGTTAGTTAATACATTAATGTTAACAAATGACATCTTATTGTAAAGTGTTACCATTAATATTTATTCATCATACAGTTGAACTTGACAGTATTTTCTCTCTTGTTATTTTATAGGAGCTTCAAAGAAGACGGAGAAAGCCCGAGTCTTGTTAAATTTAAAATTAAATTAAATTAAATTAAATTAAATTTAAATTTATGCATTTAGCAGACGCTTTTATCCAAAGCTACTTACAGTGCATTCAGGCTATCAATTTTTACCTATCATGTGTTCCCGGGGAATCGATCCCCCAACCTTGCGCTTCGTAACGCAATGCTCTACCACTTGAGCTACAGGAACTCTCTTGTGGCCTACATTTAAGAAAAACTCAATAAAAAATGAAAAAATTTTTGACTGATATCTTTTTCCACCCAAGGTTTCTATAGATATCACGATATATCGATATCGTGAATTCTTATGGCCACAATAACCGTGATATGAAAAATCTAATATCGTGACAGCCCTAGTACAGATAAAGGTGATGTATCTGTTACAGGATATGGAGGAGGCAGCTGTCAAAAGTGAGAGATGTAAATTAGTTTGGGCTAATTGTACATTACTCAAATCAGTCTTGTGTTTCTACCTCAGCAATATTTCTTAAGAACGAACCATGGGTAATAATCACAGTACCCTTCCCATTCAGAAAAGTAAACTCTGCAGGAATAGTACCTTTATTGTAATCAACCAGAACACATATTATCAGAGAACTGAGGCAATTAAAGGCCCTCTGTGATTGTTTTTTCCCATTTTATAACATAAATCCCACTTTGAAGGATATGCTTGATCTATAATAAAACCCAGTTTGGACATTTTCAATCTATGGAACACAGATAAAGGATTTAATACTAACTTTTTGGCAGCACTTTAACTACCTCAGCTTGTGAATTGTTGCCCTGCATGTACCCGAGGGAAACTTTTTTCAGTCTGCTGTACTACTTTTTTGTCTGCTACTCATTCATACTACTTCAGCAAGCAATGACCACCTTTATCAATTTTAGATGAAAGTTTATATTCTGGTTAAATTGTTATTATAATTCTTGCTTAGATTTCTAGAAATTAGACTTTCGGTTTAATCTTGTTAAGAAATCATGACACTTAAAGGTTATGGGTGATTCAGTGCTGTGTCTATATAGTACAAAGGCAATTTTTATATAATTGGTGCTATGTGACTAAAGAAAATTGAGAAAAAGGGCTATGGTGTTCCCAAGTTTTGCATCATTCATCTGACTGTAGCTGACAAATAAACTGGGTGCACGTAACATGGAGAACGAATACACATTGTTCATTTACATATAAATGGTCAAATTATGACACTGTTCTGATTAATATCAACATTCTTGTGCATGTAAATGCAATCAATGAGAAATTAATGTCAAAACACACAGACATACAATATCCACTAAACACATCATATTCAAAGAGTGATATTGTTATTTTTTAAAACGTTATACTTTGATTTGTTTGAATATGTCAATTTCCAAAACCATGATTTTACAATTGGCTTCATAATATTTGTCTCAGCTGAGTTTGGGAAACTCATTTCAGTAACTGAATATTAATATAGTTCCATCTTCTGCCGATCTCAACAAATATTACCCAGGTCTTTACTATTAGAAACCTTTCTCTTTTCATTTCCTTCCCCATCATACATCACCTTGCATCATGCATAACCCTAATTTACATTACTTAATTAACCTTAGTGGCCCAGCGGGAATGTAGATATTTTTTATAGTTTAGTCAGAGGTGATATTTCCACACTGTGCATCTCAAGACACTTAACCATTAAAACAGTATAATCTTCTACCCACAAAAAGTGTCAAATAAAAATGTATACCTTCAAATTGGTTCTTTAAAGTCAAATACACTGACATTAACACTGACATAAAGCATTTATATAACAGCAAAATGTGTTGTAATCGCTGAACAACAATTCAGAGTGAATAATAATGATTTTTCCTAGATGTTTCATAAGGGGCAGGAAAAGACATTAAATGCTAATGTTTAACCTCCACCGTAAAGAACGTCTTGTCTTGCTTCCTAATAAGAATAAAAGTGAGCCTGACGTGTGCTGCATTAGTCCCCTCACTCCTCTCTGATCTTCTAATAAGTGGGAAAGAAGATTCTCAGGTCTAGTATAGTTGATCGACAGAAGTCAGCACAGTTGGCACTTGCACCTTTCAGGGAGTGCCATATAACAAACTTATAGTTCCACTAAATGAATCAGTACAGTTTATATATTACAAATGGCTTTTTAAAAGTAATTAGCATGTAATCGATTTTTTTTTTTAAATATCAGAGATAGTAAACAGACCTGTTTACACAAGATCAAAGATTTTGTCAAATTTCTTAAATTTCTTACATGTACAATATGATAATTCATATATGTGTGTGTGTGTGTGTGTGTGTGGTTAATGTGATTGGTAACACTTTACAATAAGGTTCATTAGTTAAAATTAGTTAACTACTTTAGTTAATACGAACTAAGAATGAACAATACTTCTAGAGCGTTTATTAATCTTAGTTAATGTTAATTTCAGTATTTACTAATGCATTATTAAAATCAAAAGTTGTGATTGTTACCATTAGTTAATGCACTGGGAATTAACATGAACTAATGATGAACGACTGTATTTTCATTAACTAACATTAACAAAGATTAATAAATACTGTAAAAAAATTTTTTGTGGTTCTTGGTTCGTTCCTGTCAGTTAATACATTAGCTAACATAATGGAACCTTATTGTAAAGTATTATCATGTAATTGTATCTGTTTATATTATTTAATGGACATGAGCTGACATGAATTACCAATAAACAGATATATAATGTTAATAATATTTTTGGGGTTTTAAAGAACTCTTTTATGCTCACCAAGGCTGCGTTTATTTGATCAAAAATACAGTAAAACAGTTACATTGTGAAATTTTATTGCAATTTAAAATAATTTTACATTTGACTTTGGGCTGTCAAATCAATTATTCATGATTAATTGCGTCCAAAATAAAAGTTTGGTTACATAATATGTGTGTGTATTTATTTGAAAGTACTAAGTACTTAAGTATTTAAGAAATATTTCATATATGTATATACTGTATGTATGTGTGTGTGTGTGTGTGTGTGTGTGTGTGTGATGATTTAAATATAAATTATGTTAAAACTTAATTGTGTGTGTGTGTGTGTGTGTGTGTGTGTGTGATGATTTAAATATAAATTACATATTTCAGACAGCTCTAATTTGAACACATTTTAAAATGTGATTTATTCTTGTTATGGTAAAACTGAATTTTCTGAAGCTATTACTACATATTTTCAGTGTCGCATAATCCTTTTGAAACCATTCTAATATACAAATTTGGTGCTCAAGAAACAAATATTTCTATTATAAATGTTGGAAACAGTTGTGTTTTGGATTTGTTCAGGATTTATTTATGAAAAGAAAGTTTAAAAACAGCATTTATTTTAAATAGAAATCTTTCATAACATTATAAATTTCATTACTGTCACTTTTAAAAACAACAATCCCCAAACCTGTTTATTAAACATATATGTGTGCACATATTACTGAATGCCCTCTTCACTGTATTCATTCAGCTACTGACAGCTCACTAACAGTAACATGAAGACAAAAATGGCTTAAATCATTGTGACATGCTTTTTAGCAAATCTCTTTACTCCATTACATTTTAAATGGCTTCCCCAATCATAAGAAGATTTCTTAATTGAACTTTTGCCGGGGGGCTCATATTATGCATGAATAAGGAACTGAGAGTGTGCCTGTCATGCATTAAAAGGACGATATGATTTCTGCTCCAGCTTTGCTCAGTCTCCTTTCATACAGGGCTACAGATGAGCATAGAGAGGAGCAAAGGGACAGAGAGATAACTTGCTTTTAGATCCCACACATTTGCTTCACCTGTCTGAAGCATATACAAAAATGAAATCACACACTTATTTCAGTATCCATTTTGATATTTAGCCAAAATGCACATTTTACATTTGCCACATATTTAATATTGATGCAAATTATTCCAGGAGCACAAGGACAAGCCCGTTCAAATTTGCTGTCAGCCACCCCCCATTCTCATTGAAGAGTGGTATTTCATCAAGTCAACAAACATGCTTGCAAAGGAGTGCTACTCACTGCCTCTCACAGCAAGTGTATGGGCATCCCATTTTTAGAAGGTGTTGCTGTAACAGCAAGAAGAAAAGGAATCTGCCATCCAGCCAGAGAAACAAAGACACTTGGGATCTATTTGTTCCAGCTGGAAGTTCAGGAATAATATATGCAGTGCAGTTCACTGCTCGTAGCAAACACAAGTGACCTGTGCCAAAAACAAAAATATCCTGGTGGAATATATAAATGCAAAACCTGTCATAAATAACATTTAATGAGTTTTATAGCTAATACTGAAAAAGTATGTAACTCTAGTATAGAAATGAATCCAATGGTGAATAAAAAATGGAAAATTAAATATTTTCAGCCACTCTTTTATTTCTTTCCACCAACCGTGAACTGCACAGGATTGTGGGATATTACAGACAGCAAAGGATATACATCTGCACTGCTCCATGAACCAACTTGGATAAGGCACTGTTATGCGAACACTGGATTCAGATGTTCCTTGATGCCTTCCTACTTCTATACACTACCTAAGAAGGCGTCATTTTTTAGTTTTCACAACCATTAACTCGAGGAAGGCAACATGCTAAAGAATCATGAAGCTGAGGGGTTAATATACAGAGAGGTGGCTGGCACACAATCATTTGTTCCATCAGTTAGTCTAAGAGAAGAATATGAAAAAACAATAATAATAATAAAAAAAACTTCTACAGTCACACTTCTAGTAGCTCACGGCTAAACAAGGTTTTCCTGTGGCCTCCAATTGCTACAAAATATAGAAGTGACCTGGCACGTCCCGTATCATTATAACAGGGTATCAAGCCATCTATCAATTTCAGTTGTGGAACAACATCAACATATTTATCAAAATATTAATGTAGCTGGCATTAACCTATTAGCCTGCACATGATTACACAGTGATAGAGAGCTGTGGCTTGATAAGTTTTCAAATGGGAAGCTGTTAGGAACAGCTGATCCAATCAACATACCCATTTTAAATAGCTCACTCTCTACATACTAATGTCTGGAGGATTGCAGTAGCTGGTTTATCAAAGTGTGTGACTATGCAATCTGCAGGTCAAATTTATACTGCAGGACAACTAAATCAAGTTAAAAGACTGTTTATGAAAATGGAGACATATCATTAAACATTCATTCTATCTTGAGACACTGGCCTAATGATTCTGTTTTGTCAGGACAAGGTTACTGCCAGATCAAAATTTTGATCAACTGCATCCATTAGCACTAATTTAAGACATCTGGAAGCATATGACCTGTGTAGAATCTGAAAGATGTGTGTATTAAACCTCAAACATAACTAGATTGACTTGCAAATCCTGGTAAACTTGGACTGCAAACATTTCATAAACACTGTGTAATTTAAAGCAATGGTTTACAAACTGCTGGTTAGCAAGGTCCCATTAACCCCTCCTAGCATCCTTAAAAATGAGCCATGAGCAACAACCTCATTCCAAATCTATTACTACCAGTGTTGGGGAAAGTTAATTTTAAAAGTAATGCATTACAATATTGCGTTACACCCTAAAAAAGTAACTAATTACAGTATGTTACTTAGTTACTTTTTATAGAAAGTAATGTGTTACATTACTTTTGCATTACTTTCACTTTCACTACTTTTTAAATATGAGCAGGGCTTGACTGTTTTTAATATAAGAAGTTCTATTTATAGCAAATAAAAAAGCCCTTTTACACCAAAAAGTGTAATGAATAAACCTCAGGCTGAAGGAAAAGTAAATTCACATCTGTACAGTAGAATGCAGGAGAAGAAGGTTCAACACTCTTCAGCAATAAAAAACAATGAAGCACAATTGTTAGTTTATCTAAAGTCATTTTTGTTTATTAGTATGGTTGAACTGGATCATCAAAGGTCAGCAACAAAGACACTGGTTAATAAAATGGGATTAGATACATATGTGTTATTTAACATATTTCATTATTGCAGGTTTGCATCATATTCTGAGTTTTAATTCATTTTGATGAATACTAAATCAGTTTTTTTGTGAGTGGGATGAATTAATGCACATTCACATTTAGTCTAGAACTACAGTAACATCATGTTCACACAGCGTACTCAATGCCTCTGTACTTCTGATTTCTCCCAATATGGGGACAGGAGACTTGTCAGTCAATAAATGGTAAAATAAAGTAACTGGCGTTACTTTTTTGAAAAAGTAACTCAGACATTTTCTTGTAAATTAAAAAGTAATGCATCACTTTACTAGTTACTTGAAAAAAGTAATCTGATTACGCAACTCATGTTACTTGTAATGCGTTACCCCCAACACTGATTACTACCACTAAGTATTGCGTCAGCCGGGCAACTGCCATTGAGTTAAATGGGAACACATGACTTTCTCTAGATATTACATCCTGGTTATAATAGTGAAGGGTGATTAATTACTGAAATATGACACTTGTACTGTTTTATATATTTAAGGGTGTTGTGGTAGAATTTTCGCATCGGGCACAGCGATCCTTGAGAGTTATATTACTGTTAACTGATTAAACCACAATTTAATCACTAAAGCTGTGGAAATGCTGTAAAAGCAATTTTTTTTTCAACATTCTCTGATTTGAAAAAAAAAATGCTTTGTGTGCCGCTTTTCATTTGAGTCAACGTCTACCACAAACATCTGTCCAGCAATGAATGTCCAGCTATTTTAATCATATAAGAGCACTTTGATTTAAATGCTTCGTTTTCATTTCATTTCATCAGGGAGGAAATATTTCAGCAAAATCCTGCCTCATCTTTAACACCACCTTGTAATATCCATTCCAAAACTGTTGTTGCTAAACAGATTTTTTGCTGCCTTACTTTTTGTCCCTTTGAGAAAAAGAAGGCACATTTTAGAAAAATGGGCTCTAAAGTGGATGCAGTAGCAGTCTGTCCTTTCTAAAGTAAGTAGTTTGCATCAAGTCACCTCTATAAAAGCAATTCAGCAATGTGCTTTACAAAATCAAAATGACAGAATGGTATTTGAAGCTTCCTCTTTGTTCCCCTATGAGGAACAGCTTATTCCAGTTGGTGGTTCTCTGAAGTGGACTGTCTCACCTGAAAATCAAAAGCATCTGGATGGAGAAGATGAATAAACTTTAAACAGTCTCCTTCAGCCAAACTTACCCTATCTATTCTGAGACAAACCTGTCAACTCATTTTGCTTATATCCAATATCGAAATGTAATATATGACATATTTTCACATAATATACATTCTCTGGGTAGAAGAAGATAGAAGTTCATAACATATATAAAACTATGTATGTGTCTACTTTATATTTTACTTGTATATGCAACTTTATTAAAAACACAAGTAGCCCTATAAATACAGAAAATACAAATATATACAAAATATCTGTATGTTAATATATGTTTTTATAATAATACATGTCTATCTTTTATATTAACTTATATAATATCAACATATATTGATGAGTTTTAGGATGGATATACATATACATGACATGCATGTCCAAAAATGTTTTACATATACATAAACAAACATATTTGTATGGGCTAGATATACATGTTAATATATGAACTTGTTCCAATTTCTAATATGTTTCATATATGTTTTTACTTTTATATGACAATATATGTCATATATGGAAATTGAACATATTTATGTATATTACAGTTTCGTACAAGATCACTTGTATATCATAAAATTTCATGAACTTAAAAAAGACCTACTGTAATTAATACCAATATACAGACTAAATGAAAAAATAATAATTTCCTATTTTTTTATTAGCTGTACAATTTAAGAAATTATTCAAAATTATTCAGACACCAGATATAATTTTTAATATTTTTTTTTTTACTAGTGGGTGCAGGACACTATAGTTCATTTATATAAGTGAGGGTAGCAAAATAAAGTAAACTGTGACATATTATACCCAAAAATTCCTCATACAGTGGACTACCAGTAAAACTGATGAAAATTTGGGACCAAAAACTATTCAGACACTTTGACCTGACCACGTTTTGCTTAATTGTTATCGGATATTATCAAGATGAATTTGTTCTGACACAGTTCTTGTCATATTTTATTACCATTTTCTAAGCTTTAGGGAACTGTGATAATGTGTGAAATGTTGAAGGTGTCTGAATAAATTTTGGTTTGACTGTAAATGATCCTCTAGCCGTTGCTTTGCTGCACTAAAATATGTAAGTATATCACTTCTTTTTTGACATTTAAAAATCCTGAAATAAGCTATTCCGATCATTTGTGCATGTTCTTTCACAGTGCACATGAATTGTGCAGTTTCAGAGAAGTCTAGATATTAGAGTTACGCAGCAGGCACGGGCCATTAGCTAAAGTGCTTAGTCGTCAGTTGTTTCCAGGCCACCTGGTGTTTAGGATAAGTTGCACTTGTATTGATCGCTGTTGTAATATTAATCACTTCCCTCTTAAAGTGTGACAAAATCTGTACCAAAATAACTAAGCTGTGGGAGACTCTTTGCCTGAACTCTCCTTAAACCCAGAAACTTTGAGAGCGAAAGCATTTGATTCAAATTCCCTTAATATCCCAAAATGTACAGCAAACATAACAGTGTAGAGTTTTAAATCTTTAACAAGAAAACACATATCAAAGTGTTCCCTGAGCATGGGCCAGAGTCATTTCCTGTCCAGATTGAAGTCAGGTGTACTGTTCACTGGCCCTAAAGCTGCATGCAGTACCAGGAGGCCTGACTATCATTCTGAAATAAATAAAATATGTGCTTAAATAAACACTGGAAGGGTACCAGTGGCTGAGCATGAAATTTAACAAACCACAAGGTTTGCTTTTTTTAATCCTTGCCAGTAATGATACATTCTTCATAATGTGCTACCAAGGTGAGAGATGATAAAGTTGATCATTTTTATTTCTTTCATTATTTCTGAATAAATTACTTTATAATGATGTAGCTAGGCTAATGATATAACAATGAAACATGACAATAGCTAAATATTACAAAGATAATCAGATTCAAATAAATACAAAAACAACACTTTTTTTCTACATGTCTTGGGGGAAGCACTAAAATTTTATCCTTTTAAGACAGTAGGTGTCTACTTATAAGTATGACCCACAGCAAAGTATCTTCACTAGACTTCTACTAATTACCATTAATTCCAGTTCAATAAGCCTTTTTGTGCAGAGGCAAAATATTCAGACTGAATAGCGGTGACGTAAGGTATGTGCAGACTTTCATAACCATGGCCAATTTAGTTCATTTGAAAGATAGCATAAAAATGACTTAATATCCCTTTTGTGGAGAGTTGTGCTATCTCGATTTTGGTTTTAAGATTATGACTAATTAGCATTAATAGTGATTAATGTTTTAATGTAAATTAATGTTGCAAATTATTTACAATTAAAAAAAATGTTTACTGTTATTTAAAATTTCCTTATAACCTGGACCAGTTACAACTGTTGTCATTTAATTATATGCATGCTTATTCAACAGCACACACCCCACTGTGCTCCCCTGCACTCGAGATAATCTGAGCCAGTGTGAGTACTTTGTAATAGCTGTAATTGCCACACAAATACCTGATGAGTTGTCAAGGACTGCTTTTATCTTATCCCAACTATAATAACTTCAAATCATATGCAATGCTACCATGTAAGGATGTCCTTATAACCTCACACAAATGAACACTGGGGTAGGCAATGAAATATTGATGCTCTCTGTGCTGAACATTAAATCAACAGCAGCATATACAGGCTATAACCTAAAATTGTAAGTTATTCTTTTTATACATGTTCATATGGCAAAACGTGCTTTCTAGTGATAAAAGTTTGATTAAAATTAGTAATAGGCTTGCTAGCCAAAATTCGTAGCCAAAGTAGGTGACCATAACAACAGAACGCTGCTCGCAAGTTTTCCATTGCGATAAGATTCAGGGTGCTGTGCAAGTTCTGTTGTTACTGTATGCATGACTTGTACATAACCTGTATCACAAAAACTAGTGTTCTGTTTAAATTGTATTTTAGATAAGTGACGTCTAGCTAACTATACAATACTAAATCGATAAGTTCGCGAGACGAACGTCGACAGTTTATGCTACGAAATTACTTTTATATTTAATAATTTTACATTTTATTTATTTAGAAAAGGATTAAATTGCTTTAAAATACCCTTAAAGTTATGGTATAATTAACAAATTGCTTAACCTATTAAATGAAACCGAATGAAAGATACATGTAGGCCTATCATTTGAATTTATTAGATCAAATGCATAAAATAAATCAGTATTACGAACAGGCTACATTAGGTTTCACTGTATGAATGCCGTACTGTACGATTCGGTAGGCTAATTCGAAATGATTTATGTGATTATGGTAAGCAAGCACGTTAACTTTTTCGGACGAACTTAAGAAGAGCCACCTAATATTTTTTATTGTTGTTAAATTCTTTTTTGAATTCCGTTCACTGGTTACAAGTTGAGCACAGTCCCAATCACTGGAAAAGACGACCTTACATGCAAAAATTATTTATAAAGACCAAACCCGCCTGTGCACGATCCCCTCATTTTACAAATGATCACCTTAAAACATAATAAATTATAAACGCCTGATACGCATGATACATGCTTCAAGAACAGATATTTATCTGTATCAAACATGATTAATATAACGGCACAAACATGCACCTCAGCGACGCCACACCAAACAGGAGCCTGAATATGATGGCAGAAGAAAACATAGTTTACCTTCAGCGAGAAGGCGCATCGCGTGCACGAACGACGGGTCCAAGCTCTCCTTCTCGGCAACGAGCTCTGGCAGGTACTTTTCCTGATCCATCACTGGATTCCTCTCCTGGAGTGCACCACGAGTGCAGGTGAGACGACCAAAGTGGTGAAAAATGGAATGGGTGTGTGGATGTTGCGTTTAAATAGACTGCGTAATATCGGGGAGGGATCGTGTGGTTTTCGCGCACAACGTGGAAGATATCAATGCATTGTACCCATGTCCTCGAGTCTCTGATGTAAAACCTCCCACCTCAGACTCCGAATCTGTTCTCTCACTCCGCCCATCTATATCTGGATTGGTCATGGCAGAGAGCAAACTGCATGCAAATGTCAGATATTGTCTATATGATTGAACAGGGGACATTCTGAGACCCCACTGCTGATCTGTCACCCCTGTCCATGGTTCTGAACACCTAATCTTCATTCTAAATCTATTGTTTTGTACTCTCTGACAAGTAACCTTGGATTTCCTTTGCATGTTTGCTTTGGAAATACATCAGACAGCAAACATTGCATTTTTGTGACAGTATTATTAAGCAAGTACAATTGGATACTGAATTCAATGTGAAATAATTGTCTGGGTCATTCGTCATATGCTTTAAAGGAATAGTTCATCCAAATTATATGAAAATTTAATCACCATTTAAATCACGTTTAGGCCATCCAGGATGTAGATTATTATTATTTTTTTTATCACTGGAATAGATTTGGAGAAATTTAGCATTACTTCACTTGCTCACCCATGGATCCTCTGCAGTGAATGGGTGCTGTCAGAATGAGAGTTCAAACAGCAGATAAAAACATCACAATAATCCACACGACTCCAATCCATCAGTAATGTCTTGTGAAGAGAAAAGTTACATGCTACATGAAGGAACAAATCCATCATTGTGGAGATTCGAGTCCATAATCCATAATTACATTGCCCTAGTGAAACAGTGAAAAAGTCCATACCCTGTTTTCCTTTCACATCAAAATCCACCAACATATTTGACTGGAACTATTTTGGACTGTTTTTTTCTCTGCATATTTTTCTCCTGATTCAGACGAGGCGGCTTTTTTACTTGAGAAAGCAATATTATGGATAGCTGGAAACAACATTGAAAATATAGTAGTAAAAATTATTTTTTTTAATTGGAAAGGCGCATATAACAGATATTCAGGATAAACATAAGTTTTCTATTGCAGACAGCAGAGTTGGAAGGAAATTTGGTAACAGCCATGAATACTAATCAGTGGATTTCCCATTTGCCTCAGTTTGCCAAGATGGATTAAGCTGTTGTGACAGACAGTCACAGATAGTGCAAACACACACACTAACACTTAGCCAAGCAGCTAAGCACATATGAGGGGGAAGGAAAGTTAGCCACAGAGGAGAAGAGGAGAGAAGAGAGAGAGAGAGAGAGAGAGAGAGACAGTGTAAGGAGAAAGAGGGACAGGACCAGCTTGCCTAATTAATAACTGAATGGATTACAGTGCTGTTGGCAAACATCTGTACCCCAAGTGTCATATTTACTGTCTGCCTGTGAACTATGAACATAATTACAGAATACTGGTCCACACAGACAGAGTGTTACATGATAATGCTACAAATGAAAAACCATTTGGCACAAGTAATCAAAAAGTAAAACATAAAACAGTACTCACGTGAGACTTTTGATCCAGAATATTCCAAAATATAAAAAGGGGTTTATGAAAATAAAAGCATACAAAAATAGAAAGTATGCTACTGCATTAGATAAAACATTTTTATCGGTATGCAAAAATTAATATAGTGTAATATGTCACACAAGACATGCAATATAAAAGCTAGTTTGCATTACTCTTTTCATTAAATATTTAAATGAATTATCAAAATAAATAAATAAATAAAAGTCCAAAAGTCCATACTATTAAAATATCGAATCACATCTTTTATTTCTGACAAGTTATACTAACTTTAGTACATTTCTAAACATCACTTTAATTTAAAATGACAAAAAAAAAAGTTTTTTAAGACAGATGTTTTCAGTTCTCACATTAGAGCACCTTAATTTCCTGTGTGACTTCCAATTCAGGAATAGCTGACAGGTTCATGGTGTATTTTACGCTTTAACACTATAGTCCGAATCAGTTTGGCAATAGGATAATCAAATGGAATTGGGGTTTCTATATTGATTTCAGAGGGTGGTGAATAGGAAGGGATTAAGGAAAAAGAAATAGGGTTTGGGGAGGATCAACACCTTCTATACATCACTCACCACTCAACATAATGAAATCCTTCTGAAGGGCAAAAGCTATCAGTTGCTATTATATATGCTTCTTTTGTACAGTATATTAACTGTATAAAACTTTTACTGCTTCATCAAAAGCTTGCAATTCATCAGAAGTCTCTCACTTAAGCTAATTTGTTGCTTTTGTGTTCTCATTTTTACAAAATATATGCCTGTTTATTACATAAGTCTTTATTTTCATATTGGTGAGAGAAAACATCAGGGGATGACCATTTATGGTGATATTATGATATTGTTCCACAGTTATCCAACACCACCAATCAGTTCCTTTACCATATTTGTATTCAGCAACTGTAGAAATAAATAAATGCCACTATATCGATCTTCTGAGGCATCCGGTCAAGAAAAAACAACTAGAGCAGCCTCTGTAGTTACACTTAACAGCTTGGCATAATTTATTCTTTTGCATCATTTTTAAACTAGTAAGAATGGCTTTCTGCAGCACTCTAGTGGCCAAAAATAACACAACAGGATCAGGTAAGGCCAGTGTTTCTCAATCGATTTTGCTTCAGGTCCCAGATTTTTACATTAAATGGGCAGTTACTCACAATATGCAATTTCTTAAATCTGAAGAGGAAACTGATAATTTTGGTTTTTAATTGTCACTTAAAATTCAATGGTTTCATGCTGGGCAGCCAACAAATCAAAACACAAAACAAATTCTGGCTTGCACAAATTTGTAATAGTTTTCGTTTCCTGTTGTCACATTAACACGAAATTGGACAGTGTTTAATTGGAAAAGTGATGCATTTTACAAATATTAACTTTCATAAACATTTTTTTAAAGAACAAAAAAACATCTGTTATGAAAACTTTAGAGAAAGTCCTCAACATTCAAAATATAACTGTCAAACATCAAATCTGTTTTTCTGGCAAAAAAAAAAAAACTTTATTTATTAAAAAAAAAAAAACTTTCAGCAAATCAAGTCATTCATCCTGGATTGATGGCACATCAAGCACTGAAGGATAATTAGACTTTTTTTTTTAAATGCAGGGAAAATACATGATGAATTGCAAGGCTGTAACAACACCATGTGTTAGGAATAATTAATCTTTATTACATAGTCAAAATAAGTAGAGCTAAAGTACATTGACTATACACCTCACCTTTACAAGCTCCCTAACAACTATTAAAAACGAATAATGTTTAGCAGTATGCAACATTTTCAAAATCCTGAGCTGCACTTTAATGAAGCATTGAGTGAATATAATAATCTCAGTGACAATATCTTTGTTATCATAACTGAGTGTGTGTGTGTGTGTGTGTGTGTGTGTGTGTGTGTGTGTGTCAAAAACTTTGAGCGAATATAATAAGCTCAGGGACAATAGCTTTGGTATTTTAGCAGAGTCTCCAATTGTGGAAATGCAATAGCCCACAGTGTGAATTATTAACCAGCACTATTGAGAGAGAAATCAGGAGAGGGGAGGAAATGGGGTAATGGGATATTAAGTTTTGCTCAATTTGAGGACGTAAGGGTTCACATGACATCTCAGGCCCTTGTGTCACATCAACCTCCCGCTTCTTCACTGGAGATTTATGTATTTATTTATTTTTACAAGCTCTCTGCTTCACACAAAGCAATCCATTCTACCCTGACAGATGGAGAGAGCTATTGAAGACGAAACAGTACAGACTGTCTTAGTCCGTAGTACAATCTGTTGTACAAAATTTTGTTGCCAATGAAAATGAGAGACAGAGGTCAGGAGATATAAAGTAATCTTAATGGGAGATAATGCAGTCAAACACATTCATAAAATCCTATTTTTATTAATAATAAAATGTTCGATATCATAACAATCTAACAATTCAGTTACAAACAAGTTACAGTAAATACATTTTTGGTCACAATTTAGAATACATCATCTATGAATAATATAAACACAGGAAGAAATGAGTAACACAATATTAACATTCTAACTACAAATAACTAAAAAGGAACTATTATATAAACAGATTCATAATTAATGTGAAACTAAACAATAACTAATGATGGACACCTTAACATTTTAACCTACTTGGTCATTTAATCAGTTACATAATCAAACATTTCAGGTCCTAGTTTTCTTTGGCCAGAATTGATGGTTAAAAAACTGTCCAAACTCCTCAATAATGAGTTTATTATAAACATGCAGCTTTTCGCTTTATAAGATGTTAACTGACGGTCTGGAATCGTGTGGATTACTTATGGATTATTGTGATGTTTTTAACAGCTGTTTGGACTCTCATTCAAATCTGTTCCGATGAAGAAACAAATAACTACATTTTGGAAAACCTGAGGTGAGTAAGTTTTCAGCTAATTTTCACTTTTGGGTGAACTGTTCCTTGAACTGAACACATTCAAGAACTGTTTATCTATAAATATCAATTCTACTTTTACAAAACCTTGTTTTCAGGACTTACAGGTCAAAGGCTGTGGTAGTCAGAGACCCAGTGCCCCTGGTCCCACTGGTTTGCATATAATTACAGTAGAATATACAGTAGGCCTATATCGAGCAGTAGAATGTGTGAGTGGTGGGCACACAGCTGTTCGTGTTCATTAAAAGATTATGATTCATAAAGGTCAGCATTAAGGCAAAATGTGTTAAGGCAATGTTAGGACAGCACATCTAAATTAGGCTTATGATGGTGAAGGCTAGAGCAGATAATGGCTGCCACTGCCCTTGGCCATAAGAGTCCCCGCAGCCAGCAGGGTTAAATAGTGAGTTTGCAGTACCCTGACAAGCCCAAACCGTTTGTCATCAACAATAATTTCCACTGTGAGCTCCCTTTAAAAGAAAGTTTAATAAGAGCCTCTGGGCAAAAAAAATTGGTGGATATAAAAGACCTTACATTAGTAATTGAAATAGCTTTTTTGACCCACAGGGCATCCTAATATCAGCAGTTATTACAGTTTGCCTATTCTACTGAGGGAGCTCTCCATGATCAATTAAAATTAACTAATTTTATTGCTCCTCAGGCTACTTGTAAACAGTGCTGGACGTGTCTTGTCTTTTGAGGACCACTACTGACAAAAAGATAAATAGTACTCAAACAGCTGAGGGTTTTCTGTGTATAAAACAATCAGTTTTCAAAGAGACCTAATCACCTGTCATGGAAAATTAATTTGATCAAAAATACAGTAAAACAGTAAAACTGTGAAATACTACAATTTAAAATAGCTGTTCTCTATTTTGATATATTTTAAAATGTAATTCATTGCTGTGATGGTAAAGCTTTCGGCATCATTACTCCAGTCTTCAGTGTCACATGATCCTTCAGAAATCAATCTAATATTCTGATTTGCAGCTTAAGAAACATTATTATCAATGTTGAAAACAGTTGTGCTGCTTAAAATTTTTTGGAAACATGATACTTTTTATTCAGAATTTCAGGATTCAAAAGAAGAACAACATTTATTCAAAGTAGTAACAACATTTATAATGTAACAAAAAATAAATAATTAGAATGGTATTCGTAAGCTTCAAAATGTAAACTTACAATGTAAATGTAAAAAAAAAAAATAAGACTGATCTAGTTTCATGAGTATATTTAAAAAATGAAAAGTATTTCATAATAATAATATTAGATGTTCTAATAAAAAATGTTATGAAAGACTGATAAGCAAATGTGTTTAGTGTAAATACCTGGTGAGATTAATACATAATAATAGATAATAACAGTATAATAATTAATAATATAAATCATTCTAAAATGTGCCTACAGAATGCATTCCAGGCAAATTACATTATCTTGGATTGAGGCTTCAGCATCTCACTAGTTGTATGGAATACTGGCCAAGGAAAATGAGGAATGAACTACATTGTAAAATCAAAGTGAAATTTACCGCAAGAAGAGGTTGAAAAAAATTATGAAAGGTCATAACATTGTAACAATCACAGGACATTAAACCAGTGGAGTCAGTGTACCCCTTCAGTATACAGCCAACCATTTTTCTCTTTCGCTTGTGCTGGGGGAATCTAATACATTTAATTGCCACAAATGTACAGCATACAGAAGGTTAGCAGAAATATGTGGCATTGATTTTAAGAAACAAATGGTTCTAAGGTGCAAATGAATGTTTAAGTAGAGAGCAATGCCTCACGCTGTATATGCATCCCCATACATCATAGTGCAAGTCATTGGGAGTGTCTGCCATTAGTTTTGCCGTGTGGCAGTAAAAGGAAATGAGCTTGCTAGCATTCTCAGGGACAAACAACAGATAGTATTTCCCTACTCATTAGTTGCAAACCACATCTAAATAAAGAATCCATAGCTTAAGTGCTTGATCTCCCAGTTGTCTTCTTAAATGCATGAGCAATACCCACTAGGAGAAATATGATGCGTTAATTCATCATTAACCCGATGAGATTGGGTTAATATATGACCTTTGGCTCTAAAACACATTTTCTTTCATTTTTTCATTCACTAAAGAAATCTGTCAAGCTCAGTCTGACAGACGTGAATTGCTAGATGATTCATTTCCAGACATGATACATAGATCATAATAATCTTTTAGTTTTCCTCATGCCACTGCCTTTAATGAACACATCTATTCAACTCAGTCACCTACATTTATTATCATACACACATAATCTTTGATTCTTGAAGACTTTTTAATCAGTTAACAGATCACTGAATTATGGTTTATTTAGTATTGGTAAAAAAAAAAAGTTATATTGAGTTATATTTAATAAAATACTAAAAACAGTTCACTCTATTTAATAAAATGACTAAACATGAACCTTTACTATATATTTTATCAAATCCAAATAATGCATATACAAGAGAAAATGAATAATCAGTAGATGCTCTGAAGCAATCTGGACACTTTATGTCTACACATACAGTAAGCATAGATTTAGCTAGGAAACGTAGGAAGATGTTCAACTACCAACATACAATGGGACATTACTATGTACCTTCCCACCTAATGCCGGTGGGATATATCCCACTCAATGTCACACCGTGCTCGTTCATTTTGATGAGAGAAGAACTGGTCCCCTGACTTAGCCTGGTTTCTTCCAAGGTTTTATTTTTTCCTCCATTTCTGCCATTGTCGCCTTTGGCTTGCTTAGTTGGGGTCTAAAAGACACTTAATATTCAGCAATATCATCAATTTGATGGCAATGACACTATGGATGTGAACAAAACTTGAACTGAATTGAGCTGAATAATGACTTTATTTTCTCCTGTAGAACTGATTTAAATGAATTCGTTCATAATTAATGAATTTTGCAACATCAACACTGTTACTGAACTGAAATTAATCAACACTGAACTGATTCAAGCTGAATAATGACACTACTGTCTTCAGTAGAGCTGATTATCGCTGTTTCATAATGAATGGACTTTACACAGTTATTAAACTGAGTTGAACCAACATTGAACTGTCAGGAGCTGAATAATGACACTATTGTCTTTCTACTACTGCTTAGCAAAATATTTGAGCTACCTCATTTTTTAACCCCAGTGTGGTCTTCGGTCATTTTTGACCAGAGAATTTTACATTTTGAATTTTTAAAAATCGTAGCTTCACCTGAATGGAACAAAACTTGGTGACTTGTTCATGGCACTTGGTATGTGAACACACACACACAAAAAACAAAAAACCTAAGGGCATGATTCGAAAAAGCAAACTGGTCATAAAAAAATTGTAAAAAATGACCGACCATAGGAAATGATTGGGGAAAAAAAAATACAGAAATTTTTTATGTGTACAATCTACAGTGTTGGGGAGTAACTAGTTACATGTAACGTTGTTACGCAATTTAATTACAAAATAAATGTAACTGTAATCAGTTACAGTTACTAAGAAAAATGTGTAATTAAATTACAGTTACTTATGAAAATTTTAACTATTACAAGGGGGATTACATTTGAATATTTACACACATCCACATACATATTTAATTGATATGGACTAGTGTCTGTGAATGTAAAGCCGCAAAAAGACAATATATGAACCCTGCACGTTCTGCGTGTCTGTGGAAATCAGGCGCGGACTGGCCATAGGGAGAACCGGGACAATTCCCGGGGACCTGGCAGGTGATTTGGCCTGGTATTTTAATATTATTATTGTATAGTTGCAGGCCGACATTTTCTAGATACCTATTTTACATCTTGACAGGAAACATCCTATACGTATTGCAAATGAGCAAACACTCTGAAAAAAAAAAAACGTCTTGCAGATGTAACTGCAGACGTAAAAAAGACGTCTCCGTGATGCACGTATAGGCTATGCTATCAGGGCCATGGTTTTATTATAGTAGCTTTTTGTTTTCTTTTTAGGGTTTTTTTTTTTTTTTTTTCTTTTTTTTTTGGAGTATTTATTACCATTTGTATAATCAGTTTTACTACAAACACTGTGGTTAAACCACATTTAGTGTAGCAAAACCATGGTTGTTTTTTTTTTTTGTACAAAAAAATTCCACAAGGGATATCTTGTAAGTAACTTCCTACCAGTATTTTCCATACAAATGTCAAAGAACACTGTAAAATATTGTCATTTTTAGTGGGTTTTTAGCCCCTGACTAGTGGTCTGTCTGTTTTACAAACACACAAGCAATAGATCATTTTAGAAAATTAACTTCAAAGATAAAAAAGAATTAGGGAGAATCAATGAATTATGAATAATTTACTGCCATTATGTGAATATTTAGTAATCATGTAATCATTAAAAAGGTAACTGTAGTCTGATTACAATTATATAAAAAAACAAATCTTAAAAGTAATTTAAAATAATAAAATATAATCAATTACTACCCAGCATTGTCAAAGCAAAAAATAGAAAGTAAAAACTGAATGTCCTTCAACTGTAGAAGTACAACATTTAGAATCTTGATGCATTTTTACTTTCGTTTTTAATGACAGTTGCCACAGCTTTATTTTAGAAACTATAAAAACAGTGGCATTTTGGTCAAGACCCTGGTTACCATGGTGCATTTTTGTAGTGGTCTTCATTTAGTCATGGCATAATGAATGGACTTTATGGCTTCTGGTTAGTAAAACATATGAAAATTGTTTCAGGTAAACCAAATGGAATTGCCCCTTTCATCTCTCAAGCCCTCACTTTAATAGAGCTTGAGTAAACATGACAGGAGCCTGAAAACCTGCTTCCTGTAAACAGACCCTGTTAGAAAGACCACCGGAACGGAAATTAAGAAACGGTTTCTGACGGACTGATATTGTAGTTGCTACTTCCAGTAGACTGATGCAATAGCCAGATACAGACGTGCGCTCTCCATTATTGTTCAGTGTTGTGCGTTTATGCAAACAAATGTGAGTAATCATGTAAATATTTCATTAACACTTTGTAGTTATAATTGTGAATGTCTGGCGATCTGTGGAATGTTTTTGAGACGTGTAATGACGATCGCGATGTGATCGCGGATAGGCGCTAATTCCATAAGCCGCGTTAGTCTGATCACATTGAACTCACACGTGTTGGTTGTGTATTTCATGCTGCGTCATGCCGTGTATTGGAGTTTACTTTGTTATATAATATTCATATATTATCTGATAGTTGAGTATTCATTTGTGATGAGTGATTTAATCAGTTATTGATATTTTGTGAGTTAATTTGCAGTGAATATATACAGATGTGTATTCATATTGTATTCTTTATCTGTTTCACAGACCACAACGCAATAACCTGTGTCAAATACTGCCATTTGATCCATCACATCTTCAGATGATGTTGTAATTGTATTTCATTTCTCTAACCGGCATCAATGTCCATATTTGTCCGCCAGTAGAACTGAAAATTTAACAATTCTCTAACCGGAATCAATGTCCATATTTGTCCGCCAGTAGAACTGAAAATTTAACAAGGTTGACAGAGGTGGTACCCTGCAACAAATTGGTCCTTCGAGCCGGATACTGGCAACAGCAAACAATATGGACACTGCAGCTAGTGATGCAGCGGAGCCTGTGGTCAGCCCCAAGAGACAAAGTAAACCACCTTCACATCTGAGTGACTATGAGGTTGGCTACATACCCCCCGTGGACCCTCCTCCAATCTCTTCTTCTCGCTGTCACAGCCAACATAAGAGCCAATCGAGGAAAACGTCCCACAGTAAAGCCAGCTCTCATTCCAGATCCAGTGGTCATTCCATTATCTCTGGTGTGCAAGCTACTTCTGCACTCACAAGCAGTCAGGCAGCCATGGTGGATGAGAGAATCAAGCAGAGGCAGTATGACAACCTACTTCAGCAGATAGAGGAGGACACGCTGGCAGAAATAGAATATCAGAAACTGCAAAACACAAGCTAAAGAGGCTCAACGTGTTCAGGAAGAGGCTCTCATGGCAAAGGAAGCACTAACTAACCAATTAGAACGACGACGTAAGCTAAAAAAGGCAGAGACTGACCTAGAAGTGGCCAAACTGGTGAATTCTTTGCTCAGCCAAGACTTGAGTGTGGACGATGCAGGTCCTGAAGGATCCCCAGACACAACCGTGCCACCATCGCAGTTACTTCATGCCAGCCCAGTCCAGTCTCCTGTACCTCAGCAATTTCCCTGCCCCGTAACAAACATGACCAAACACACTCAAACCTCACAAAACTCACACATCATAGATCAGTCACTCAAAAATCCTCCATTGACATTACAAGCAACTATGCCATTACAAGTTCCAGCTTACACCGCACAGTTGTCCGCATGTACAGTCACTCAAAACCAAGGAAGATCACAAGTAGCACATTATGAGGAGAATATGTCACATGTCTTGCAGCAGCCAAGCCCAGTCTCAATACCACTACCTCCATTCAGCCCTGTGCAACAAGCAGCAACTCAGCTTGCGACACCATACACAGGTAGTGTTCTGATATCACAGACTAAACCTCCTGTTGCACCAATTGCATCAACCTCACATGTGAATACACCATTACCAAGGCAGTCAGCCCCTCTTATGAGTCAGAATCAGCCTATTCCAACCACTCATCATAGAGCACCTCTCTTATCTAACACACCCATCTGCCCTCAACCATATTCACCTCTACCTGTTCCTCAAGCTGGTTACATACCCCAACCCGGGACAGAACTTCTGATGGCAGCAGCCTATGGCATTCCTCGCCCCACACTACCAGTGTTTGAGAGTGGCACTGAAAGTGACTTTGCCTTGTTGAAGTTGGCCTTAGATAATCTCTTAAGTCACCATACCCACATCAGCGAGCAGTACAAATATCAAGTGTTGCTGAGTCACCTGAAATTTGCTAGTGCCCAACAACTGGCTAAAGCATATATGCACCACCCACAGCCATACACCACAGCCTTGCAAGCTTTGCAGGAGAAGTATGGCCAGCCCAGGCAGCTTGTGCAATCTGAGTTAGGTGCAATCATGAGTACACCACCCCTTAAAATGGGTGATTCCAATGCATTTGACTCATTCGCATTATCTGTCCAATCCCTAGTAGGCATGCTGAGAACACTGGAAGGTCAAAATGGGTATGAGCTCATGTGTGGTTCTCACGTAGACCGCCTTCTGAGTAAACTGCCACCTGCTTACCGAGACGGCTTTGTAGAATACTGCCTGAGCCATGGAATTCTACAAACTGGTACAGACAGAACCTATACTCTCCCCGACTTCGCATCCTGGTTACAAACGAAGTCACAAGCTAAACGTATCTCAAGCCGAGCAGCCGCTGTATTTCAGTCCGACACTACAAAGTCAACTGGGAAGAGTAAATACACCCCATATCATCGAGAGCGTTCAACACCTATACTTCTGACATCAGAGAAATCTGTCAAGCCTTCTGCACCGGCACAAGTAAAAGTTATCTCCAAGCCAAAGCCCTATTGTCCTCATTGCGACAACCAAGATCACTATCTCAACTCCTGTGATAAATTCAAAAGGCTGACCACTGCACAGATCATCACCTGGATCGCAGAGGGCAAACGTTGTTGGAAGTGTGGTCAGAATCATTCAGCTGACTCCTGTAACTTCAAGCGACCGTGTAGAGTCTGCAAAGAGCTTCACCTTACCGTGCTGCATGACTCGATTAACGACACCTCCAGAGCAGTGCTTATGGTGAGCCTACCATCGACACAGATCTATCTAGATAGACCCAACCGCTCACAGAAAGTCATGCTAAGAGTTGTCAGAGTTCTCTTGCACAAATGGTGGCCAAACAATGGAAGCTCACGCTGTCTTAGATGACGGCTCTGAAAGAACTATCGTCCTTCCCCAAGGGGTTCGACAGCTCAGACTAAATGGAGCTCCAGAAGTTCTTCCCTTGCAGACAATCCACCAGAGCCATACCAAACTTGATGGGTCCACAGTAACTTTTGAGGTGTCTTCTCTCACCAAACCTACAGAGAGGTATGTCATTCGAAACGCCTTTACTGCCTCTGGTTTAAGCCTTGCTGAACATACTTACCCTGTGGCAACACTCCAGAAAGCATATCGCCACTTGAGAGGTCTACCCTTACAGCCAGTTGACAACGTCAAACCCTTACTCCTCATAGGGTCTGATATGCCACACCTCCTGACGCCAGTTCAGCCAGTGCGAAGAGGAGCAGAGAGAGCAGCCCCATTGCCATATGTACCAAGATTGGTTGGGTACTGCAAGGCCCAATGTGTCCAATTCAGCCCCCCTAAAGGTCTGCAACAATGTTTGCATATTATGACAGCCCCAGCACGTGACGAGCTGTATCAGCATGTTGAGCGCTTGTGGCAAGTTGACACTGTTCCATACAATGAAAAGGTGATAACAAGATCGAAACAAGACCAACAGTGCTATAACCTTTTGCAGACTGCCACTGTCAGAGTGAACGTGGATGGTGTCCTGCGGTATGCTACTCCACTGCTGAGGCGCACTCCTATCACTTTGCTTAACGCAGGTATGGAGTCTGCGCTCCCCAGCTTAAGAAACATTGAGAGAAAACTGGCCAAGAATCCTGAGCAAGCACAAGTTTACTGTTCTGAGATTCAAAAGCTTGAATCAGCAGGCTACATTGCTAAGATAGCAACAGATGAGGTAGACAAGTCCACAGAGTCGTGGTTCATTCCCCACCACATAGTGCACCACAATGGAAAGGATCGAATAGTCTACAACTGTTCCTTCCAGTACCATGGTCAGAGCTTGAATGAACAACTCCTTCCAGGGCCAACACTTGGGCCATCTCTGTTGGGCGTGATATTGAGGTTCCGGCAACATGCAGTTGCAGTGAGCGGGGACATAAAAGGCATGTTCCACCAAGTACGTTTATTACCTGGTGACAAATCGGTCCTGCGATTCATCTGGAGGAACATGAACCAGGAAGCTCACCCAGACATTTACTAGTGGCAGGTACTTCCCTTTGGTACGACCTGCAGCCCATGCTGCGCCACTTATGCTCTTCAGTATCATGCCCAAGAATACCGACATACCATGTCTGGACTAGTTGACATTGTGGAGACCTCATTCTATGTTGATAACTGCCTTCACAGTACCCCCGATCAAGGTGAGGCCAAGGCCATAATAGATGGATTGCGTCAGTCCTTGCTACAGGGAGGCTTTGAAATCCGACAATGGGCATCCAATGTGCCATCCATTCTCAGGCACCTCCCATCGGAAGCCAGATCAGCTAGTAGTGAGTGCTGGTTGTCTCAGAGTAGCACTGACCTGCAAGAACTTACACTCGGCTTACAATGGAATTGCCTCGACGACACCCTTGGGTATAGAAACCGTGTAGCAGAGCCTGCTCAGCCCACTATGAGGAACCTGTATAAGACTTTGGCAAGCCAATATGACCCCTTGGGGTTCATCCTACCCTTCACTACGAGGGCAAAGACTCTGATCCAGGATCTCTGGAAACACAACCTAAGCTGGGATGACCCTATTGAACCCTTACATCTGCGTGAGAAATGGTCCACATGGATTGCAGAGCTTTCCAGTATCACCAAACTACAATTCCCTCGACCTTATGCTCCTGGCAAATCCGACACTCCATCCACTGTCAGAGAGTTACATGTCTTTTGCGACGCCTCGGAGAGGGTATATGGATCTGTCGCCTACCTTCAGGTCACCGACGAGAGTGATGAAGTCCATGTCACCTTTGTCCTAGCTCGATCTAGAGTGGCCCCTCGGAAATGTCTATCTATGCCCTGCCTGGAGTTGTGCGCGGCGCTCTCTGGAGCTCAGATGGCCAAAGTCATACAGACTGAACTTACCATTCCCACCAAGTCACATACTGGACTGATTCAACCACGGTGCTGCATTGGTTAAAATCAGAATCTTGCCGATACAAAGTCTTTGTGGGGTCCAGAGTAGCCGAGATCCAGACTTTGACAGACGTTTCCAGATGGAGGTATGTTGACTCTGCTAGAAATCCCGCTGACCACATCACCAGGGGTCTTACCTTAGTGGAACTAGCTTGCCCTCACCAATGGAGATCCGGTCGGTCTTCCTTCCTGACTCAACCACAGAATAAGTGGCCAGCATTACCCAGTGCAGAGTCTGAACCAGACCTGAGCGAGATAAAAAGAGCATCCTTTGTTGGAGCAATCACAGTTGTTCCAAGTCCAGTGCCTTTAGACTTCAGTCAATTCAGAACCTGGAAGGAGCTACTTCAAGCAACTGTGGAGTCCTGTGATGGGGCGGTCCAACTCTGACAACTCATCTGAAGCCTCAAGGTATATACAGGCAGAGAAGCTCCTCTTAGCACAGGCACAGCTTGATTCATTTCCAGAAGAATTCCGGGCTTTGAAAGCTGGACAATTCATCTCGACAGACAGCCGATTGAGGTCTCTCGCCCCAGAATATGACAAAGATACTGGTCTTATCAGAGTGGGAGGACGACTTCGTCATATTGAAACCCTGCCTCCTGATGTCATTCACCCTATCGTCCTAGACCCTCAACATCAGGTCACAAAGTTGCTCATCCAAGACATAGATCAACAGCTCAATCATCCTGGTGCAGAACGAGTACTAGCAGAGCTACGCCGTCGATACTGGGTGCTTAGAGGCCGGGAAGCTGTCCGCAGACACCAACATTTCTGTCAGGATTGCCAATTTTGGCGCTCTAAGCCACAGAAACCAAAGATGGCTGACCTTCCACCCTGCAGGCTACGTCTGTTCAAGCCACCATTCTTCTCCACTGGCGTAGACTGCTTCGGGCCCTTTCAGGTGAAGATAGGTCGACGTCAAGAAAAGATATGGGGGATCTTATATAAGTGCTTGACGACCAGATGTTTACATCTTGATCTCCTTGAACACCTAGACACAGACGCCTTTCTCCTGTCTTTACGACGCTTTATAGCCCGCAGAGGGAAGCCCTTCGAGATACTATGTGACAACGGCACCAACTTCACTGGAGGCGATCATGAGTTAAGAGAATCCTTTAGTCAAATGACACCTGAACTTCAGACACAACTGGCTAAACAGCAGATCCAGTTTCGCTATATCCCACCGAGCGCCCCTCACTTTGGCGGTACATGGGAGCGAGAGGTGAAGTCAGTTAAGACTGCTTTGCGAGTCATTTTACGGGAACAATCCGTGCCTGAATCTGTGCTGCAAACATTACTAGTGGAAGTAGAGGGCATACTCAATTCCAAGCCACTTGGCTATGTTTCATCGGACATTGCAGACCCGGACCCTGTGACCCCGAACATGTTACTCATGGGACGCCGTGATGCCTCCTTACCACAAGTCCTTTATGACTCCAACGAGCTCTTGGGCAAACGCAGGTGGCGACATAGCCAGGTATTGGCTGATCAGTTCTGGACTGCTTTCATACGCAGCTATCTACCAGAGCTACAGGGCAGACAGAAATGGACATCGGATGGCAAAGGGTTGGCAGTAGGACAAGTGGTGCTCCTAATTGACCATCAACTCCCACGAGCACTATGGCCTGTGGGTACCGTGACAGAGACCTATGCAGGAGCAGACAAGAGGATTCGGACAGCTAAAGTCAAAGTCAAGGACAAAATGTATCTGCGTCCTGTTGTGAAACTGATTCCACTTCCTCCAAAGAGGGATGAGGATAAAGACACTTTGGATGGCCTTTCTTAAGGGCTACAATTAGCCTGCTGGTAATTGGGGGCGGCAATGTCAGAAAGACCACCGGAACGGAAATTAAGAAACGGTTTCTGACGGACTGATATTGTAGTTGCTACTTCCAGTAGACTGATGCAATAGCCAGATACAGACGTGCGCTCTCCATTATTGTTCAGTGTTGTGCGTTTATGCAAACAAATGTGAGTAATCATGTAAATATTTCATTAACACTTTGTAGTTATAATTGTGAATGTCTGGCGATCTGTGGAATGTTTTTGAGACGTGTAATGACGATCGCGATGTGATCGCGGATAGGCGCTAATTCCATAAGCCGCGTTAGTCTGATCACATTGAACTCACACGTGTTGTTGTATTTCATGCTGCGTCATGCCGTGTATTGGAGGAGTTACTTTGTTATATAATATTCATATATTATCTGATAGTTGAGTATTCATTTGTGATGAGTGATTTAATCAGTTATTGATATTTTGTGAGTTAATTTGCAGTGAATATATACAGATGTGTATTCATATTGTATTCTTTATCTGTTTCACAGACCACAACGCAATAACCTGTGTCAAATACTGCCATTTGATCCATCACATCTTCAGATGATATTGTAATGGATATCACTGATTACTTGAAAGTACTATTAAAGAAAGCTTGAAAGGATTCACATCGACCATGCCTGATTCTCTAACCGGTAAGTATATTTCCAGTACGCACCTCAGGCTTGCACAGTATCGTCAACTCACTCATCAGAATCTTCGGTACTCAACCTCAGACACACTTCTCATTGAAATGAGCTGTGAAAGTTGCATTTAGCCACTCTATCAGTGTTCATCTGAATAAATTACACAGCTCAGTACAATCCAAGGGCAATATATTAAAATGTGCAAGTTCTCATTAATATCCTCCCTCCTGACAGCACACATACATTTGCTTCCTTAGGGCTAGAGGAAGACCAAGGATGAAGACTGTGATTGTGGTGCATGGTACCATGTGGGCCATCCCGGGCATGTTAGCCGAAGCATCTGTGGCTGGAGTCAAGAATGCTGTGCAGGCAGGCAACGCTGTTCTTAAGAATGGTGGGAGTGCAACTGATGCTGTAGAAAAAGCTGTGAGGTATTTTGAAGATGACCTAACGTTTGATACAGGTATAATATAAGACATATACAGTATACACTGAAATTAATAATATATATATATAATTTTTTTTTTTTTTTTTTTTTTTCCCTTGACCCTGACTTTTTCAGAGGAAGTGTAAATTCAGAGGAAGTGTAAATTCAGTAGTTTGTCAGAGACTTCATCTAGGCTCTGAGTGGGACCGTATTTCAGCACACACCCTTGACACTCTGTTAATGACCATCTTGAGAGTAAGGTGAGAGGTTCTCAAATAATTATCAGATTACAGGGAGGAAAGCAGGGTAAAACAAGACACTTCATTAACACACCCGGCCTGTTGGTGCCAATCTCATTTGTGATGGCTAACTGCCACCATAAGTGAAATGGCTAATCCTCCTCATATCAGAGCACATTCAGTGGGTCATCGGGATCATTTTATACACAAGGGTAAGCCAGAGGCACAGACTGATCAATAGATCATTAATTCAATCCTGTTTAGAGTATTAAGAGGTAGACATTAGTGGATAGCAGTCTAGAGTATGTCAGGGTGTCATGACAGAGATAAGAATGAGATGTGTGTGTGAAAATGAGTGACACTAATTGTATGACTAGCATCAACACCAACAGCCTATATAACGTTGTTTAGCTTACATGGAAGAGGGTAAGCTGCCTGCGTTCAGCACATATTCTCCAAAATGGCGCTATGGTGATGCGGAGAGACACAGAGGAGACAAATGATTGAATAAAGTTGTTATTTTTGTTTTCTTCGCATACAAAAAGTATTCTTGTGGCTTCATAACGTTACAGTTGAACCACTGATGGCAGATGGACTATTCTGATGATGCTTTTCATACTTTTCTGTACCTTGACACTGTTATTTACTTGGCAGTCTATGGGACAGTCACAAGCCTCCCGGTTTTCATCCATAATATCTTAAATTGTGTTCCAAAGACGAACAAAGCTTTTACTGGTTTGGAATGACATGGGGGTAAGTGATTAATAACAAAATTTTCATTTTGGGGTGGAGTAACCCTTTAGCATTTTCATTTTCACCAAAGTTCACCTTGTGAGTTGTTAGACATGGAGGAAACAAAACCCAAAGAATGCATGATAATTGATTAGTTGCAGCACCTGTCTTGACTGCCCCAAAAGACTTTGGCTTTACAGTGGATTGGCAGATCTTCTTTAATAGCCAGTATTAAAAATTCATCATGTCTTTATCAATGCTGCAATCAAGCTTCACTGACCTAATGCTCTTGCTTTGTAATCTAAAATGCACAGTATTTGACAAAGAAATATGACATTAATAACCACATTAATATTCAAAAGTTTCCTAAGCCAGAGTTATAGTTTAATCCATTGTGATGTTGTACAGAAAGTTACACAGAGAAATAAAATTGTATTATTAGAGACAGCAGGGTATACTGTCTCAATAAATAATAGCAGTTCCACATGGAGATGACAGTAAATATGAAAATAGAGTGAAAGGGTATACATAAGTTTTTGATTTATGAGTAAAGTTCTGTTCTGTAAAATAAATGACACACAGTCATACTTCAAACATGAAATCTTAAAGAGTTCAACCCTCTACTCTGTTTCAAGTGAGAATCTCAACAGCTGCTTATGAGAACAAACTTTTAGAAACTCACAATGTACACTACAGTCTCCAGGCTCACAGCGTCCAAGACACCAATATTTTAACAATTGATAAAAAATAAATCACTGCATGTCCTACTGAGATTTCAGTATGAAGGTTAGGATCATGATTTTTTTAAGTAGTAGTACACCACTATGAGTGCATATTAGCACCATTTGTTTTTTGCTTTTGGGATCTGAAGGAGCTTTTGAACCTGGAGCCGGTGACACGTGCAATTAGACAACAACCAGACTGGATAAAGTAAACATTTAGACTACTAATCATCTCCTTAAACCCTTTTTGTGGTTTTTACTGATCATGTCATGTTGACAGATAGAGGAGCCAGCATGTTGCGGAGCACATTGGTATTCCAGTAGCTAATGATTTGGTGACTGAGCTGGAACATAAAGACTGGGAACAAAGCAACAGCTATCCTGACGGAGTCAAAAAGTTTTTCAACACACAATGGTGGGTAATTTTGTGCCCTTATATGTTTTTAATAGTTTCTGATTTCTTGACATGTACTTAATTTCAGACAATGATTTTGATACAGTTAAAGTAAACTGTCAACAGCATCTTTTGAAGGCATTTACGTAGATTTACTTGAATAATTCCTCATTCAAATATCATGAAAAAATGTAATTATAAAAAATTAACTTTGTGAACTCTTTCCATCCGTGTTGTGGATTCTATACTATGATAAATCATTATTTAGCCTTTACAATCTTTAAACTAATTTACGCTGATTTTAATACAATGTTCATATATAAACACATCATTAAAATACAGAGTTTTAAAAGAATAGAGATATAATTATATAAAATATATATATTTTTAAAAGTGGTTCTACTTGGCTTTGAGGCCATGGGATGAGAATGGCAGCATACTGACGTGCTGGCCTGCACAGAACTCAGGTCATTCCCTGAGGCCTTCAGGCAGTGCAGTTAGAGCTGTGTGGGCTCGAGCAAAGCAGCCTTGCCTGCCACCTCCACTTCCCCAGGCTGAGTGTTGAGTAGTAGAGGAGTCGGGGCCATGGCGGGTGTAACCTCAGCCCCCAAGGGAGTCTGTAAAAATAGTGCTGTGGAGTTGCTAAGTGACAGTTGGCTGAGCTACTGCCTTTCATCCCGCCCCGCTATGGCTTCATTATTGATAGCTTCCCTCTGCTCACCCTGTACCACCATCACTGGGCTTTTTAACACACAGGCCCTAGAACTCAATTACCCTCCACCTGGTTATTACACAGCCTACCTCTGCCTTTCTGGTGTGACTATGCTTTTATAATACAACAGTCACCCATGTGTCAGTACTTCCTATTCACAGCATATTGATCACACCAGATTAAAGTATTGGATAGATCTCAGTCATGTGATAAATAAGGGTACGACAATATTCAGGATCAAAATACAGTTTGAAAAAGTATGTATGAAAAAAAGCATAGAATAGAGAGCAATGGTAAGAGTTCAAATAATTAAAATTACATTCACTTTTTCCATTTCAGTGATAGCTTGCCTAACCTAGACTTGATGTGAGCTATGAGGTTGATTATCAATTATATATATCAAGCATAGCATTAGTTCTGGCAGGTCACACCAGTCAAGCTTGTGTCAGCTGACACTCAGCTGATCCACATCTACCAATAGGAATATGACGCCTGTCACTACTTCCTTATATAAGATTCATTCAGTATTATTCAGCAGCTTATCGCTTTGCTCAGGAGCTAATTACCCTCCTCCATCCCCAGTGCCTCCTTTCATCCACAGTCAGCACTTGGCTTTCAATATTCCTCATTGAGTCAGACACTTTTTTCCTGCATTATGTTGTTACATTGAGTTGTAATTAAGAACATTAATGATATCTGCTAAATTTATATTGGTTCTGTTTATCCTAATGGGGTTATTGCTGCTCTCCCTGCTCTTACCTATGCTAGGCATCTTTGATAATAGTGGTCCTGACAGAGATGCTTTTGTTGAAGCACAGAAAAGAGAACATGGAACAATGCACAGTACAAGCACAGCACTGAGTCTTTTCAGTAAGGAGCGTTTTGATTGGTGGACTAAAAGCTCACTGCGATTGGCTGAACGGAACATCCTCCAAAAAAAAAAGTTATTTATGAATATTAACCTGTCAGGAAGGTCTCAAAAAATACTGCACGCAAATTCAAAGCAGTCCACACACGTGTGATGATTTGCAAATGCAGCTTCAACAATCCATAAATGCATGTAACATCATTCATAAATGTGTGAGGGAAATTAATTCAAGAACTTGATATATACATATTTGTGTAAAAATTTTAAATAATTTTGGGTAAGATGCATTGTAGTTCTTTTATTCATTAAAGCTGTTAAGGACACAGTCTTGTACTTTTGTTTTGTTTGTTTGTTTGTTTTACTTTTTGTCCAATTTTCAAATTGCTTCGCATCAAAGTTTGTAATGTTTTGATTCACCTTACAGCTGGTTCATGGTTTCTAACTCTTCAACAAAGACTTTTTCCCATGAGAAAAATTAACAGGAAAAATGATTCCAGAACCAAGGCCACTGAAAAAGTGGCTGGGCACTGTTGCACTCTATTGCGAAGATAATGATTGTTTTCAAACAATCTCCATCTGCAGTGGTCACAGAAATGGGTAACCCTGCCCCAAACTCATGCCATTGGCTGAGCCAGTGTTTCTTTGCTGTGTTCGTCAGTATTCTCAAACACTACAGTTTTTACAGTTTTCGGCAGAATCAACCTTGAAAAAGCTTACTTACTGTTGTCTCTGAATATTAAGATGGGATAGGAGAGCGAATTTTAATATTTAAAAACTGACACTAATTTATGGGAGTCCTTTTCTACCTCAGAATTAAAAAAAAAATATAGGTTGATTAGGTGTTAGCAAATAATATGCACTTAGATCAAAAAAATTAGCATATATACAAAACATACAGGTCCTTCTCAAAAAATTAGCATATTGTGAAAAAGTTCATTATTTTCCATAATGTAATGATAAAAATTAAACTTTCATATATTTTAGATTCGGACCCTGAGGAAGATTGTGGAGAAGTACCGATTCCAGACCTTGGGGGACCTGCGGAAGCAGTGGACTGAGTCTGGAGTAGAAACATCCAGAGCCACCGTGCACAGGCGTGTGCTTTTGAACCAGAAACAGCGGCAGAAGCGCCTGACCAGGGCCTACAGAGAAGCAGCACTGGACTGTTGCTCAGTGGTCCAAAGTACTTTTTTCGGATGAAAGCAAATTTTTGCATGTCATTCGGAAATCAAGGTGCCAGAGTCTGGAGGAAGACTGGGGAGAAGGAAATGCCAAAATGCCTGAAGTCCAGTGTCAAGTACCCACAGTCAGTGATGGTCTGGGGTGCCATGTCAGCTGCTGGTGTTGGTCCACTGTGTTTTATCAAGGGCAGGGTCAATGCAGCTAGCTATCAGGAGATTTTGGAGCACTTCATGCTTCCATCTGCTGAAAAGCTTTATGGAGATGAAGATTTCGTTTTTTAAGCACGACCTGGCACCTGCTCACAGTGCCAAAACCACTGGTAAATGGTTTACTGACCATGGTATTACTGTGCTCAATTGGCCTGCCAACTCTCCTGACCTGAACCCCATAGAGAATCGGTGGGGATATTGTGAAGAGAAAGTTGAGAGACGCAAGACCCAACACTCTGCATGAGCTTAAGGCCGCCATCGAAGCATCCTGGGCCTCCATAACACCCTCAGCAGTGCCACAGGCTGATTGCCTCCATGCCACGCCGCATTGAAGCAGTCATTTCTGCAAAAGGATTCCCGACCAAGTATTGAGTGCATAACTGAACATAATTATTTGAAGGTTGACTTTTTTTGTATTAAAAACACTTTTCTTTTATTGGTCGGATGAAATATGCTAATTTTTTGAGATAGGATTTTGGGTTTTCATGAGCTTTTTGCCAAAATCATCAGTATTAAAAAACAATAAAAGACCTGAAATATTTCAGTTGGTGTGCAATGAATCTAAAATATATGAAAGTTTTAATTTTTATCATTACATTATGGAAAATAATGAACTTTTTCACAATATGCAGGTTACATTAATAATAAGTGTAGATACCAAACATGGTATAGGTGAGGTTACATTAATAATAAGTCTAATTTGGCCAGCCGTTTATGTTTTGCAATATGACTTTTTGATTAAACTGTGTTTTTATAACTCACAATATGACTTTACATTGTGACTATATCTTAACAGCATGACTTTGTCTCACAGTGTATGACTTTATTTCTTATTTTAAGTTTCATCTCACAATTACCATTTTTATTTTTTACTGGGGCAGAAACAAGCTTCCATATACATCTGCTTTAAAAGCATACTGTCATTTAGTTTTAGTGATTAGTATGTAGAAACTAAATTTACAACAGAAAGTTCAAGGGATACTCCACCCCACAATGACAATTTTGTCATTAATCGCTTACCCCCATGTTGTTCCAAACCCATAAAAGCTCCGTTTGTCTTCTGAACACAATTTAAGATATTTTAGATGAAAATCGGGAGGCTTGAGACTGTCCCATAGACTGCCAAATAAATAACAGTGTCAAGGTCCAGAAAAGGTATGAAAATCGTCTTCAGAATACTCCATTTGCCATCAGACGTGCAATCTGGGTTATGTGAAGTGACACTTTTTTAAGTGAAGAAAACTAAAATAACGACTTCATTCAATAATTCCTTTGTCAACGGTCTCCTCTGTTTCTCCATATCACTGTATGCTGTGTAGGTCTTTTGTGTCATCCACGCCACAAGGATTGACAAAGGAATTATTGAATAAAGTCGTTATTTTTGTTTTCTTTGCTTACAAAAAGTGTTCCTGTCACTTCACATTACCCAGATTGCACTTTTGATGGCAGATGGAGTATTCTGAAGATGAATTTCATACCTTTTATGGACCTTGACACTGTTATGTACTTGGCAGTCTATGGGACAATCTCAAACCTCCTGGTTTTCATCCAAAATATCTTAAATTGTGTTCCGAAGACGAAATAAGCTTTTACGGGTTTGGAACGACATGGGGGTAAGTGATTAATGACAAAATTTTTATTTTGGGGTGGAGTATCCCTTTAAGACAACCACCTGTTCTTCATAATGAGAACTCTAAACTTCAAAGTCTGCACACTTCATCAGGCTGTTTATGGATGTGTGAAGATTTACTGCAAAACTCTGTGATCACTTTGAAGTGTGAAATACAGTCCACTGTCAAGCTGCTTTTAAAAGCTGTTTTTACCTAAACCGATGAGCAAGATCCAGGCATCGACGGTGATCTAAAAGAGCAATCAAGCACCTGCCAAAAATGATTGATGCCTTAAATCTGGAACCTGACAAGTGATTCTTCGCCAGCTGCTTCATACAAATATTATTATTCCAAATATTTCATACAAATCTCCACGAGGACCATGTTTGCTCTCCCATTTTGGGGGAGAACGACATGGAGGCTGTTTTTTTTTTTTAATCCACTGTCCTCCATGCGGTTTCAAACTCAAAACACACGCTTGTTTTCCACAGCACTGCTGCCTTAATCAGAGTTTCATGGGAGCCTGTGAAATACTAGGGCCTCTGTCTGTTCATCCCACATTCCGCTCTATTCTATTTTCTTTCAGGTGAACTGGCAGGGAAGACTGATGTGCACATCATAAGAATTGGGTTTTGTTTTGTTTTTTGAAGAACAATCCATACTTTTTCATGTGTGTCTACAGAAATATCACAACTGATACAAACACTTTCTACAGTATGCAATCTTTATGTACTTTTCCAGACTGTGATTCAGGGGCACTTATTCTGGCTCTCTTCCTTTGTTGACAGGCAGATGATGATGAGACAATTTCGGCTGTGCTGGCACTCTTAAAAGCATCTATGAGGTTGTCATTAGCATGATCCCTTTAAAACATCACCAGAACAGTACAACTTGCAATTTTTTTTTTTTTTTTTTGTTTTTTTTTTTTTGACTGATAATCACATAGGAAACAAAAGTAATTGCACAGAGCCTATATTTGGAAGGGAGTTTAAGACTTTTATCCAGTAGATTATGAATGCAGCATATTAAGGTGAATTCTGGGACAAAAGTCTGTCTGATGAAGAGGAACTAAGCTAGAGGCACATCTCTGAGTGTGATGAATAATAATGCTGTCTCTTCAAAGCACCTTTTGAAAATACCATGTCTGAGACCATAAAAGTATAGATCTGAGAGGGGGGGGGGGGTCTGGACTCTTTGGGTAAGGGGGGGGGGGTCTCATAGCTAATCTTTATTATTCAAAGTTATAGAACATTTTTTATAATTATAGGGGCCATGAGAACACTGGAGCGGTGGCTCTGGACTCTTTGGGTAATGTGGCGTGCGCTACATCCACTGGAGGAATCAGAAACAAAATGGTGGGAAGAGTCGGAGATTCTCCTATTATAGGTGAGTCGGATCAGAGATAGAGGACAGAGATAATCTCAGTGTCACACCAATATTAATTTTGAAGCAGTGCCTCGGTTGAATGAGCCATTGTCAGCTCTGATCAATACTCAATTGTCAGAGTGTTTTCTCCCGAGGTAACACACATTAATGTCTGACTCTGTCTGCGCTGCTGTCTTTTCCTGTGCGATAAGGATCTGGTGGATATGCAGACAATAGAAGTGGAGCGGTCTCCTGTACTAGTCACGGAGAGTCTATTCTCAAAGTCACCTTAGCCAGATTAATCCTCTTTCATAGGAAGCAAGGTATGAGACTTTTACACTAATCCTGATGAGTGTTTGAGTGTGCATGCACGCTCATTTACATTAAAGGGGTACAAAAGTGTCCATATTTGATTAATTAATTTTGTGCCTAATGCATTTTTAATGGATTTATTTTATTTTTTAAAAATTCAAGAAGTTTGTTTTTGCTTTCTTTCAAAAGTTTGGTATCAAAAAGATAATTTTAAACAAAATGAATACTTTAACACATGCATCACATTGAATAAAAGTGATGGTAAAGACATTTACAGTTAGAAAAAAAATCTGTATCAATTGAATTTTTTTTTTTTTAACTGTCTATTCCTATGAATCCTAAATGTGTCATGGTTTACATAAAAATATTAAGCAGCACAACTGTGTTCAACATTGATAATAATAAGAAATGTTTCTTGAGCATCAAATCAGCATATTAGAAAGATTTCTGAAGGATCATGTGACACTGAAGACTGGAGTATTGATGCTGAAAATTCAGCTTTGCCATCACAGCAACAAATTACATTTTAAATTATTATTTTAAATTGAAATTATATTTCACAATATAATACACTTACTCTCAAAAATATAAAAAAATTTCATCATTTGATAAAAAAAAAGACTTCTTTCAAAAAAATATAAATAATTTGGTTATTTTAAACATATAAAAAAACTTAATTTAACATATATATTAATATATAAGAACCTGGTCTTAACTAATTGGTCCTGAAGTGTGACAGGTGGTGTATCATGTCACACTGATGTCAATTATAATACTAACAATAAATATAATTAATCAATATCACAGAATTTACAAATTACATAAAAAGACAATTGTACAATCATGGCTAAATAAGATTTAATTTTCAGTATATTTTGAATAAAACATTCTCATCTCCCATTTGTTGTTTTCCACCTGCTATGTGTCTTCCATTTTGTTTGTGTTTTTACTCTTATGCAATTTTTGTTCATATTGTTTTTGCTTGCAAGGTTTTGATCATCTGTAGCCCTTTACCATCACCCACATGTTGCTATTATTATCAAATTTTGTATAACCAAACAGAATGAATGTCAAACCGCACAAAAACCCAGTGCTGCAGTTGCCAATCATTTTAATTGGTGTGTGTGTGAAAGAGGCAGGAAGGATCGGATGTGCTGCCACAGCAGGCAGATGATAATGAGGTGTGTGTTTGTCTGAGAAAAGAGTGTGAAGGGTCAGCAGGCTATTGTTTGCTTTGGTATTCTGCGGTAATGATACTGCAAGCGCAACCACTCTGTTTTTATATACCAGTTCATTATTTTATCAATTATTGGGTGGGCCGTTAGGGTCTCAACTATTTGTTTAACATTTGTGTACTTGATCAGTGTGATCAATTAATTTAGATTATGTTTATTTTTAATAACAGTGCAAGGTATTGGTACCATTGGCACTCATAACCATTACTAGAGGCCAAAGAGTCCCCAGTTAAAGCAAGAAAATTAATTCACTGATCTGAAGAACAAGGAACAGGACACAAAGAGAAGGATGAAAGAGAACTAAAAATAGACATTACATTTTTGCTAAACACAGTATTTACATAGAAAAAAAAATTGCATACAGTGCAAATATTAAAAATAAAAATGTGCTATTAAAAATATGAATAATTAAATTTTGTTGCAGTCTTTGTCTTGTTCCTTGACTGATGTTTTCTATGTTGGACTACTTAGACTGTAATACTAAGACTGATGGAATGAGAAAACTGTGAGAGCAACATATATTGTTCACTGTGTGACCTTGACAGGGACACTAAGGACACATACACTGTCGGTGCAGTATTTCATCATAAGGCACACAGAGATCAAATGCACTTGATTTTTACTTATTTTTTTCTGTTATGCTGGAAAATACCAGAAATATACAAGCATATTAGAAAATATTGTGAAGTTCAATGAACCTATGTACACAACATTTTAAAAGTTTGGGGTTGGTAAGTTTTGTTTTTATGTTTTTGATGCTCACCAATCAAAAATACATTAAAACTGAATTGAAGTTTAAAATAACCGTTTTCTATGTTAATGTTTTAAAATATAATTTGTGATGGCAAAGCTGAATTTTCAGCAGTATAATTACTCCAGTCTTGCGTGTCACATGATCCTTCAGAAATCATTCTAATATGCTGATTTGCTCCTCCAGAAACATTTATATTATAACTGTTGAAAATAGTTGTGCTGCTTAAAAATTTGTTTTTGATGAACAGAAAGCTTAAAAAGAACAGCATTTATTTGAACTAGATGTAAAATACTGTCACTTTTGAGCAATTTAATGCATCCTGGCTAAATAAATGTATTAAGGGTGGACAATGGTAGTAACAGGTGATGCCATATTAATAGATGTTTACAGCCTTTTTATTTATTTATTTATTTATTTATTTATTTATTTATTTATTTATTTATGCATGCAGTTCACATTGCACAACTCTGACCGGAAATGTTTCTGAGGAAGCACACCAAAAATACATGGTCAGCTGTTGCCAGCCAGATAAACTTCTACTGCTAACTTTGCTGACACTGTCACATACTTGAGTGTTTTTTTTTGTGAAATGCAGGGAAATCCGCCGCCACTGCCTCACTTCAGTACATGGGAGAGAGAGTGAAGGGATGCGGAGGAGCTATTGTTCTGTCCTCCACAGCTTCACCACACCATGCATGGTTTGGGCCTCAATTAAAGAGGACGTCCTGCACTAGGTTAAATCCCAAAGAAGATTTTACAGAGATGCTTAAATGATAACATTACATTTGAACTGTATTTTAATTTGTTATTTTGAATTTTTTGAGACTTTTGGCTAGTTCATTAATTCATTTTGCTAGATTCTATCAGTTTGTCCTATGTGATTAATTGTAGCCTTTATACAAACCTAACAGTTATTTAACACAAGCAGTAATGAGCTGTTTCTCGTACCAAGAAAGAAAACCAATACTCCTTTCTGCATGTTCTGATCATTTTTACCAAACAATTAATGAAAAAAGATTAATTGATTCAAAAAATTTTGTTAAGCAGATGAAAACATTTTTCATTTTAGTGACATTTAGCTAGTGTACATACAGTACATAACATTTATGTAGGTTGTCCTGTTACCTCAGTGAACAAACTATAGAAACAATATGGTGTCAAGTGATTAAATGAAGAGTTCTGATAAGCTTAACCCACAATTAATGAATAATGATAAGTTAACTAATTAACATTAGTTAATGGTATAATTAATATGAAATTTACAAATGACGTCTCAATACATCATAAACTGTCTTCAGTATAGGAAGACAGATGGAAAATATAACAGTAATATACTGTATGACGGCAAAAATCAACATATTAAATTAACCAAATACAGCTGTTTAACTTCATTAAAAATTAATCTTACCCCTTCATGTCTTCAGTCGCTTCATTTCAGGTTTTTCTGTGAAGGTTAATTGGTGGATCTGGAGGATAAAATTATTATATTTATGTTTCTTCAAAAAAAAGATCACAATGTTCCTATTGATTTGTGAAAAATATCCTCAAATTTTTGTTTGCTTCTCTTTTGTTTGTGAATAGAGCAGTGATGATATTATAAAATGGAAATGAGGGAACGCTGTTTAAATATTCCAGCCATGGGAATTCATGGATGAATAATTATGTTCTGAAAGTTTAATTCTTTATTAGGAAAAGAAAAGTTTTTGCAACTGCTCCTAGTTAGTATCCCCTTAGTTGCCCTCCTTTCATTTATTTATTTCATTTTGTTTCAAATTAAGGACAGGCTGTGTACTATATATATATGAAGACAAATATGCTATACAGAGTAAGTTCACACACTTTTCACAATTAAAAATTGTCAAAAGCTTCTAAGATTTGTGTGTCCTTGTAATATTTCGTCTGCATTATAAAACAGTAAAACCCATTGTAGTTGAAACCACGCAGCAGTGCAAAGACGTAGAGGAATCTGCGAGTTTTCTGCCTCTACAAAAAGGCAAAAAAATAAATAAATAATCTCTCCACTTTTTATTGCAGAGGGAGCTGATTATTCCATAGTGATTCCTGAACCCCTGCTGAGCGCAGCACCTCTACAGCAATTAACATTTTGACATGTTTGATCAATCACACAGACTACAAAAGAAAAAAATAAATAATTAAGTAAAGATTATTAGCCTGGATGCATTCAGTGTATTTGATCAGTGCAGTGCCGTAAGATCAAAGTATGGAGAGCCGACATTACAACATCTACCCAGCATCATGAAACAAGTGTGCTTCATCAACTGAAAAAGATAAACATTATGCAGAGATCAACCCCTCTGAGCTTTAAATGAACAATTCTAACTCAAGCAGAGCTCAAGTAGGTCAGTATTTAGGACTCCTTGTTAAAAACATAAGTCAACATTTTGCTGAGCTGCTGAGACATCCCGTACTTGATTAAGCTTTATGTAAGCATAAGATATTATCTTTATTACATTGA
The DNA here is from genome assembly GCF_018340385.1 of Cyprinus carpio. Taxonomy (NCBI): domain Eukaryota; kingdom Metazoa; phylum Chordata; class Actinopteri; order Cypriniformes; family Cyprinidae; genus Cyprinus; species Cyprinus carpio. The sequence goes on along the minus strand of NC_056584.1, from coordinate 13,673,438 downwards.
ATTATTATTTTTAATAAAATGTTGAATATGTATAGGGCATAAAACACCACTAAAAATCTTGTCTTTTCTAAAAACACCACAGGCTTATTTTTTTCTTTCTTTCTTTTTTCTTGCAAATGAGCAAAACAAGAAAAGTAATCGTTGACTGCTGTTAGTGAATGCTGTGAAACATCTACATTTAGTCAGTTTATACATAACATTTAGACAGGTTGTCCCCTACGGTTTCAACAGAATCCTCAGTGAACAAACATAAACACAGTTGGTGTTAAATGACTAAATTAAACAAACAGAATTTACCACCTGTGGCTGGGGAAAATTAGATGCTAGTGTTTCCGTGTCACATAAACAGCGTCCTACTGAGTTTTTTCCGCCTCGTTTAGATTTACCTTTTCAAGTGTACAGTGCGGTAATTGCAAACATCTGGGACTGACAGCATCACACTTACCTTGTGTTTACGCTTCACTGGGATCATGGTGCATGTTTTTTGAAACCGGGTTTTTATTTTCTGTTAGCTTCTAATTTTGTTTCATGTCAAAGTTTTCACCTCTTTACAGAGGCAGTCAGATGAGATTGTTTTTAACGCAGGAGGATATTCCGTTGTCTGTGCTGCACCCTAGTGGCATTACATGGTATTGTAATGAATGTTAAATTAAAGAATGTGGGGCGTTATAATTTGTTGATCTGGAATCCAAAACCATTTGCAAATGACTGCAACAAATGCACGTGTACTAGTCAGTGAATTCCACTCACTTAAGAGTCTCCAAAGTCGAAAAAATACAAAAGGCTATACATACAGCTGCTTTTTTCCTTAGTACTAAAAGTTCAGTTTTTCTTGCTTCCATTAATTATAGGCATGTTTTGATCTGGTGAGAAGATATGGGGTTAAAACTGATATTTTTCACTATTACTTAATCAAACTGACTGTGTAGCATTTGCACAGGCGGGCCAAGCACATCACCACAACAAACATAGTGAGTCAAAAGCTGTAATATTGTTTATTAAATATTGCATAATGAGGCAATCACAGCAGTAACTAGTGTTTTAAATTCATTGTAATTGTAACAGCACTGCAAATAAACAAAAAAAAAAAAAAAATTGCAAAATTCACCTCTGCATACAGACCACAAAGTAATAATTATACATTTAACATGTCAGGTGTCATCTCACACTCTTGAATAACTCATGTGATTGCAGTAACGAACTTGGTAATTGTCTCCTGTGACACACTAAAACTTACTTTTAAAAGTCCTTAAAAAGTAACGTGTTTACCTCAAGGCAATAATAATAATAATAATAACAATAAAAACAAAATAAAATAAAATAAAACGAGGCACAGTTCAATGAAGCCATGAGACAGAAAGGCATTTCAATCCCAACACAGTGTCAGAATCACTCCTTCAATTATATGAGACGGCCTGTGTTAAGCAAATCTCTGTGCTTTCCTATTATTCTTCATTTAATATAAACTGTAATATTCATAGAGGTCGCTGTAACTTCAATCATTTTCATTCATTTTACTTTACATATTTACAACTCTGACAGAATAGAAAAACTGAGTATTTCAACTATGTTCACGTCCAAGTTAAAAGTTTCTCAGAGCACTACATTCAGATCTGCTACGCTATCTTATAACGGTCTTGAAACACATTTTCAAGTTCATATTCAATACAGATCACATATAAGCGTTTTAATTTCTTGTTGATCTTCTATGTGATTACTTCTTGAAGGTTTTAACAACAACCACTGGTTTAAAAAAGTGAAAAATATATCATCTAGATACTTTAAATTCCTCATTTCTGTCCGAGTGATCTTTTTCTAATTCTCGTTTTGAATTGGATGGAAGGCTGGTAAGCGTAAGAGTCCCAGACGACCCTCATGCTCTCTAGCAGCACGTTCTCTGGCATTATATGGAATGGACCGTATAAACTAAAGGGCAAATTCAAAAAGACAAAATTTCATCTGAAGAAATCCAAACTTATATCTTCAAATTTGCAATTCTAGCTCTTAAAAGGAAGCAAAAGCAAATCTACAACCTGGAGTAGATGTGAACTACATTTAGTTATGGAAGACCACAAGCTAATCAATGGAGACTACCTAACTAAATGAACACAACGGTCCACATGTAGCATCCTCTACTGTGAATGCCACTTGGAAAATGAGGTATGGCAATCTTATATGGATCATCAATTCCCAACATGCAGCCATATTACCAGTCATAACACTATGTTAATGTCACTGTCAAATGGTTCCTGGTTAAGATGTTATCAAGGCTTGTTAACAGAGGTAAATAGTGCGCCTCAGACTTGTAATAAACTCTTCAGAACAACCGATTAAAAAATGGATGACTGAAAGAGCAAAATATGCATTACTCAGGCAAATAAATATTTGTTGTATGATTTGAGGCAAAGCATCTAAATGTGTTCAGATCTGTTTAGTGGGGTTTAGTTGTAGCCCTTCACCTCACTATATAACATAGCGCTTAAAGCTTTATTCTTTTTTGTTACCAACTAAAAAGCCTGTTAGATCTGGAGTTTCTAGAGGTGGTCACTCCATCGTAATCTTTATTAACAGAAATTTGGTAATACTTTACAATAAAATTTCATTTGTTAACAATAGTTGCTCACAGTTAGTTCATGTTAACTTATGCATTAAAATTAAAAAGTCTCATTTATATAGCGCTTTTCACTAAACTCAAAGCACCCAGTTACACCCCTTTTGTTTTCGAGGGACATCCTGGGACTTTTTATGACCACACAGAGTCAGGAGTCAGGACATCGGGTTTAACATCCCATCCAATTAACAAATGTTAACAAATCAGACCTTACTGTAAAGTTCTACTGTAATTTTGTATGTCAATAAAATCTGAGAGTACAGTAAGTGCTGTGACTTTTTCCTCCTTAACATGACCAACACTGATTTACATCATTTTGATGTCTACAAATGGCTTTGCTAGGATTTGCAAATACTAATGTTGTTGTCTCATCCATTGAGCCCTCATCACAATAGAAATTTTCATCATACTCTTTAAGCGTATGATAAAAATAAAATAAAAAAGCTCCATGAATATGCTTTTTTTTTTTTTTTTACACAATGGGAGTGTAAATTAAAATTTAAACACTTTTTTATTAAATGGCTAAACCTAACTTCTGTGATCCTTTTACCTGTAACCCTTAATACAGACACCTTCAGGTATCACTCAAGGTCCATCAAACATTTACAGCAAAAATAAATTGTAGAATTTTAATGTTTTTCAGTAATGTCAGGTATGTGATGAAGTTGTACTTCAGTACAATTCGCAGCTGTAAACTTAAACACCTTTTCCAAGTCTGATTTATTTTGTATTAATGGCTTTTAGCTGAGTCTGAGCACTCCCAAAAAGTAAAAACCATGTATTATTCTTCTAAATCCTTCAACAAGTGTTGCCACTGTAGTACAGCTGAACTGCATGTTCTTTGCTGACATGCTGCACACCTCACTGATCACACACCTGGACATTCATCTGGGAAAGACCAAATTTTGAAGGGGAGAAAAATTCTTCATTTGACGTCAACAGGTAAAGTGTCCCAAACGGATCAAGCTGCTTAAGCATAGTTAGAATCTCTTCATACGAACCATCATTTCTTCAAATGCATCATGTCACAAATTAACAGCTTTCACATAATTTCCTGGGAAAGTGCCGAACTGTTTTGTCCTCTTGGATGTACCTGCACAGAGAACCCAATACGTAAAAGTCTGGTACAAATAAAGGCAAAAAACACACAACTCCAGAACATCAGAGCTCTATAATATTGGTTAAAATGGATTGATTCAGGAGAGATGACTTAATGGAGAATCAAAACAATGATCAATGACACATACCCACAAACCAGCCATCATCACATCTCTCCATGACACTGACCAGGTCTCCTTCCTGCAGCTCCAACTCATCATCGTTCTGAGGCATGTAATTGTACAGAGCCTGGAATCTACAACAGAACACAACACATCATTACACATGGAAAGAGAGGGTACATGCACAAATCACACTACTGACCAAATGTAAAGGCTTGTTTAGCCTTTCAGTTTAGTTGAAAAAGAAATAGCCGATGGGCTTAAATTAAAAACATTGCACACAGTTTTGTCTGTCTGACACATATATATAATATGTCACATGGCACACTTGGCAGAGCACCATGTTAAGTAGAGTTCAATGTGCCTGCAGACAGCTCATAAAAAGTTGACATTCCACAGTTACATGAAATACAGTTATGTGTACTGTAGGAATGCTTAACAGATATCTACCTAAAACAAGCCTAAATAAATTTGTCGTCACTAGCATTGTGTTCAATGTATTTATATTACAAAAGACTTCTATTTCAAATTAATGTTGTTCTTTTGAACTTTCAACATCAATGAATCTTGAAAAAATTTATCAAAATGTTTTCAACACTGATAAAAATAAATAGCTTCAAAACAGCATATTAGAATGATTTCTGAAGGATCATGTGACACTGAAGACTGGAGTAATGATGCTAAAATTCAGTAAATAACATATGAATATTTATTAAAACAGAAAAACATTATTTTTAAATTGTAATAATATTTCACAATATTACTGTTCATTACTGATTTTTGATCAAATAAATGCACCCTTGGTGAGCAAAATTATATTTCAATGTTTTTTGCGTTCTCTCAAAAAAACTTTTGCATTCTCTTGGGAAATTTTCAGTTCGCTTGCAAAACTTGAGATGTGAATAATATGAGGTCATATGAAACACTATATTTCAGTGCTTTAGTGAGTGAAGGAAAAGTCACTACCTATTCTAAAAAGTTTGCTTTAAAGGGAGTTTGTAGAAAAAATACATTTCATGGTCAAACAGTATGACTTGAAAACTATATTTTAATATTTAGCATAATTCAAAACTATAAATATGGTTTAACAGTGTTCTTGAGAATTCCTGAGGGATGTCCCATTTTTAAGGTGCAGGTCAGTGAAAACTAGGTAGATCATACTTACAACCCACAGCTCATGCGTCCAGGCTCAGGACTGCTGCTCTGGGACAGGGGTTGCTGGGAAATGATGAGAGAGTGTTTACTGGGAGGAGGCAGGAGTTGGTGGGCGGAGTCTATAGGGCGTGACAAAGTGCTGCAGTACCTCACTGAGGTTTCTGCAATATTCATGATCTCATTACACACTGCCTCCTATTGGTGGAAGAGTCGGCCACAAACCAGGAAGTGGGGTCAGTCATTCAGATGGAAAATTGAGTTTGAGGAAGGGGCGGTGTGGTTAGAGAAGAGAGTAACAGGGCAGAAAGAAGGGAATGTCCATTAATACCAGCAAAGCCAGAAAGGATGGTAGTGTCCAGAGGATAAGCATGGAAGAGTAAGACAACAGAGTGAGTGCATGAGGAAGGAGTGAAACATATGCCACAATCATGTAGGACAGGCTTACTTGCAGGGTACAGAGATTTGTCATGCATTATGGGGTGAGTTTCAGGATTAGATATTGAATCAAATAAAACATTGAGATGAGCCTTGTGATTGACTGTGATGTCTCATAAGGATCGATCAAAACAGAATATGAAACATATTCATATTCATCATTCATATTCAATCAATATACATGACATCAAGAAAGAAGTATGGAGCAGTATGTGCATCTAAGAGTAATTAAAACTTCATGAAAGTTAATTTACCGTGAATGAATTGGCATTCATGTTGTTGTCTTGGATGTCAAACAGCATGACAGGACTTCTTGAAGATCGCCCATAATATTCTACATCATTTCTTAATGGCTGTGAAAAAAAAGAACGTGAATCAAATGATTTGCCTTTTTTAAACATATGCATGTGTGTGTGTGTGTGTGTGTGTGTGTGTGTGTGTGTGTGTGTGTGTGTGTGTGTGTGTGTGTGTGCACAACGGTTCATGTTCATCCATGAGGTTTGGGTTCATATTAGAAATTTGCACAAAGAGCAGTATGGTTGCAACTTGATCAGTCCGTTACTATTTGCAAAGGACTGCAGTACAACCTTACAGTGCATTAAACACATAAGGGACTGGAAAATGACTGTGAGTTAGTAGCAGTCACCACATTTCCTATAAAACTTCAATCAAACATTGAAACAGTGTGACATTATGCTGGGGTGCTCCCTCTAGTTAAAAAAGTCTTTAGAATAGCTTATATTTCTAGTGTATGTAGCTCACACACTTACACAATTAAAAGTCGGTAAGACTTTTTAGTGTTTTTTAGTCACCAAGTCACCAAGGCTGCATTAATATGATCATAAATACAGTAAAATGGTAATACTCTTAAATATTTTACAATTTAAAATATCTATTTCTATTTTCATATCTTTCAAAATGTAATTTATTCCTGTGAAGGAGCATTTATTTAAAATGGAAATCTTTTGTAACAATGTAAAAGTTTCTTGGCAATTTAAATCAATGTAATACCTCTTTGCTCAATAAAATAATTAATTTCTTTTAAAAATCTTAATGCCCAGAAACTATACAGCAGAGTATTTGTCATTTGAACACAGATACAAAATGCAAGAATTCTTCAAACAATTACACAAAATTAACCAACTACTATTAATATAAATCAGGGCTGTCGATCAATATTTTTTTTGTCTGATTAACTACATTAATCAAATCAATCACAATTCATCACATATATCAAGATTTGCTTTAAAAAGTCTCCAAATAAGTCATTAAATAGACATGCATGATTTCAAAATAATAGAAAAAAAAAAAATCAACATCCAAGCTTCATGCTAATTATGTTAGAAGTTCATGCAACAGTTCTTTTTCATCTGTGTTTCTCTCAATAGCGTGGAAGCCTCAAAAGCGTGATTGAAACTCACTAGCATAACCAGATGGGTCAGATATCATTTCTTATTTCCGCATGTTAGATCTACAACTTGTGCCAATGGAAACAGTGACCTCCCCTGAGCTCAGGCACTGTATGATGGGCATCTTTAACAAACACACCACACCATGCAGAAGATACCTCTGCTGGGCTATTGTTCCTGCTGTAAGGAGCATTGCGGAGGCTGCCAGCCCTGTCTATTTCAGCCCCATCCCTTTCCTGAAACTCCTGATCCAGCCTGTTGCCCCCAGTTAGCCAACCCTCAAGCCCAGCACCCCCACAGGGACTCAGGCTGCGGGACAGGCGGGGAGAGGGTGGAGAAAGAAGGAAGTCCTCGCCTTGAGGTGGAGTGAAGGTGAGGAACGGGGTGGCCGAGTAGGGGCGGGGCGGATAGGGTGGGGGTAAAGGGGATGTGGAGGGAGAAGCCATGGGGGAGACACAGTAGGGGCTTCCGCTGATGGGAGGCACGGGACTGGCTGACATGGAAGGGGGCAGATATTCGCCCAAGCGGTATGAAGTGCTTGGCAGAGGGGGGAGGGGTGGAGTGGGTGCGGTGGGGGGGCTGCTGCCGACCCCGCCCACAGTGAGCGAAATCCACTCATTGGAGATGGCGTGGACTTCAGGAGAGATCGAGCGGCGGGGAGACCGCGGGAGAGGGAGAGGGGAGGTGGTGAGCCGATTACGAATGGGTTTCGGAGGGCAAGGCCAGGTGTCAGGAGAAATGAGAGGAAACAATAAAGAGGAAGGAGGAAATGGAGAGGTGAAACAGTGAGAACAACTGTACAAAATAATAAAAACTAATGGGAAATGAAAACAATTCACACAAGTTGAAAGAAAATGATTCAAGGGCCAAGGATTTTGTCATATCTTTACCTGTGGAGAGGCATTAGTGCTCCGATGGGGTGACTGGCTGATAGGGGGATCAGGGTAGTCTACTCCATTTTTCACTCGGGGTCTCTTGTGCACCTCTATATAGGTGACAGGGAAGATACCCTGCCGGTTAGTGCCAGAAACTTTGCCTTCATACCAGTTCTCATCTACTCTGCGAATCAGTGTAATACGCTCCCCTTGAGGCAGACAAAAGATTTTGAATTAGTTCCTGAGGAGATCACATAGACAACACATATTTATTTATTTATGCATTAACTTAATCAAAATCGACAGTTTATGTTAAGACAGTTAAGACATTTATGATTTTACAGAAGATTTATATTTCAAAGAAATGCTTTTCTATTTATCAAAGAATTTTTAAAATAATGTATCACAGTTTCCTCACAAAAATATTAAGCAGCACAACTGTTTACAACAAAAATACATTTTTCTTAAGCACTTCTTTCAGAAACATTTTTAAAAATCTTACCGACCCCAAACTTCTGAACGATAGAGTATATGTATATAAACCATCATCAATTAACACACACTTCAGTAGTCATTTTCTGACATTACTAATTTACCTGTAATAAAGTCTGAAAAGTCTGCTGTAGACATGCATATGTCTAGATGTGTGACTCAACACTCATACTGTATTTATTCAGCTGGCTGGTGACAAATCTGTTGTGAATGTCTGGCTCAATTTTCAGTGTAAAAACAATACTGGCTCAATTTTCAGTGTAAAAACAATACGTTTTTGGATTTTTTTTTTAATTATTTATATTTATTTTTAATTTTCCTCTTCCATAAAATATTTCTGCTCAGCTGGTTTCATCACACTTCAAAGGGATACTCCACCCCAAAATGAAAATTTGTCATGAATTACTTACCCCCATGTTGTTCCAAACCTATAAATGGTCCGTTCGTCTTCGGAACACAATTTAAGATATTTTGGATGAAAACCGGGAGGCCTGTAACTGTCCCATAGACTGCAAAGTAAATAACAGTGTCAAGGTCCAGAAAAGGTATGAAAGTTGTCGTCAGAATACTCCATCTGCCATCAGACGTGCAATCTGGGTTATATGAAGCGACGGGAACACTTTTTGTAAGCAAAGAAAACAAAAACAACGACTTTATTCAACAATTCCTTTGTCAACAGTCTCCTCTGTGTATGTTGCGTATGTTCTTCTGTATCAGCTGCGCCACAAGGATGCGCTGTTTCTAAGTGTATTTAGCTTTGATTTGAAAGAAAACAGCACATGCTTGTGCCATGAATGATACAGAAGAGCATACACAGTATACAGTGATATGGAGAGACCGTTGAATACATTTTTGAATAAAGTCCTAATTTTTATTTTCTTCACTTACAAAAAGTGTTCCTGTCACTTCATATAACCCAGATTGCACGTCTGATGGCAGATGGAGTATTGTGACGACGACTTTCATACTTTTTATGGACCTTGACACTGTTATTTACTTGGCAGTCTATGGGACAGTCACAGGCCTCCAGGTTTTCACCCAAAATATCTTAAATTGTGTTCTGAAGATGAACTGAGCTTTTACGGATTTGGAATGACATGGAGGTAAGTGATTAATGACAAAATTTTCATTTTGGGGTGGAGTATCCCTTTAAGTGGATCTGGCCTCACATTCAGCTCATAAGTAAATAATAGTAAATAATAACAGAATACATGAAGTTGAAGGATTACTCCACAAGATTTTAGAGTTTTCTAAACAAAGCAACTAAATAAAACATATACATATAATTCTAATCTCTCTTGTTCTTCTTGCTCGCATATCAATAGTGCTACAGTACATGTGGTTAAGGTTGCCGACCCTTAGACTAAAGGGTAAGCTTCATTAAACTGCTGAAAGAATACCTTTCTGAAAGACATTTCAACAGCAGTGTCACCAGTGAAATTGAATCGAGCAATAGCCTCTCCATATTCCAACACCTGGACCGGAGCACTCTTTTTGGGCTGAGCCTTTTCTGCAGGAGGCAAGAGCTGGAGAAACAGCATAACAAAAGAGAGGTTACTGCACACTTGAAAACTCTATAAATAAAAAATATAATACTAAAGGATAAAGAAATTCTACCTCAACATAGCTGCATGGAAAAATCCCAACTCTCCCATGATGCTCTCCCTCAAACCAGTTCTGATCAATCTGCCGGTAGATGTATACAATATCTCCCTTTTGAAATGGTAGTTCCCTAGTAAAGGGGAAGCAAAACGTGGTTAGATTTGTGATGTAGTATTCTAAATTTGACATGCTGTTATTAACAAATACTTTATGATCTTATTAACATCCATAGATCTGAATAGTAAGACACTTACTTTAAACTTTCTGCTCTGAAGTCAAATCGTGCCAGAGCAGGAACCCTCTATAGACAACAAGAGACCATTAGCATTATTTCACATTATTGCATCAATTATATCACAGCAACTTTCTTTGTAACACAAAAGAGACAGGAAGCATCAAACAAGATCATTTAAGGGATCAAATAGAAGATATGTCACCTCTATGGTTTTTCTCTTCTCTTTCTCATTAATAACCAGAAGGTCGCCAAAGCGGTCATTAGTAATGAACTGTTGGTGAGTCACAACCAGCCCAGCATGTCTCCGAGCAGCTGTGTCTGCCTCTTCCTGCTCTCGCTTTAACCGTCTCTGCTCTTCCAGAATTTTCTTTAAACAGAAACAGGCATTTAATTCACACTGAGAGGGGTTTATGCCTATTATAGATGTACCATATTATATATCAGCAAAACAGGTCTCTATAAAGCGTGCTTTAAATCCATCATTATCAATATACATACAGTAGTATGTATTCCTAAACTTCTTAAAACCCTGAATGTAACATTGACAAAACAGATAAAAGCTTAAAAATTTTTTATTCAATTATCATTTATTTTTCTCATATTTTCCAGGTAAAAATATCACCCTTAATGCACACTTAAAAGATACATATATAAAACTGTGTAAAATTAGTTTTTTTTTTTTAGAGAACATATTTTGAATCAGTTTCTTTTTACCTTTTTATGATCAAACCTCAATAATTTTGTCAGTGGGGCAGGAAATTCTACTTAATTCAAGATATACTCTTTAAAACAAGTCATACTATCAATTTTTCTTCACAAACAAAATAATCTTGTTTTAAGGATGTTTACATGTTGTTCATGGAAACCAACAAAGATACTGATTAGGAAAATGATTTGTTTGTGGTGTGAAGATAATGTCAAAACAAATGGCACCTCTTTATCTCCGTAGCGTTTCCGGATTGCCTCGTCTGAGTTTTCTCCATGATCTGCTTGGCTTAATGGATGTGAGGAATCGGATTCTGTTTGAAAAACCACAGGATTCACTTTCTGTCGCCATGATAAACAAAATTACACAAAGAAAGAGTAAGTGCCATAATTCAAATCAGTCTTGGCTCAAGCATTACTTCAAATCTTTGAAATGTCCATTTATACAGAGCTTTGAAAGAGTCAACGGGAATGATAAAGACACTCTGGAGAGAACACAAAAAAAAAGGTAAATAAAATACATAGCTAAATTGCATGAACTTACAATGGCTTACACATCTTACAGTTTAAAATTACAAAATAGTTTATACATCTACGTATTTTGAGATCTGCAGGATAAGCATAAGCCATGGTCTGTCAAAATAAAAGGATGCATGCATCAAGAAAAAAAAAAATGGTAAAAATGCACAACATTCAGACATTCTTTTCAAAAATGACTGGTGTAATATGTATAATGCAGTTTTGACAATCAAAACTTAAGACACAAACATGTAATTAAAAATTAAATAAATAAATGGTCCAGACGCTTACACAGAGTAAAAACAGACTCAAGTTTGGGTTACACCATTTTGTGGAATTTTACTTTTTTTATTTCAGATCAAATATGTGAAGCTGTAATTTACAAGGCTTTGCAGTAAGATGCAATTTCTATGGGTAAGAAACACTGTTAAACGCCTGTTGAATGTACATACTGCATCTGTTCAAGAATAACATGGGAGGCCTGAATATTTTTCTCAAGCTGACAAGAAGCTAAATGACAAGTGGGTGAATCCAGTGCCAGAATTATGAGTGCAACAGTCATTTTACACAAGTAAAAATTCAATTCATTTTGCTCATAGAGAACATTAACTTTAATTATTATTTAGAATGTTTTACAATAAACCTAAAATATAGTCAAGTCAAAGTTGTATGTTATACTACTGTTTATGATTTGATTACAAAATGCTCAGTGTTTCATGGGATGCATAGATCATTTGCTTACAAAACAACTTAAGTACCTTCATGTACCTTTGTTATTTTGTCTGATACATTTCAAATACATTTTTGCTAAAAAATAAAAAACTTAGCTTAAACTTTATTGAAGAATGTTTTTAAATCCCTTTGGAAAAACTATTTTTTAAAGTCTGGTCTTGGTTTGTTGCTAATTCTGGACAATATATTAAAAAAGATAACGAAAAAAAAGTGAGAGTCAAGGAAATAAAAAAAAAAGTGACATGACACACTTTTACACTACACAGCAGAAATGGATAATATGCCAGTCTGGTTACAAACCACACAAAGTTGGCACACGGCAGAAATGGAAAAAGTAAAGTCACTCGGTGATGACAGAGGAGCAGACAGGAGAAAGAAAGGTTGGAGGAAGATGAGTGATCACAGACATAGTCATGCCCGAACATGAGTGTGGACAATCTGACACTCATGACACTCTCATTATAGCCACCTTCAGAGTGATCTTTACTGGCTTCTGAGCCCTCCACATCCATGAGGTCATCTGAGTTGCACCCCTCACAGGGAGAACTCTCTCCATTACTGAGCCTCTCCAGAACCTCCAAAGAGGACAGGCGCTGGGGAATCAAAGGCTTCAACTTGGCCGAGATGAGATCTCCGGTCATGGGCTTCATGGCAGAGAGAGCACAAGTCTTTTTGGCCTGTTGACTGTGTAGGGACCTCCTTAAGGAGAAAGGGGCTGGTCCCATCAGAAGCAAGTTCCTAGGGGGAGTGCACTTCTTCTCCTGCTGCTGGGTGTTGGCCTGTTGGCGCTCGTGTCTGAGGATTGTGGTGAAACGTGTGTAGGAAGCCGGGCAGGTGCCTTTACACTTGCTCTGTTTGGTGTGAAAAGGAAAGTGATCGTGGTGATGGTGAACTGTGGGCTCTGAGGTACCGCCGGAGGGCGTCTCTTTGGCAGGATCATGAAAGCAACTGTTTTTCTCTTCTGATTTGCCCTCATTTAGATCCAAAAAGTAGTCAGTTCTTGAGGTGTTCGGGCACTCGTACAATACAGAAGCTTCCTCTTTGGGGGTCTGGGCCTCTGTATTGGCTGGACAGTCCTCAGCATTTCCAGGCCCTGGCAAGACTAGAGTCTCAGCTGACAGAGCAGACTGGAGGAAGCAGGTCGGTACAGGGCTGTGGGAAGGACTTGGGTTACTAGGTAGTATGGGCATCGAGGCAGAACGAGTGGGCGCAGAGTTTGAACGCTGAATGATACGCTCAAACTCCATCACCCGAAACATGACAGCATCCCGGGGGATGATCTCAGTCCTCCCCAGGGTAATGTCGTCCCCCGGCTTCTCAAAAAAAGAAGCCAGGCAATGGACACTACCGTGGGGGCTGGAGCCCAGGGAGCTCGGCCTCTGAATGTTGTGCATGTTCCGATAGAGGGTGGAGAACTCGGCTGTGCTCGTCACAGATCCCACAACGGGTCCATTTTTATGCAGGTTCCTGCTCTCTGGTGAACCATTGCCCTTGCAAGCTGAATTTAACCTGTGATCGGTGTATGTCCTATCTCCATTGCGTGAGCCACAAGCCTCCTGAAGCAAATCCTCACAGCTGTGTGCCTTAGGCCGCTGTTGTGTCGACTCGGTTCGTCTTTCCAGGCTCTCATCGGTAGAGGGCGATAGCTTGGGCTTAAACTTAGAGGGAAGGATTTGAGGGATGCAAGCTTTGGCAGCAGACAAGGACTTTTTAGTCTTATATTGAAAAGCTAGTGCATTAGTGACATGAACTGAGTGAGTATTTACAGAAGAGCAGGGTGAAATCATACAGCTATTCCCACCTTTATAATCCACTGGCAGGCATGCAGGGTAACAGAAAAACAGTGAATTAGATTAAACTCGCAAAAGGCAAAGACAAAATAGTACCACACAACTGGCAAATAATGAAAGAAATGTCACATTCATTTCTGAATAAATTTTCAAAATAAAGTGTATTTTGTCAGTTCAACCAATCTATGGCATTCAAGAAGGTTCTACTCTGAATTTAATTATGTAAAGCCTGAGGTTAGTACATTGCGTGATTTTTTCCCCAAACCAGTAAATTGCAAACCCTGCCCCATAGCTGCTTCTAAAGATTTCAATAGTCATGTCAATAACAGGGCTGACTGTCTATGCAATACTGAAACAAATACTAAAACCCTAACCTACCATACGGTAGGACACTGATAGATGAGAGCATTACTGTCAAAATTGGATTCATCCGTGATTTTTCTATACTCTAAATCCATGAAGTCTGAACGTATCTTGACAGGTGACTGCATGATGGAGTTGACCAATGAAATCGCTGTTGGGTGGGTTTTGCGCCTAACAATTTTGGGAAAAAAATCATGGCAGTACATCTAGTACTTATAAAAAATGTCTATGACAATTAAGCGTGGATACTAAATATTCACTTCATTAAATTCATTAAATAGCTAGTTTCATAATTTGGCAACTAATATATATATATATATATATATATATATAAAAACAAAAAATAAAAAACGAAACTGCTAAGAACATGTGATTTGAAGAACATGATAGATTTGTATTTTAACAAATGTAAATCTGGGGAACTGTTAAAGGCATTAATAAATCATATAACAACTAGAAGTTTGACTTCTTGCAAACTGCAAAACAAAACCAAAATATTCATTGAGAAAGGCTCCAGTTTATCAGAGATTAAATTTCATAAATAAGTGCTAGTATAGTAAAATAAAGAAAAGTAATTATTTCTGTTAACTTACAATTGCCAATGAACTGAAATAACACACAACTGCCAACTGGAACATGTCTTGCAGCAGGAATGTGACTCCCTTGGAAATACATGATGCATGTGACTGGCACAATAACTCTTTAATGCTTAAAAACTGTTTTAGAGACATACACTGAAAGACAGGGTATCTAAAATTTATTAAGCATTTACTCTACTTCTGTTCTGACTTCCATTAAGTTCCTCAGTCCAACCAAATGCATCATTTGTTTCCTTTTGTCAAGGTTTGTCCAAATGTGCCAATGTGATTTTCTCTTTGACATATCACAGGCTCCCCCAAACCACTCCAAGACAGGCATTTACTCCTAATGTGGTCATTAACTCATGTAAGCGCTACTTGAGTGCTCCACAAGTCTTGGGATTTCTCACCAAAGAAACCTCAAGTGTGCTGTGAAGTTAACAACTACTATCCACAGGAATCACAGGCAGAATGTTAATAGATATTTACTGTACATTGCCAAAAATGCAGCAGGAACAGAGAGGAACTGATAGTACTGATTACTTAAAAGCAGGGGGGGGACAGGGAAATGTTGCAAGCCAGATTCAAACTACACAACTCACCACAGCTCAATAGTTTCAATGTGTAATTCATTTTTTGTCTTTAATCATTTCTTTATACTCAGTTATGAATTAGAAACATATCTTTATGAAGTGTCACACATGACTCAACAACAAGATACACGACTGCATTGTATGTTCTGTATTCAAAACATGTTGTCTTGGAAATTCAAGGCGGACAGAAACAAGAGTTAAAAAAAGATCTTAGCCCCTGTCTAAACATGTGGGTCGTGTTAACTATTAACGGATACAGTCATCATCTTCAACCCTTTCAAGCCCCCTGCCGACCCAAGCAGCCCATCCTCGGGTCAAATGTGCTAGCATTCCATTCATGACCTCACTCTGACAGCTGACCCCTCATACTTGACCACCCCTGAACATGCTGCAAGTTTATCTCTTCTGCATGGTGAGTGTCTATTGTCAGATCCACCTATTAATCTCTACGTCCATCCCCTTTCCTCTCGGTCCACAACATCCAGCTGAGCCGAACCTCATGAGCTCATTCTGTCTAACAGACCGGTGGGGAGAGAATGGCTAAAGGTCAAACTGGACATCTGTTATGTTTCAACTGTGAAAAATGGCCAGCTTTAACAAAACACAGAAAGACAAATGAGCTGTGTTATTTGTGTGGTATTGTGAAGGAAGGAAGGAATGTGGAAAATGCTGATGAAAAGGGGCTCAAGGGGCTACAAATGGATCAGCTTTAAAATAACGTGGTGTGATTTTGATTATAAATCCTTAAATCAAAATCATTTTAAACCTGAATAACCTTTGAATCTCAATAAACATACATAAAACTTACCTTTAGAAGAAGTATTGGGGTGGTACTTGTTAAGCGTTCTCAGGCCCTGCAGTGGGATGTCGCCGCCCTCCAGGACACTCTTGTAAATGTGCCGATCACATTCCGGAGCTGCCTGCCCACTGACAGACAAGCTGTCCTTTTTCTCCAATTCACCGTTGCCTGCTTTACTGGCTGAGCTGGGCACAAATAGAGATATAAAGCTGTGACTCACATAAATCATCATATTCTTGTGGCAGATCTGAATAAAACAGAATGCTAGTGCCACGTTTACTGTATATGACAAGAAAATGCTTGTTTTTAAAAGCAGACATATGCTAGACTACAGAAATAAAAATACTATAAAATATTTAAAAAATACTTTGCCATGGATTATATTTGAACCCTGTACATTCAAGATTTATTTTGGCGCACTTACTAACCTGCTCATACTTTTGAAAAAAAATAAAAATAATATTTGACATTTTTTGAGAGTTTTTCATTATTATATGCTTTAAATTAATAAATATTAATAAACGTTAAAAATAAATATATATTTTATTAATTAAAAAAGAAATTAAAAAGAATTAATTCTTGATTTAAAAATTAAGTAATGAATTAAAATTTACTTGTAATGTACGCCAAACAATTTAAAACAGTCTGAGAACTTTTTAGTCAGCCTGTGTTTGCTCTTTGATATAGATGAGACAGCACCAGCTGCTCTGGCCCTTATCACAACATTCCTCAGAGGCCTGTGTGGCATCCTTTAAAAAACATGCTTGAAGCTTTCCACATGTAGCAGTTAGAACCTCAGCATTTAAACCTTCAGTATGTGCTTACAGGAAACCATACAGAAGTTTTTAGGGATGCGCACCTTTAATAACTTCTCTTGTGTCCGGTCTTCCCATATAATGAGCTGTAGTCACTCTGTATAATTTTTACATGTTTGTATATGAAAAATTTAAGTATATCATGCTTACTTATCAAATAAGGCACTTTGATGTATGCAATAAAGTAATAAAACGGCCTGTCCAGAGTTCAGTAAGGCCTTGTTAACACTATTCTCTGCAAACAAAATACAAAAGTGTCTGATGATCTTACTTGGTTTAAATTGGTCTAGTTAGTCTCACAGTCTGATCAGCTCACAAGTGCTCAAAAACCTTAACCAGACCAGCCTGACAGTCCAAAGAAGACTCTAATTAGTTTTTATCAGCAGGGTTAAAACAATCGACTCACGTGGGAGACATGCTAAGTGATTTGAGAGGTCATTTTAACCATGACAAGGATTTTAAATGCACAGACAATGGTCTTACACATCGACAGCTCTGTTTTGGAGATAATCATATTAACAGTTACTACTCAACATGCCAATAAAATCCTAAGGGCCCCAGCATACTTTCCTACTTCTTCATAGTTGGAAACAATAAAATACACATTATTCAACAAAAATTATGTGTGCGAACAAGACACTTGTTCTTGTGACTCCCGCTTTATGAATTATTCCATCATAGTGTACATATAATAAAGTCTCTATGAATGACATCACTCCAGGGATGTATCGGGTGCTTTCCGCTGGAAAAGTGTGAGGTGAACACACGTCATTCCAGACGCCACTGGCTCCAAACTCAGGAACCTGAGAGGCTGCCAGAGAACTGCTGGAGCGGAGATGGTCTTACCTGATTTATCTGACCATTAGTAAAGTATTTTCATGCTTTTCGGCTCCATGTCAAGGATCTGTTAGCCATAAAGAAGAACTATGTTTCTCTCAGGGTTACACTTACACAGAGTTTGTCTCGCACACCTTCCTTTAGTCATGAGAGCATATTTTCGGTTAAGTGTTTTGGCTGAACACTAGCTGGCCTCCTGGTCTATAACTGAACCATGTGGCTTTTGATAAAACAATAAACTCCACATCCAAACATCAAAAAGATCCACACACCTGAGAGAAGACTGTTTGGCTAAAACCATGTGCCAGAGATTCTTAAAAGAAATGAAAGTACCACAAAACATTCATTCATTCCTTCATTTGTATGTTTTACTGCTACAGTTTTGGCAAAGTAAGCAAAGAAAAATGTTAAACTGTTTTAACTAATAATGAATATACTGTATTTACTGTTCAAATCCCCAGTTATTTTTAAAGAATGCTTACATGAAATTAAATTGATTGTATGTTTGGGGGAGGCTTTAGAGGATGCTTTAGATGTTTTTCCAACAAATATTCACATTAAGAATAAAATGTTCTACCTAGAGGCACATAAAAATATTTGGAGAACTTTGTAACTTCAACCTTCAAAATAATACCAAAAAAAAAGAAAGAAAATGAATAAAGAACTAAGAAATAAATAAGCAAAATAAATAAATAAAATAATAATTAAAAAAAAAAATTCTTCTTCTATATTTACACTATTTTTTTGATCCCGCCCTGTTCTAGCTTGTACTATTCTCCAATATTTGAATATTTGCATGAGTGTTATTGCCTCTTTAAGATTAATCGTTTTTGTAGATGTCAATAAAAAAATGACACTTCACTTTCACACACAGCACATTAAGAATTGGGGGATTTCTGCTAAAAGAATGGGCGGATGTACAAGGTCCCTTATCTCTCTTAAAAAGAAAGCCAGGCTTTATTTTCAGACACTAGTTTCAGCACAAAACAAATCATCACACTATCCATGGCCTCTCCTCCAACAAGCCCCCTACATGAACGCACGCACACATGCACGCAAATATACATCACACAAACACATGCAGCTTGTGTTGCAAATGGTCGTTCAGGAAACAGTAAAAGGAAACGAGGGAAATCTCCAGAGCCCCGTGACAGCTCTGCCTGAGAATAGATGGCTGGAGAACAAGACATACACACAAACACACCCACATACAACAAGGGTGTCAAAAAATGGTGAAGAGGAACATTTGTGAGGGGAAAAAAGGAACATGAACTTACTATTGCTGTAGGTCAGAAGATGTTTCCAAGGGGCTGAAAGAGGGGGCACTCTGCAACAAACCAAACAAAGAAGTCATTGATAGCTCCAAAGGCTTGACTCTCTGGCAGCTGGAAAGGGAGAAGGCGCATTAGTCAGTCAGGCTTGTGAATGTCTGCCGCGTCCAAAGCTCTGAAACTCTTAGGTCCTCCGGACGAAGTCGAGCGTGGAAAAGCAAGCAAGTATTTTGGCCTGCATGCAAGTTAGGGGGGAAAACAAGCGACTCGGAGCAAGGGGTGGGATTAGCAAGGGCGCCCATTTTGGGAGGGGGCTGTCAGTGCTTCCACCAATCAGCTGTTGTCTCTCACCGAAGCTCTCTTTTGTCTTCTATTGAGTCTCTCTTATTACTGGCCGGCCAGACACAGAGACAATTAACCAGCTGGTGTGGGAAGCAGGCCAAATTACATGGACAGACGCAGACATATACACACACACAAATAGATTTACATACATATATTAAGAATATCACGAGTGTTGGATCGAACATGCTGTATAAAATCACAGGGCAATACATCAAAGGAAGTTCACATAACGTGCATCCAGTGCTGGGTAGTAACTGATTATATGTAATCTCATTACAGAATCAGATTCCAAAAATTAAGTACTTGTAATTCGATAATATACATATTAAAATGCTTTTAATCAGATTACAATCACTTTCTGTAATGATTACATATTCACATACTGTATTATTTTAAGATAAAATAATATTTTAATATTATAATCTAACACATTTGCATGTATACAGTTGTCTGATGTCAGTTAATGGTCACACTGAGATGCAGGTAAACAAATGAAATATTTCTATTTTTAGTGTCCAGATATTTTTTATTATTTTTATTTTACTATCATTTATTTTTCTTTAAATTTCGATTTTAATGATTTAATTATTTAGCTTTTCATAAATTTACGAACCCCCTGCAGTTACTTCATAAACCCCAGTTTAATGCACTTCACCACAAATAATGTGGTACACAATAATCCTATTCAAATCTATGTGATCAACAAGTTAGATCAAAAGTAATCTAAAAGTAATTAAAAGTAGTATTATATTATCTAAAATGTGTAATGGATAACACTGCTGACTACAATTTCCATCATGTAATTTGTAATCAGTAACAGACTACAATTTATAAGCAATCTACCCAGCACTGTGTGCATCCAGCCAATAAGGAGGGCAGCTGTTATTGCCGGGCAGCAACTTCTGACGGCAGATAAGAGAGGGCCATTCGCTGGGGCGGCCTGTAGCCCTTCTTTCATTTTGAATGGTTTGGAGGCGTCTAATTTTAGGCTGCTATTTCTGTTGCTTTTCCCCAAGTGAACGTCACAGACGGTAAAAATAGCGTGACAGCACACCTCCGAAGAAAAAAGCCAAGTGGTGTTTGCAAATACTATTGCACAATCCCAGCCTGCCACTGTCCCTTTAGAGGCATGTGTGCCAGCAACCCACGACCCCCTCTTGTGACCAACAGAAGAAAAGTTCAACATATGACTGCAACATGTTCATCCCATTGGTTACTGGGGTAAAGAGGATCACGAATAACCTTTGCGAATGAATACAGGCTTTGTGTGAGAATATTGCTCTATTTATACAGCATCATGTTCTAGAAGTTTTGTTTCCTGAGGAACACCCAGTGACATAACAACCCACTATTACGTGTGCAAAGCAACCCATTTTTTGCTTCTCTCTAAAAAACAGCCAGCTCAGCATCCCAAGAGGCTTTTGCACAAGACTTGACATAGATGAGAAGAATAAGCAAACAGGAAGCATGCATGAAAGCCTTATCTGAAGTGGCACGCATCTTAATCTAAATACTTGTGACAGCCAGTACAATACCTTAGTGTGATGCAGCTGTTGAAATGAGATGATAAGAAAGTGAAATTATGCAATTAAGTATTATATTAACACTGTTGCTGGCATTATAAACTACAGGACGCTTTGTATACTGTATCTGACAGCACAAAAAGAAGTGTTCTTAAAGTAGTATGGTATAAAAAAAAAAACATGTAAACATAATAAAAAAATTATTCTTTTTATACTTAACTGTGAGGATGACTAGTAAATGGCCCTTGAGTTTACAGGAAACAGACTCACAAACAACCACTACAGTAAAGTCAGAACTGTTATAAGTGAGATTTAAGCGGAGTACTTGACATTCTTGACATGACCCACAGAGATGGTGGGTGAAAGTGACGTGGACAGTATGTCACTGAGGATATGGTTTCAAAGCCTTACGTTGTTTGAAATGCCAACTGAAATAGTATTTCTCATATAAGGTATTTAACTTTAAAGGAAATGAAGTAATAATGCTGAAACAGTATTCCTTGAGAATTTTCCATCGTATTATCTGGTAGTACATGTCGCATTTGTCACATCGGGGTATACAGGTTCTAATTTCAGTATGTAGGACTTTATGTACAATGAATTTATTCTTAACTCTTTCCCCGCCAGCATTTTTGAAAAAAGTTGCCAGCCACTGCCAGCGATTTTGATGATTTTCACTAAAATTTGATGGCCTACAGTATATATTGCTGTATGAATATTTGAATATGCAATATACCAAAATAAAGATCAAAGCCTCTACTTTTAAACAAAAAATTCCATTTTATTCTAGCTTAAAGCAAATTTTTATCAAAAACTACATCTGGATAACATTCAGTACGATTATCAAAAAGTATAAATCCAGTAAATCGCTTCCATCAACACCTCCAAAGCTTGCACAGCCATATACCACTTCCTGGATCATCATTTTACTCCATAACATTATGCAGTTTTCATTTATATGCTGTCTATCGCTGGTGATCGCATTATTTTTAATATGCATGTTTACATGAGAGATCGCTAGTTTTTGTGTCCTTTTCACGTGTGTTTTTGTTAGGGAGTTTTTGTACTCGTTCAGAAGATGTGTAATAGTGCCCCCGAGTGTATAACATTGAAAACACAAAAAGCCGTAAAAACTCGTCAATGGCGGGGAAGCGTTGCCTTCTAAATGACAAGATAACTATTCAATGGCGGGGATAGAGTTATAAGGCATAGGTCATCCAGAAATTTAAATACTGTCAAAAAACAAAACAAAACAAAGCAAAAAACAAAAATAAAAAAGTAAAATAAAATCATACAGGTTTGTAATGACATAAGGGTGATTATATGATGACAGAATTAAAATTTTTTTGGTGATGTGCCACAATGCCACAATGTGCTGAAAGCATTTATCACTAATCATCTACCACTTTTACCAACCTCTATATACCAATTTTATAAATAAATCATTTACATTAAATCACATGGTATTTTTATGGTATTTAAGTTTTTCTAGCTTATGTGCCTCATGATTCTAGCTGCTTTTCCAAAACAGCCATAATAAAGATCAAGAGATGTTTACCACAGTATTTCCTAGGATGTTAATTCCTTTCCCCTGATTGTTAAGGCTAGTCAGTGGAACAGTGTGTTAATAATGTTTGTTCATTTTCATGTGCTAGTTTCCAAACAGGTGCAGGAGTTGACTCAAGAAAATTTACAACTTTTCTGTTATATAAATAGCATACAATGTGAGTGAGGTGCCGTGCAACTTAAACACATGAACAAATGGGGCTTATGTGTCCATTAATGAAAGTATAACTTTATACGCAACAGTTTCCTTGCATTCTTTGCTATTATCAAAGCACATCTTCTACACAGGAATGTTGTCTCTAATTGAACAAGTACATAATGGATATGGACTTCTGGTGCAGTACATATTTGTCATTCCATATGATGGTAAACACAGGATCAGTAGGAGACAGACTGACTGGGTTTGTCACTAGACTTTGGCGTATTAATCACTGAGGAAGTCAGGTCTATTGTTGGGATTTTCAATGAGGGGCAAATGGACGGGGCCATGTACTGTAAAATCTTGGACGAGAACCTCCTTCCCTCAGCCAGAACACTGAAGATAGATTACAAGGATTACAATGACCCAAAACATAGCACCAAGGCAACAAAGGAGTGGCTCAAGAAGAAGCACATTCATGGAGGTCATGGAGTGGCCTAGTCAGTCTCTGCGAAGAGAGTTCAAAGTCCAATTCAATAGGAGATATTTTATTTAACTGAAATCACTTTTCAAAAACTACAATGAATGACTCATTTGGACTAAAAGCATATTTTCCAGGATTTGTGACATCACAAATATCGACGAATGGGACAAGACCTGGTTGAGCTGCACTAGAGAAGGCAACGATTGTTATCCCTATGTTGGAGACACGCTAGCTTTCCCAAGACAGATGAACTTAGAGTGGTTACAATCATCCGGGTTTAAATTGCGCTCAAAATGATTTGAGTTTGACACAATATTTACACTGAAGCTCACAGCAGGTGGCTATGGTAAGGGGCATGACAATTCCAGACCAGGCGCCGAGTGCTGTCAATCACAACACACACTGGCCCTTGCTAACCAATCACAGCACATTTCGTATTTCAGAAGGCGGGCCTTCATTTGATACAGGACCTATTCGAGCCGTTCATGCCAGACTGGGGTGAGAGGTGTTGTAATAATGTAAAATGTCAAAAATAATGTGTTTTTCAAACAACCTAGTATGAGAGATTGTTCTAGTACACCCCCAAAACAAAATCAAGACTTTGTAAAAGAGCATAATAGGGACCCTTTAAGGATTTAGAGAGGATCTGTAAAGAGGAGTGGACTAAAATCCCTCCTGAGATGTGTGCAAACCTGGTGACCAACTACAAAAACCTCTTACCTCTGTGCTTGCCAACAAGGGTTTCTGCACCAAGTACTAAGTCATGTTTTGCTTGGGGATCAAATACTTATTTCACTCACTGAAATGCTAATCAATCTTTATCCGTCTCTATCCGTTAAAGTAAACCTACCATAAAAATTACAGACCCTTCATTTTTTGTAAGCGGGCAAACTTACAAAATCAGCAGGGGATCAAATAAATATTTTCCCCACTGTAGGAGTCAACAAGCTCATCAAGTCTATTGCTGGGATTTTCTGTGACCACAGTCTCAGAGCTTTAAGACTTAAGCTGGTATATATGATGGATACTGTTGTTAATATTTCTAATACGAACACATTTCAGAGTGTTTACAAAGCTTTAAAATTTTTGCTTAATTTATTTTTTTTTTTATAGCTGATGAATGATAATTTCACATGGGCTTGTGAAACTAAGACTATTTCAGCATTTCAGCATTGCATCATGAACTCAGCAGACTCTGAGAGACCCACTCTCAAGGAAAGTGACTCTCCTCACTTTCGTCTCTAAATAAGTAAAGCTTTTCTAAACTTGTGCCATGACGCAGATAGTGAGATTTATGAGTCTATCCATCAGGAATGCAGCCTGTGACTCAAGGATTTGGTATCACTGTCAGAAGAACCAATTCTAAAGACATGTCATACACACCATTCAAATAGGATGCATGAATGTACAGTAATATTGTGAAATATTATTCCAATTTAAAATAGATGTTTCCTATTTTAATATATATTTTAAATTGTAATCTATACCTGTGACAGCAAAGCTGAATTATCAACAGCCATTACCCTAGTCTTCAGTATCACATGATCCTTTTTATTACATTCTAATTCTGTTTAATTCTAATATATTGATTAGGTGCTCAATTTATTTTTTCACTTTTTTATTATCAATGTTGCTTTTTTTCAGCATAGAAAGTTCAAAAGAAATGCATTTTTTAACATTGTAAAGGTCTT
The DNA here is from genome assembly GCF_018340385.1 of Cyprinus carpio. NCBI lineage: Eukaryota > Metazoa > Chordata > Actinopteri > Cypriniformes > Cyprinidae > Cyprinus > Cyprinus carpio. The sequence continues at coordinate 13,648,654 of NC_056584.1, read as the reverse complement.
TAATGTCACTTTTGATCAATTTAATTTAATGTGTCAATTCTGAATAAAAGCTTTGATTTTGCATTAAAAAAAAAACTAAAAACATTTTTATAGTATATAAATATAAAAAGGTTAAAATTGTTAAAAATTGCTAATGTTTTAGTTATATCCCAAGCCTTAAAAGCAATCATAGTGAGTTGGTAAATAACCTAATCACCTTGGGGTGTATGATGGTACGTGTCTCCAAGCAAATAAGTGTGAACAAATGTGCTATTTACTCCCAGGTGTTGAGTTGATGACAACGCTGCACAGGCTCTGTGCCACTGATAGCATAGCGACGGCCTTCCTATCCCTCTCTGAACCCAGTGACAGCACGCCAGTGCTAATTTAAAGTACTTTACTTACTACATCAAGGTCAGACAAAAAGTTTACACTGCAAAAATATAATCACCATGAGCGGATAGTTTCCAGCAGGATGTTATGTACTTTCACATTAGTTAAGGTGGATGGAGCAAATCTGACAACCAATAAGTGGATGATGCATAGACCAGCTTTTCAGTCAATGTTGCCAGGCAACGCTACTGAAAACAGGCAACAGGGTTAAGCACAGGCGAAAGAGTTTGGCTAATGTTGAGTCTGTCGTCTTTACCAATCTAGTTGCAACATCATAGCTTGCTGTCTGTTTCCAGTCCTGGCACTCCATAAAACTAAAAGCCTACTCAAAGTCATCTGTGCCAACACCAGAATTACTGCCAGTTAAAAAGCAGGGTTTCAAAAAAGACTCCAAAAAAAACACACAGGCTGCAGAATTTCTTTGTCGAACAAACCCTGCAAATCCGATGCCAGTTTAATGTTTTATCACAGTGCAAAAGATAAAATACTGAGATTCAATTACAGTCAGAAAAGACAAAAATGTGATGTAAAAGATGGTGAAAAAAGGTTCAGACAGATAATGGATTTAGAATATGATCATGAAGCATACTGGCAAACTGAGAGGTGGTGTTTGCCATGTTTGACAGCACCGTTTACCATTTATTTTAGCATCTCCGATGCAGATTCTAAAGCACATTCAGAGGAACTCTTCCACTTCTACTTATTGTTTTTGTATTGCTATGCACTCAGCTACAATGAGCTGGATAAGGAACATACATATGAATGGTCAGTGCAGACAGGAAGTGACATAAGAATGGTTCTAACAGACAAAAAATATTTAGGGATGGCATGCAGTTTTATATGTATGTATTTTATATATATATATATATAAATGGGTCACTTTAATACTGCCAACTTACCGCTTTTCCAAACTCCATCTCAGAAAAGAACCTATACCAAGGCTCATTCTCTAAATCTACATCTTCTGGACTTATGTCCTGAGTCTACAGAAATATGGCAACAAGGAAAGGAAGACAAAGAGAAAGAGAAAGAGAGAGAGAGAGAGAGAGAGATAAAGAGAGAGAGAAAGATTGAGAATATGAATGAAATATACAATGAGACTGAATGATGATGTTACATGAATTATCTCTTAATGTCATGATCTTAGACAGTAAGAAAGGCTCCAGGCTGAGAGAGTGGAGGAAATATGATTGAATTTGTTTCCAGCTTGATGACTTATTGCAAGAACATCTGGTCGATCTCAGCAGTCAACAGGAAATAAATATCTCATAAAAGCAAAGTCCTGATGATGGAAAGGGTTCCATTAGAGCTAGGGAGAAACTTTTTACACTGTAAACAAGTAAATAAGGTAAATAAGGGGCATAAACACATATTCAAATATTCAAAATGAATAATTTTATCCTTCTGCTATGAATAGCAATATTTTTGCATTGATGTTTGTAAAATAAATATTTGCTGGGCGGCGTTATGCAAATCTTCCCACATACTGACGTAGATATGTGGGCGTGTTAGAACGAGCTGTTTTAGGGGTGTGTGGTTGACTCTTAACTTTTATAAAGAATATCTCTTTGGATTTGAGACTTTAGTCTTTGCAACTTTACAGATCTTCTTTATTCACCAAGAGCTAGTAACTCTCCAAAGAGAAAGGAAAATTTGAAATCGTATCATATGACCCCTTTAAAAAATATCTGTAAGACAAAAATAATGCTAAATTTAACATTACACTATCGTTCAAAAGTTTGGGGTGTCATTTATTTTTATTTTTTTCAGCAAATACACATTCAATTGATCAAAAGTGACAGTAAAGACATTTATGATTGAAACCTTTATACCTTTTAAAGGAATAAGGATCATGTCAAGCATCATGTGACACTGAAGACAGGAGTAATGTCACTGCAGGAATAAATTATCTTTAAAATATCTTAAAATTAAAGTTTTAAATTATAATAATATTTAAGATATTTACTGTTTTTACTATATCATCAAATTAATTTTCTTTAAAAAAAGCATTTAAAAATTGTTATCCACCCCAAAATTTTGAATGGTAGTTTACATATAATTTAAATGCAATTAGAATATTTCAAACACAGAATCTTCACAATAATGAAGGACTGTTTCTGCAGAGCTAATTCAAATGAATAGACACAGGGAGCACATTATCTTCTGCCCTAGATAGGACCTGACCTAGAGCCATTTTAATTACTTTCCCTGACAATGATGGAAAAAAACGAAAGATCTAATGCAGCTAGCACTTTCTCTGCTTCAGTTGTTTCATTGACGAGCATCCAACACGCTTTGCTTTACTTCTACAATAAACCTATTACAGCGGTATGTCATCAGAAAGACATTATGTAATAGCAGCAGCTCCCAGAATGAGTCATTCTAACAAGATTGAATCATTGAATGATGACCAGACTGCAGGCACATACAAGCCTCTATTCTTAACTGAGTCTGGACACTACATGTGTCACTAATTGATGATCTTTTTATAGCTGAGTAAGGGGTCCTCCTACTTCCTATATTGTAATGTTACTGTAAGACACAGTGTGTGCACACAAGATATATATGCTATGTATCACAACATTGAAAAGGGTCGCCAGTACAAGTTACCTACCGAGATCACTTAATAAGACTACCAAGACATACAGCTGTGAGTGTGCTGTCCTTGTAAGTGAAACAGGCAGAATATAGCTCGTGCAGCATCAAACGGCATGCACAGGTCTGCACCACCATCACCAGTAAACAAACATGCATGTATAAAGAGCTTCATACCGGTCTCTCCAGCTTCAGCACTGAGGACTTTCCTGGCTCGTACTCAAATATGCTCTTGGGCTCGGCACGGTACTTCCTGGTGTCTACTTTCTTGTCAGGGGGCTCCCACTCATTTCTGCAGGGATGCATGGGGGGAGAGATGGAGTGATACAGCAAGGGAGGTGAAGAGTCGCCATGGCAACCAGCAAGGGCAAGTTTTGGCTCCACGTTTCCATACATGCAGTTTATGTTTTAAAAACACATCATACATCTCTTATATATAAGAAATTTAATCATTTAACCAATCTACTTTGTTCAGTTACCTATTTTGTATAACTGTAATTTAACAATTTTTCATTATTAATAATTACAAATTAGAAGTTCTTTACAATATATCTCAGATCTTTGAGACTTTAGTTATGTACTAGATGCCATGAACTAACAATCAATATCAATATTTTTTAACAATTTATTAATCTGGATCTGCATTTATATAAATACATATAAATAGATTACATAAATGTATGCAAATATTACAACAATAATATTGTATAACACTAGTGTAGCAACAGTTTATTTAAAGGTACATAAATATGTGCTACTGTTTATACTATTAATTCATGTTTGTACATAATAAACGTAACTTTAAAAAGAAATGAGAAGAAATAAACATTAACATTTAATAAGAAAATTAAAACTTTAAAAGCACAGTTTAATGTTAGTTCACGATACCTAATTAGTGTTAATGAATTGAACCTTTTTGTAAGTTTTCTCCAAATTACATTACCATTACAATAATTCAAGTGAAAATGTAAACATTTTAAAAATATCCATAATATAATAATGATGCTATATTTATCATTATAGTGCACTGCCATTCAAAAGTTTGGGATCGGATGAGTAAGAATTTTTTTTAAAGAAATTAATACTTTTATTCAGCATTAATAATTTTTTTATTTTGATCAATTTAATGCATTAAAGACATTTATAATATTACATAAGATTTATATTTAAAATAAATGCTGATCTTTCTGATTTTCTATTCATCAAAGAATCCTGAAAAAAAGTATCACAGTTTTTTTAATTTAAGTAAAAATCAAAAGTTTCAAAATAACACATTTCAGAATTTGTGCCAATCTTGATGATCCATGTTCTCCACAAATAGTGCAGAATCTTAAAAAATGTCTTATTCAAATAATGTCATTAAACGGTTTTGTGTTTAAAATTTGCCAAAATGCCAAAACCTTGTTTATCCCCAGTTTTAATTTAGATTTTAAATTCATATATTTGAATTTATGTATAAAACCGAAAGTAATCTACAAAGATTCAAGATAAAGACACTTTATGTTAATGACTTTTCAACTAGTGAACACTGATGACTGAAAGAAAGAGGTATCTATTATGAATTTTAACAGCAAACAGCAACATCTCCTAAGCCAACACATGCTTGTTAAGGCAGCATAACAAATGCTAAAATACAATGCTGCACATATTAAGGTTTTGTGAAGAAATGCCATCATCTCTATGTTGAGCAACACTAGCATGGTGCAAGAATTCACAACATAATACGAAAGTTTCAGGACATCAGTCAATAAATGTGCTAGAATCTCCTTCATAAATCATTATATTTGTTTCATAGTGTCACGGCTCACCTCTGAGGTTTTAGAGAAGATGTGCGTGTTGGCACAGGCAGCTGTCCTCTGGAGCTCCCCATGTCTACAGCACTCTTGGAGCGAGGGACTGCCCGCACTGAAACACAGCTTTCCTTTAAATAAGAATGCATAGTGTAGTTTTCATTTTCTCTCACAGGATTAAAACGAAAACACTTACCATCCTCACCAGCATATGACCGCCTATCATCTGAAAGAGTCAGAAAATACTTATTAGGCACAAATAAAACTTAATACTGAGCGATGAAGCAATACAGCTGAAATAATTTTGTGAAACTTACAATATATTATATTTATTTCACATTTCAATGTATTCCTAAGTTAGTTTGTAACCTGTTTTCTTATTGTGTTCTACTTAGTGTAGCCTGTGCTCTAAAGCAGCATCTCGAGAGGTACTCTAAACATCTATTATATACTAGGAGAAAATTACAGGGATTATGTGACACATATAGCAGTCCATTATCAACTAAATGGCAGCTCCAAAACAAGGTCGCTTTATTTCCACGAACTAATCCAACCAGTAGATGGCACTATAACCACAGCAGTGTGTTTTTCTGATGCTGGAATATTCCATTAGCTAAGAAGTTACAGTACAAATAAGATATTTTCACTGCAATCTACTGAAAGGAGGCATTTCAATGATGATTATTTAACAAATACTTGAGACCAGCATTGAAATGTCTTTGCTAACTGTGTATTCTAAAGAATCCAATGGATAGACAAAACCCATTAGGTGTGTTGTGACTGCTTTAATAATTCAGCAGAATGGTTCTCTAAAAGCACAGCCACAAAACACATCACAAGAGGTATGAAAGCTCTTAAAATGGAGGTAATCAATCTACGAGTTTTAAATACACGGTGATGTGGTTTTCTCAATGTGTTGAAAATAGCTCTATTTCCACAGCTCACGCTGAGTGCTATGATGCCTCTTTAGGAAAATCAATTTGTTGACACTGTGTACATATAAATCAGCATCTATTGCAGGCTGAGATTCATGAAAGAATGGACAAAGGATGGAGCCAACCAAGTGGTGCATTTAACATCTTATTAGGGGTCAAAGAGGATGCACTAAATTGATCAAAGTGACAGTGAAGGTATTTATTAAGTTATAAAAAAATCAATTTCAAATAAATTCTGTTTTTTATTACTTTCTACTCCTGAGAAGACAATAATATTCACAACAATATTAAGCAGTACAACTGTTTTCAACAGTTGCTTGAGGAACAAATCAGTATATTAGAATGATTTCTGAAGAATCATGTGACACTGAAGACTGGAGTAATGGCTACATTACATTTTAAAAAATATCACAATAAAAAACAGTTATTTTAAACTGTAATATTTATCCAAACTTACAAAAATCAAAAAATTACTCAAATAAATGCAGCCTTGGTGAACATTATAGACTTCATTCAAAAAAGTAAAATCTTATCCAAACTTTTAAACAGCAGTGTATTTCCTTTTCATTTTGGTTTTCATGAACTGTATATAAAATTACCCCAATACATACACAGGGATAAATGTGTTGCTAAATGACAGACAGAAAAGAGTGACATGGAAGAATGTTAATAAATATCAGATTATAACTATTACTGAAGTACCTCTGGTTTTCAGTGGCCTGTCATTGCTCTCTGGAAATATGTAGGTGGGACGATATGGATTTTCTTCGACAGGCTCTGAGTAAGGTGAGTGAAAGACAAAACACTCACTGACAAAGATGAATACACACATAGATACATAACTGAAATGTGACCTAGACATATTCAGATTTGGACACACAAAAAGATGAAATAAAAGTGTTGATTGCATGTGATTCCCAAGGTGCATCTTTACCTGGGACTTTGTGAATCTGTTTGAACATGTTCCTGTACCAGTCCTTTGACAGCTCTGTGTTCTAGAAGAGAAAATTGTACAGATGGTGTCATATTTATATAAGATTTTGGATATAGTTATGTAGTCATAGTCTGCACAGGTGTATCTTGAGAACTAGAAGTGGCCGTTTGTTACCCGTACTGGGACTCTGGGTGCCGCGACAGCTGAATGTTCCGACAGTCTCATTCTCTTTCCTTCCATGTCTGCTGGAGTCTCAGAGGAAGATTTATTCTGGCTGACAGTAGGGCTCCGATTAGTGCCTCTGCCCTGCTCCGCCACAGCTTCTGAAACACACACTCAGATCATAAACGTCCAGAACACAAGATAAAATACACACTGGCCTGGTACTTTCAGCTGACATTTATCTAAGACAAATTCTTTAAAAGGATCACTGAATGATTCAATGTTTAAATGAATAAATCATGGCTACAGCCCTATTTGAATGCCAATTGTTTTTCCTAAGAAGGTCAGATATATTTGCATTTGACAGATGTACTTCGTGATTTTAATCCCTTTGGAATCAAACATGTTTCCGTTTTTCTCATTTATTTTAACCATTGTTGAATACCATAAAGACATTTCTCGTGGCACTGACTGATGCACCTATTTTTATTAATTCAATTTAACGTGTCCCTGCTGAATAGAAGTTTTTTTTTTTAAAGAATCGTACTGAGCCCAAATTTTGAACAGTAGTTCACATTTTATACAAAATGGTTGATCTCCACTCCCATAACCATACACTTCCAACTAATACTTACAAAGATCCTGTCCAGTACATGAAATCATAGACGTCTTATGGTAATTTTAACTCAAACGTAACTTTGTAAACTAATCACAAGGGAAAGAACATTCTATATTGTTTCTCTTATATCATGAAAGCATTAAGATAAACCTAAACCTAATCCCACCTAAAGTATTGAGAGGCTGTTATTTACCTCTGCTGTGCTGCAGCAAGACGATTGTTGGGTTGACGCTGCTGGTGGGGGGATATGAAGAGGACACTTTGGCTGATGAGGTAATAGCACTCGGTTGATCAAGGCAGGACGTGAGCTGAGACTGACCCTCACTTACAGGCGAGTCCACCTGAGGAGAACACACAAAAGCAGTATATGACCCTGGACCACAAAACCAGTTTTAAGTTGCTGGGGTATGTTTGTAGCAATAGCCAAAAATACACATTTGCTTCACTAACTCTCAAGCAAACGAAAAGATTCTTCTGCAATGCTGCTGAAGACAATGACAAATAACAAAGTAGCACTTATTTGGTTAATTTTCTTTTCTGTCTTGAGGAGGTCATCAACACCAGGAGTACACAACTTTTATCAAGATTTATTTAATGCGTAGCAATAGCCAAAAATACGAATATATGACCCTGGACCACAAAACCAGTTTTAAGTTGCTGGGGTATGTTTGTAGCAATAGCCAAAAATACACTGTATGGGTCAAAATTATAGATTTTTCTTTAATGCCAAAAATCATTAGGATATTAAATAAAGATCCTGTTTCATGAAGATATTTTGTAAATTTCCTACTGTAAATATATCAAAATTCATTTTTGATTAGTAATATGTATTGCTAAGAACTTCATTTGGACAACTAAATGCGATTTTCTCAATATTTTGATTTCTTTGCACCCTCAGATTCCAGATTTTCAAATAGTTGTATTTCAGCCAAATATTATCCTAACAAACCATACATCAGTGGAAAGCTTATTTATTCAGCTTTCAGATGACGTATAAATCTCAATTTTGACACTTAAGTCGGTTTTGTGGGGTCACATATTATAGTACTTATTTATATAATTTACATTAAATTACTAATATTAATATATTTTATATGTTCAGTTTTCATTTTAAAGGGATAGTTTACCAATCAGCTGGTGGTAGCCATTGACTCTCATAGTATGGAAAAAATATTATGTAAGTCAATGTCAACTGTTTGGTTACAAGCATTCTTCAAAGTATCTTATATTGTGTTCAACAAAAGAAAGAAATTCATACAGTACAGCATGTGGGTGAGTAAATGATAACAACATTTTGGGTGAACTATCCCTTTAATTTTAGTTTAAGTTTTAGTAATTTTGTTATGTGCTTTTGTCAGTGTTCTACTTAGCTTTTTTTTTTTTTTTTTTTTTTAAGTTTTAGTCATTTTAGTAATTCAACATATTAAACTTACTTTTCAGTTTTCTAAATTTTTTATGTAATATTTTTTTCAGAGTTATTGCCAATAACAATTTTATTATTATAACAGTAAAGTTTTTAGTTAACAATAACAACACTTGCTTAACAAATCATTTGTTAAAAATTAATTAACAGTCAGAAATTACATTTATTTTTCATGTAACTTCTCCACTAATTCCCTAGTGTACCTTCAGGGATACATAATTGAACACCTTGGATCTATACCATTATAGATGATAATGCAATTAAAAAAAAAAAACTAGAAATGTCATCTTGCTTGTAAAATATTGACAGCATTCAGTCACTGCACTCATTTAAATGATTTTAAGATTGAGGAGTTCCTCTGTGTCTCCAGAGATCTTGGGAACGAGCTGTTTAATTAGAACTGATTACAATCTCTGGCATTTGTGCAAGAAAGCAAAACATTGCTAAAAAGGAACGAGGTTCAGACATGGTGACTCACCTTTCTTGGTGTCTCATTGACTTGAGTTGAATTTAAATCAGCTCCGGTGTTGTTTACACTTCTCTCAGCCAGACTTGTTTCTGTGGCATCTCCATTGACCGCACTAAGCCATCCACCTGTAACAAATCCAAACAGTTTGGATTCTTAAAGGATCAGACAATCTCCAAGGCACTTTATAAAACCTAAAAAGGCATAAACATGAAATAAAGCTGCCTCTACTTGGCAGTGAACCTGTTTGTTTTCAGCGCTTATCACAATTTATGCCACAACAAATTCCTTAATCCTCCATTAAATTAATCACCAGCCAGAATCTGTCAGAACTGAACCCCACAGAAAGTCTTCATCCACAGAGAAGCTAATTTATGACTGGAAAAAAATGATTCTCTGAACTTTGTCAGAAGAACAAGGAGACCATTGAACCCACTGTAAGAAGTGTTTGTTCCAATGGCCTTTTTATTCAGGCACAACAACAGTTAAGGCATCTCTCCCAAGTGCTGGCAGTTAGCCAGGATAGTCCCAACATGGAGATGGTGAAACCATCCACACTGAAGGTTCCTGTTTCCACAGCTCAAAGTGGGTGTGAACAAAAGATGTCTTTGATGATCCCCTGCAAATATGAACATTCACTGAAAGTTATCTGAGCAGAATCAGAATCAGCTTTATTCGCCAAGTGTATGCAAACACACTAAGAATTTTTTTGTGTTTTTTAGGCGCTCTTTGTACAAACATACATACATACATATAGGACACAGAGAACAGAAAGAACATTTAAATAAGAAGATTTATGTACAGATTTTTGCAATATTTACTGTATATACAGCTGTATAAAAATATATATATATGCATTTACATAAAACTTGAGAGAGAGGGAATAATTAGGGATTAAGAAATGAATTACAGAAAACAGGTGGTAATTTCTGTGTTAGCTGTTTATGCTGGAGATGGCATCAAGGGGAAAAAAACTGTTTTTAGGGCTAGATATTCTAGTGCACAGAGATCTGTGACATCTGCTTGAGGGGAGAAGTGCAAACAGGTTGTCGCCGGGGTGAGAGGGGTCTGTGACAATGTTACGTGCCCCTTTCTTCACTCTGGAGTATAGAAAAACTTGATGTTGTAACAGAAACTATGGACTCTCTCTTTTCTTTAGATACGGTTGGTCCTTTACACTTAAAGAATTTTAAGGAAAACAGTTTGATACCGTGACATAAGGACCACACTCATTACCCGGAAAATGGAGAGCAGATGGAATGAAACAAAATTAGAAGTATTTCATATTGCATGGAGGGAAAGTACTTCTACTTATAGAAAAGCTCTAAAAACTGCTAGATCTGCTTACTTTTTATCTCTTTTTAGAAGAAAACAAACACAACCCCAGGCATTTATTCAATACAGTAGCTAAATTAACAAAAAAAAAGCATCAACAGGCGCAGATATTTCCCAACAGCACAGCAGTAATGACTTTATGAACTTCTTTACTTCCAAGATCAATACTATTAGAGATAAAATTCTAACCATGCAACCGTCAGCTACAGTATCACATCAGACAGTGCAATAGATCTCCTGAGGAACAATTCCATTTATTCTCTGCTATAGGAGAGGAAGAATTCTATAAATTTGTCAAATCATCAAAACCAACAAAATGTATGTTAGCCCCTATTCCATCTAAGCTACTAAAAGAGGTGCTTCCAGAAGTCATATATCCTCTTCTGAATATTATTAATTCATCAATGCCATTAGGATATGTCCCAAAATCCTTAAAACTAGCTGTTATTAAGACTCTCAATAAAAAACACACCTTGATTCCAGAGAATTGGTTAATTACAGAACGATCTCAAATCTCCTTTTTCTGTCAAAAATATTAGAAAAGGCAGTATCCTCTCAGCTATGTTCCTTCTTAGAGAGAAATGGTAATTGTGAGGATTTCTAGTCAGGATTTAGACTGTATCATCGACCACAACATTCTGAGTAGACTACAAAATGATGTTGGCATTATTGGAATTGCATTGGCACGGTTCAAATCTTACTTATCTGACCATCATCAATTTACAACAGCGAATGAAGAGGTATCATATCGATCACAAGTACAGTATGGAATACCACAAGGCTCAGTATTAGGACCACTGCTTTTCACGCTTTACATGTTTCCCTTGGGAAATATAATCAGGAAACATGGTGTTAGCTCACACAATAAATCTAATAAAACTAATCTCCAAATTCCAAAATATCATCATATAATAAATGGATGACAAGTAATTTCCTACTGCTAAATTATGAAAACCTCTAAATGTAATAACCTATAACACTGTCTAACAATTGATGGCTGTCTAACAATTGATGGCTGTGCTGTCAATACTTCGTCATCAATTAAGAACCTAGGTGTGTTATTTGACAGCAATCTTTCCTTTGAAAACCATGTTTCTAGCATTTGTAAGACTGCATTTTCCATCTTAAAAATCTACCTAAATAATGATATATGCTCTCAATGTCAAATGCAGAAACGTTAATTCATGGGTTCATGACCTCAATGTTAGATTATAGTAATGATTTATAGGGTGGTTGCTCTGCGCACTTAATAAACAAACTCCACCTGGTCCAAAATGCAGAAGCTTGAGTTCTTACTAGAACCAGGAAATATGACCATATTAGCCTGGTTTTGTCAACACTGCACTGGCTCCCTATTGAATACTGTAAACATTTTAAAATCATGCTAATTACTTATAGAGCCAAGAATGGTTTAGCTCCTCGGTACTTAAGCAAGCTCATATCACATTATAGTCCTTCATGTCTGCTGTGATCTCAAAACTCTGGTCATTTGATAATACCTATAATATCAAAATGCTGGCAGCAGAATCTTTTCCTATTTAGCACCCAAACTCTAGAACAATCTACCTAGTGTTGTTCGGGAGGCAAACACACTTTGTCAGTGTAAATCTAGATTAAAGACCCATCTCTTTAACCTGGCATACACATAACACACTATCACATTTCTATAATTCTAATCCGTTAAAGGATAATTAGGCTGCATTAAATAGGTCAACCGGAACCGGGAACACTTCCCATAACACCCAATGTACTTTTTACATCGTAAGAAGTATGGCAACTATGCTAATAATAGTATGTTTCATTTTTATTCCGAGGTCACCGTAGCCACCTAGATCCAGTCCACTTCCAGACCAGATGGTCACCATAGCCACCCAGGTCCAGTCCATATCCAGACCAGATGGTGAATCAGCACCTAGAGACGACCTCTAAGGCCTTCAATGTCAGCAGAGACCATGTCAACTAGATGAGCCCCAGAGACAGATCCCCTGCGAAGACTTCATCAACTAATCGGCCACTGGGACAAGACCATGGGAACCAGACAAGTCCTCTGCAGAATTTGACCTGTGTTGCAGCCTAGAATTAAACCACACCATGCTGGTTTCGTCTAGCCAGAGGAGAACTGCCCCCTGACTGAGCTTGGTTTCTCCTAATGTTTTTTTCTCTATTTCTGTCACCGATGGAGTTTTGGTTCCTTGCCACTGTCACCTTTGGCTTGCTTAGTTCAGGGATGCAAACTCATCATGGGTGAAAAAGTTGACAAAACATACAAATCTGTCTAATTTACTGTGCAATTTAGCAAGTACCCACATCAAGTCCATTGACTGTCAAAATAACATAACACAGTTCCTGTAAACAGAGATCTTTCCAGTTAATGGGGGTACAGAAAAAAATAAAAGCACATTTAGTGCACATAATCTGCAAACATATCATAAGTAACATTATGACAGCACACAACATTTAGTATGGCGCTGTTCTGCTTTGTGTAATATATACAGAGCACTCTCCCACTGACAAATCCTGCATTTCCAACTCACTTTTGGCAGAGTTCTTGGATAGGTCTTGGCTTGTGCCATCCTCATCATCGATGTGCACTAGTGTGGCCCTCAAAGTAACAGCACCCTTGCCCTTGCAAACACGGGTAGGGTCCAGCTCTGCAAAAACATAGAGCAAAGAAATTCTTTCAAAGAACTAAATAAAGTTTTATATTACTCATTTGATATTACTCATAATGTTAGTCCCCCAAATACAGTACTACAAATGCTGCTCTTACCAGTGGGCATGAGATCAGGGGAACTCTTCATGATCCTCAAAGGTGTTACTCGCACAGCAGATACAGTGCGCCGACAGGGTGGACATGCTGCAAGACACATACATCCATAAATAAAATGTTGAGGACAAAAAAAGAAACTAAGTAGAGCTACTATAATTGCATTTATCATTGTTTTTAACCTACTCTGTGACATTTTGTGACCCACTTGTTGAGAACCACTGAGCTAGTTTTACTGAGTTATTGTTAGACTTAATTGAAAACAACAGCTCTAATAATGGTCATATAGAGACCTGAGGGCTTTTTAAGTTCTAGGAAGATTGTAATCACAGTGTTCTCTGAAGGCTGGTACAAATATCAAGGAAAGATGGATGAACGGAAGGAAATAGGGGGCCTGGCAGTAAGAATACTGATTCAACAATGACTCAAGCCAGAGAGCAAGACAGAGAGAGTCTGTTTGTGATTGCTTACTCATGAGCCTCCTGCATCAAGACATTAGACAGCTATTATTCCTTGCTACTGTCTTTTATGTATTACTTAATATGGTGTTCATTATCATACATTTCTGTGTTGCAATTGTTTTGTTTTGCATGTTTCATTCATGCCCATATAATTGTAACTAAAGGCCAGCCATGCTGGTGTAACCTCAAGAAACTGAATGGAGATACTGAAAATGTGGCACGCTTACCAGGGGCTGCATCAAATTTCCCTGTGCCCTCTGCTGGAGAGCCCTGCAAATGAAAATGGGTGAAAGGAGAGATGAAGGAAGATTCTGAGACAGGGAACAGTGTTGCTCAGCAAGTCATCAGGAAAGAGAACAAGGAATATTGAGTGGTTGGCAATCAAGATTTCAGCAACTCAACAACAACACCTCAAAGATATGTTCCTTATCATGCTTACAATTGCAAAAAAGCTGGTGCAAAAAGTAGGGGTGGGTGTTACAACCAAAATCTTTTTTCACAATTTGAGAAGTGTTATCACAATATATCGTCCTACTGCCCAGCCCTAGAAAAAGTATGAAAATTAAGCAGTGATCACGCCAAAAAAATAAAAATAAAATAAACAACAACCCTGGCCTATTTGTTTAAATTGCTTGCTTGACTTGCTTGGTATATTTAGGCCTGATTTCAATGGCTTTGAATTTACAGTGGGTATTTTTTTTCTGACATGTTGATGTTATAAGTTGCACTGAGTAAATAAAGCTGGATAAAACATAAACTATGTCCATCTTCATTTCAGGCTGCAAAGCAACAAAATGTGATTATTTTAAAGGGGGTGATTCTTTTCTATAACCACTGTAAATATTTTAAATCTGAAAACAATCTGATTGGCTCGATTGTGAAATTCCGACCGGAATAATGTTACAAACAATCCTACTAATATGATAAGTATGAGGGAGCTGATGCTGATGTGCTAACTGATGTGTCACACCTATGGCTGTGGTTCACACTGAAACAAGATACAAAGTGACCTGTTACAGAACGTTGGCTGAGTAAGAAATTATGGGTCAATAAAAATGTATATGCTTCAGTCGCTGCCAATGGATATCCCTCTAGAACAGATGTTTCTGCCCTGTAACAAATGAGTAAGTTGCTTTGGATAAAAGTGTCTGCCAAATTAGATAATGATTAGTATTTTAGATACTAATTACTATTTGCCAAACAAGACACAGAAGACATTACAGAGGTCCTGGATAACTGCAGATATTCCTGTAGCATTTCTAATGGATCCAAATGTAAACATTAGCCATTTGTCTCTATGCAACGTGTTCTGTCTCATTGACTTAGCCTACTATTACTGTCTATAGGAAATCAGAACCAGTTAATTACTCAAATAATGAAACTTAGATATGCATTATATATATATATATATTTACATTATATATATATATATATATATATATATATATATATATATATATATATATATATATATATATATATATATATATATATAGAAGACTTTCAGATGTTTACAGAAAAGGCTGTTTGCACTGGATTTACCCGCTTGAAAATGGATATCATCCTAAATTTGGAGTTGTTGAACAGTTACGTAACAGCAATTTTGTAATACAGTAATACACAAATATGCTGTTTATATAGCATACTGAAATAGATAAGTGGGCATCATTTTCCATTGTAAATTTAAAAACAGGTCCAACTATAACAGCTGCATGCATCAATCCATCAATAAAGAGTCACACAGTCTGAGGATCCTTAATACTCTGAATTGCTCCACATGCTGCCTTTGTAGAAGATATGCTAATAATCCTCAGTTTTAGTAACTAAATCCAAAGCCATAATAGTCAATTGAGGGTGCCCTTTTAAATGTCCTTTGTTGTGGACTATCATAAAAAGCCAAACTATCATGTTCTCTTTTCTTCAAAGAACTGAACCTTAACAATGCTTTACCTCTTTTAACTATCAAGATGGACCTGTCAGCACCTGCCACCCGGGAATGTGGCACCTACTTAGCATGTCATGAACGAATTACAGCATCCTGCTATCCATCCACCTCTCCATCCCTGTCTGGCATGCCAAGCACCTCATGAGGCTATGTAAAACCAAATATGTTATGAATCTGGACATTTGTCATACTAATATGATAAAGTATGAGCTGTTGACTGTTTGATTTGAGGATTATCAGAACAGGGCATGGGCCAAGTTGGACTAGACACAACTTTCTCAGAGTAAACAGTGATCTGGGTGGTTATATCAAGGTCAAAGGCATGAACACTGACAGTTCAGGCCACTCTAGTGTATTAAAAACACAGTCTTCGTCCAATCCACTAAAAATAAAATAGATCCAACACAGTAATTCAAATAGATTTAATAGCCATGCTAGAAATTAAACCATATACTTTTCAGTCTCAAATCTGACACAAACAATACCTAAATCTTATTATTTGTCCAAGCTACAGTAGCCATGACCACAACAAATTGTCTCTCTTTAGTCCAAAATCACGCTCCCCATATATTAAATCATATATCTTTAATCAGCTGTATTTTTGTCATGTCATGCAACAGGTTTGTGTTCCAACAGACAAATCATGTGAATAGATAAACTGCTGGAAACTTGTTGCATTGTGCCGGGTAACTGATGCACTCAGTCCAGCTGGCCTTCTCGGGGCAAAGCTGTAAAACAGAGCCACAGTGTAAAGGCTCATGTCAAACAAAGGTCCAAGTCTTTGTTTCAGAACCAAAACAGTGGCCCAAATCTCACTCAAGGCCAAGCTGTAACTCTCAGGTCCACAGCTTTGGCTCATGTAGCTGTTGGTAAGAAAAGGGGCATAATGCAGGGGCACTTAGTAGCTCAATAAATCAATTCCTCCACAGAGTCTCTTACATTTCTGAAAATTTTAGCTCACTGAAATTCCAATACAAAACATCATGTTTTATTTATAAAGACATTTTTTTTTTACAAAATGAAACTTCACCTTTACAGTGACTGTAAAGATATATATATATACATATACATACACACACACACACATCATAAACAGTAAAAGATTTCTATGGAATTGATGGAATATGCAACAAAAATCTGTTAATTGTTTAACAGTTTCCTTACTATTTATGGTAAAAAAAAAAAAAAAAACACTGTAATAGATCTAATGGGACACTTCATGTAATTTTATAGTAAAACTGAATACTGTTAAATGTACAGTTTTTTGAAGTGAAAAGGAACAAGTCATTTTATAATTTACAATGAAAAGCCATAATTTGACTTTTTTTTGTTATCAAGTTATGTACATAGGGTTTTATGTTACATCTTATCATCTGGCAACCACAGCCGAAATAATCATGAAATAAGATACCTCATCCTGCTGACACACATTTATGAGCTTTTCTCCTAAACTGCAATTATCACATAGCATACTAGCTCTACTCACCCCATTTTTTCAGCCACAGTCTGTCTTTCATTCAGAATATATTATCAATAACACACTGTAAACAGGTGTTAACTATTTGAAGTTTGTTTTGTTTGATTAGGGTTGATGTTAAATTATATTTTTTTAAATATAATCTTACATATTTTACATATATACAGTACAGTATATACACACACATTATTTAACATTGCTTGCTAACATTTAAAAAAAATCTAAATTCTAAATTCTAAAAATCACATTTTTGTTTGCTGACATCCCTCCCTCCCACTCACTCATTTCTGTGAGCAACGCCTCTGTCTTGTGAACGCCTAAAATTTCCTGCATATCAATAATGCTGCTGAAAACCTTTTAAGAACTTGGGAACCCCTGTGAAATTCAGCCAGATATTATGGATTTTGATGGCAGAACTATTGGCATAATAAAAGACTTCTGTGAGAACTCTCCAACCAAAAGTTAATAAGTCACAGCATTAGATTCCAAAGCACAGCTGAAGGCCATCATGTACTGTACATCCCTCACTGTTTTCCATTACATTATGCCAGGCCTATTAAAATAATAAAGGGGGTGACACAAGAAAAAGTACCATGATATTCCACCCAAGAATCTTTAAAGATTGCCTCATTCTATTTCCATGACAGCTTTTAAAGAGTTCAGCTTTAATACACAAAGGAGATCTACAAGGGGCCTGCTGTAGCTGGAGCAAGGGGGCCGGAGGTGGGGGGGGGGTTCTCTTACATAACACAGTTTGACGTCTGCTTTGTCAACAAATGGCAGAGGGGGGCAGAGAGAGAGTAAAGCTCACCAGGATCACAGCAACAGCTCCAAACATGGCTCGAGAGTAGCACTGTAGAAGAACAACCATGGGTTTTTAATTGAGAATAGTCCATCCGTACCATAAACATCTTCAGCAGACAAACTGGACGGAGGCCTAGACTGATACTCTCAACACATTTTAACAACGGCATCATAAAAGGAGATGTATTCAACTGTGGTATTTGCCTCAGCCACCGTTCATCTACACACGTCTTTTTTCAGAGCATGACATCACTGTCAGAGAAACCTCTCAGCTATATTCTGAAATTATAGGAAAGACGATGAACAACTCAAAAGGGAACTAATAACTCCAACAAAAAAAATACAGGTGTAGATAATAATGATGCTGAATAGCCAAAACTTTGTGCACTTATTTTGTTTTACTCACTATTCTGAGCTCCTATGGACTTTCAGGGACACAAATAATGCACATCAAAGCATCTTTTCTATTACAAAATACTCTGAAACATCACTCATAGTTGTTGAATTAAACTAATGCATTTCAAATAGGCCTGTACACAGAAAAAGTAGTTTTCAATAATCTAAGACAACAAGCACTTTTCACTCCGTGACACATTAATTTAAAGAAAAGAAACGCATAACATGATTTAAAATGGTATGAATAAGGGGAACTTTGCATTCAGTTATTTTTAGGTTATCTTTAATTTTGGACATATGCAATATATCAAAGTATACAGTGCCCTCCACTAATATTGGCACTCTTGGAAAATATGAGCAAAGGTGGCTGTGAAAATAAATTTGCATTATTTATCCTTTTGATCTTTCATTCAAAAAATTCTAATGTATCATTAAAGTAAAACAATTGAAAGTGGGGAGAAAATCTCATGATGAAATAACAGTTTTGCTCCAATGCATGTTGGCCACATTCATTAGCACCCCAAGAAATTATTTTGAGTAAAATATCTCTGAAGTATATTACCATTGATATTTCAATTTTTTAGCACACCAGGACTAGGAGCATGAAATTCCTGTTCCACAGGATTATAAATATGAGGAACACAAAGGCCAAATACCCCTTAATCATCCATCACAAGGAGTAAAACCAAAGAATATAGTTCTGATGTGCAGAACAAGATTGTTGAGCTTCACAAAATAGAAAAAGTGGCTGTAAGAGAAGAGCTAAAGCATTGAAAATCCCCATTTCCACCATCAGGGCAATACTTAAGAGGTTCCAATCAACTAAAGATGATATAAATCTGCCTGGAAGAGTACATGTGTTTATATCATCCTAATGCATGCTGAGGAGGAGAGTTTGAGTGGCCAAAGACTCTCCAAGGATCACAGCTGGAGAATTGCAGAGATTAGTTGAGACTTGAGGTCAGAAATCCTCACCACATGTTGTTCAAGAGAATTTCAAGAAAAATTCTCCTTGTTCATCCAAAAACAAACTCCAGCATATTCAGTTGTCAGACATGACTGGAACTTCAAATGGCACTGGCTTTTGGTCAGACAAAACTAAAAAAATGAGCTTTTGAGCAGCAAACCCACCAGATGGGTTTAGTACAAACAGGGAAAAAAGTACCCCATGTCCAGGGTTAAATATACTGCTGAATCTTTAATGTTGTGGCCCTGTTTTTTTTGCCGGAGGTCTTGGACATCTTGTTCAGATCCATGACATCATGGATTCAATCAAATACCAAAAAATAAAAAATCTAAACCTGACTGCCTCTGTTAGAAATCTTATAATGGGCCGTGGTTGGATCTTCCATCAGGACATTAATCCATAACAAACATCAAAATTAACACATAAATGGGTCACAGAGCACAAAATGAAGCTTCTGCCATGGCCGTCCCAGTCCTCTGAGCTGAACCCTATAGAAAATGAGTGGGGTGAACTGTAGAGAAGAAGCACCAACATGGAGCTGGGAATCTAAAGGATCTGGAGAGATTCTGTATGAAGGAATGTTCTCTGATCTCTTATCAGGTGTTCTCCAAACTCTTCAGGCATTATAGGAGAAAACTCAGAGCTGTTATATTAGGAAAAGGATGTTGCAATAATTGGGTGCCAATAATTGTGGCACGTAGAGTTGTTTTGCTTCAATGAATGTTTGGAATTTTTTTTAATAACCCCCCTGCCCCCCCCCCCCCCCCCCAATTTTTTTAAGGGTGCACAATATACATCGGCCGATGATTAATGCACATCTCGTCAGTAAAGCCGGTTATCTTATTAGCGGTAAATTCCATCAGGTGCGTGATTTCACATAGAGCAGCTGTAACTACATGGAGCTGTTGTTAACTGACAAGCTGCGCAAATCCAACCTGATAATGAACGTGGATTTGTGTAGTAACAACTGCTCTTTGTGAAATCACGCACCTGATGGAATTTACCGCTGATTAGAGAACCGGCTTTACTGACAAGATGCGCATTAATCATCGGCCGATATATATCGTGCACCCCTAAATTTTTTGAATGAAATATCAAAAGAATAAACAATGCAGATTTATTTTCACAGCCACCTTTGCTCATATTTACCAAGGGTGCCAATATTTGTAGAGGGCACTGTGTATATATATATATATATATATATATATATATATATATGTATATATATATATACAAGTTATATTAAGTGATATACACTACTGTTTAAAAGTTTGTGGTCAGTAATATATTTTTTGAAGAATACTTTTATTCAGCAAAGTCATATTAATCAAATGACTGCTGTTCTTTTGACACTCCTAATCATCAAAGAATCCTGAAACAAATATTAAGCAGCACAACTGTTTTTAACAATGATAATAATAAGACATTAAATTGTAATAATATTTCACAATATTACTGTTGCTGTAGTTTTTATTTATTAAATGCAGCTTTGGTGAACATAAAAGACTCAAAGATTCAAAAACATTTCAAGTTTACAGACTCCAGACTTTGGACTGTAAGTTCTATATTCTTACAGTTACTTTATTGAAAAAGGATAAATGTTAAAAAACTGTTGTGTCATTTTTGGTTGAAGATATTTTAAAGAATGTTGGGGTAACTCATACAGGTTTGAAACAAAAAGTACAGGTTTAAAATAAACCAGTATAATTACTATAATACTAACAGTTTGTATTCTCTCTGATTAACAATTACTTGGCTTAATTACTAATTAAATATTTCCACAATACTACCAAGCATTGATAACAAACTATTAGCATGGCTACTGAGAGCTATCTTAACAAACATGCCGTTAAACTGTGATCATGTCATCTGAAATAGAGTGACATTTAAAATAACATCCTAACGTCACGGAATACAGAAGCCCATTATGTCTGGAAGATGTTCTAGTGCACAGCTGTGTATAAGTGAGTCAAAGTCTCCGGGTCTGGCCCTCACAGGCCTCGGCATTTGCTGACCAGGACAACAGGCAGCCACAGAGGGAGGGGCACGCGGCACGCGATGCATACACAGCATCAACCGCAGCCCAAGCCAGAAAAAAAGCCTTTGTGTGCAGCATGGATGTTCTAGAAGGACAGATGGGGCAATGATAATGAGTTTCACACTTGGAATACAAAGCAGTGCATAACGGGGCGGCTTTTGATATTGCATGACAGAGAAAGCTCATAAGGCATGCAGGGGAAAAAAATGGACCAGAGATCTGGGATACTGAATTTTGGACAGTGAATTTTGGATATTGAACAGCTCAGGATGTGACATATATATATATATACACACACACACACACACACACAAGTTATTTTAAGTGATATACACTACTGTTTAAAAGTTTGGGGTCAGTAATATATTTTTTGAAGATTACTTTTATTCAGCAAAGTCGTATTAATCAAATGACTGCTGTTCTTTTGACACTTCTAATCATCAAAGAATCCTGAAACAAATAGGAAGTTTCTGTATTGCATTTTCACAGGTGTTTTGCCTATACTTTGAGTCACATTGCATTATGTTGTGTTTTATGGTTGAAGGAAATGTCCATACACTTAATTTGAAAGGTACTGATCATTTTCTGCCAGGACATTACCTGTTTTTCTGCAGATTTTTTATTTGCAATAAAGATATTTAGCCCTGAAAATCTCACCAGCCAACAATTCGTCAACATTATTCTAACCAACAGAGATTGTAGGCATCCCACTTTAATGCACACAGAGACAACTGTTTCAGACCTCGACTGGTGCCTGATAATTTTGTCAGGGGATGTAGACTATTCAACCACACCTAAAAACGGCTCTATGATAATCCAAACATTTCAAGTGCTTCACTAATGATGGAGGACCCTAAATCTCAGTGTTGAGCAACAAAACCAGGCACAGCCTTTATAAAGCAAGCCAAGCCACACACATTCACACACACACAGTTGGACTTCACACTCTCTTGAAAGTTGAATAGTTCACATTGATCTGAAAAACACAATATTAACACATTATCTGTAGGTCCATCATGTTGAGTGTCCCAGCTATGTGTTACATGACAAATACATTAAATGCTTTACATTTAGGCCCTGACATTTCATCATCACATTCTGTCTAAATATGATCTGCACTCAAACTATGAACTCTCATTGAGCAAACATCATGCAAACACTGACTTCAAGCCAGCTGGTCCAGAATCTGTAAAAGCAGCCAGAGGTGAAGAGGAAAATCTGTCAGCACAACACAACCTGAAGCAGAGACGGTCTGTTCAACCTCTTGTTTGCATTAGCGTGCTGCTGTGTGAACAGACCTTGAAATTTGTAGCGCTAACAAAAAATACAGACTCCTGCAAACTTCAAGTGCCACTCAAAGCCACACTGCAGTCAACTGGATAGAAGGAAAGTATGGGGTTAAATGAAGGTTGCTAAGCAACTTGGTGTAACATTGAAATGGTTTGGATGGGAGTGGATGGGATGTATGATCTGTCAAGGCCGCCTCAACCATTGTCTGAGGCTGCAGGTAACCAAAAACATATTCATATTTGGAGCAACTGCATGATTACGAGCATGATAATGCTTTTGTACAACAGTTAAATAAACAATAAGTTAACATTACATACATTTTAGACACAATAATGAAAAGTGAAAGTGAAAGTGACGTGACATACAGCCAAGTATGGTGACCCATACTCAGAATTCGTGCTCTGCATTTAATCCATCCAAAGTGCACACACACAGCAGTGAACACACACCCGGAGCAGTGGGCAGCCCTGGGAGCAGTTGGGGGTTCGGTGCCTTGCTCAAGGGCACCTCAGTCTTGGTATTGCCGGCACAAGACTCGAACCCACAACCTTAGGGTAAGGAGTCAAACTCTCTAACCACTAGGCCACGACTTCCCCAAGTTACTGCCAGTTACTTTGTGTATTTAGTGCATATCGGGTCCATGTCCGGTAGCTCATTCTTCAGCAATTTTTGAAAGAATCCACAGAGTGAATGATTCAATGACTCGCTCACTTTTTTCATTCCTGAATGAATCAGCATTTTCAAATGAAACAACTGACTGAAGGAAGCAACTTGTTGTAACTTGCAGAAAAGGTAACTTGCAAACACAGTGTTGGAAGGCCATATGGACTTTCATCAAGCATTTATTTACTGGTAAACAAAGTAAATCTCTTTATTTTTCACTTTCCTGCCAAGTTTAAAAAGGATATTCATTTGAACTGTTCTTTTTGAGAGACAATTGCCAAACAGGGCTGTAGCTGAGGTATTCGGGGACCGGTGCATGTTGTACCTGTGGGCCTTATTTGAAATAGTTTAAATAGGCTAGCACAAATAAATAAATAGAACAAAGATGCAAATTAAATAAGGCTTTTTTTTCAGGTTTGGTGCTGTTTAAGTAAAGAAATGTAATCAACAAATGTAAAATATCAATGCATAGTGTTCACTGTCTAAATTATACAGATTAAGCTGCAAAATTAACTTGACAAACCTGCGTAAAAACTTTTATGCCATTATCAGTGCTAACAGAGCTGTAAAAATACTTAAAAATCCTGAGATATCATGGCCTCTCTATATGTAACAACCTGATGATCCTATAAGATCACTAATGTCAAATGTATTACTTTATCAAATCATTCACAAGAAAACTCATTCAGACAGTGTTTCACCACCAGTCTTTTGGGTGCCTGTTCATCACACTAGACAGTAATATGATTCTACAGAAAGCTTATAAAATATTAAGCAGCCAACACAAATTATTCATTATCTTTGTAAGGAGACAGCTACCAAAGACGCTGGCAGGAACTTCTCACAAATGTTGTAGTTTCTCACCTACTTAAGATTTTAATGTTGTTCACTTCCTCTTGAAATACTACATATCTCCTGTGCCAGAAAATGACGATAACATCACGTAGGTCTGGCACAGGTGTTGAGCTGAAACACCGGAGCGGAAAATTTTCACAGGGTGTGAGTTTTAAGGTGTGAGATGTTCTTTCTTTTCTTTGCTATTGTACAATCCCCTTGTCAGTGTTCTTCAATTAGATTACAACTACTTATAATAATAAGGAACATAACAGAACTTATAGTTATAACATTTTGCCTTGTGTTGATTGAAAACCTGCTGATGAACGATGCAGTTTATTTAACATTTATAAATACTAAGCGGTAAGCAATACAGAAGGCTATTTAACTTTAGTCTCTAATGCCACTAAACTATTTTTAAAGAAGGAAAAGTATGTTATTAAATTATGTCAGTTAGTTTACATACCTGTTGTTTGTTCTGGTGTACAACCAAATCTCTAAAAACAATTCCTATAAAGTAATTTAACCAGGTTAAATAATCATATAAAAGAACAAGAATAACCTTTGATTTTAAAATTTAAGAATTCTAAATTTAGGAATATTAAGAATATTCAAGTCTTCAATTTAAATAATTAGAATTTCTTAATTCTTCACAGAGATTTAGAATTTTGTTTAATGCATTGCCTTTGTGGTGGACAGTTTACTATGGGAAGTTTACATCAGCAAAAGTGACAACACAATTGAAACAAATGTCGCATAAAGAATAGAAATCATCCTCATTATACATTTACTATTATTTTATATATGCAGACTGTAATTACCAACAGTGTATATTTCTAAAAAACTGCTTGGTTTCTAGCTTGATTATGCTGATCACTTATGGTCTAGAGATGATGGATTAGATGAACTACCAGCCTGTGAGACTGAGATTGAGCTGGCAGACCATGATAAAGCTAGTTGGTAGACCACCGGAGCTGGTAGACTTTATACAAACCACCTTAAGATGAAAAAAAAAAGAAAAAAAGATAAAGCAGTAACTGTCTAGAAATTGAATACATTATTTTATATATTTAAATGTATGTGGGTTATAGCCTCAAAAAAAAAAAAAAAAAAAAAAAAAAAAAACTCAGGATGAGAGTGAAAAGCTTTTATCTGTGCTCCATCACGAATCTACCAAAAAAGTGTCCCACTTCTGCATAGTTCATCTACTGTATTCATCTGCCGCATACACCGCACTGCATTACTACTCATCCTAACATTCATCCTCGTAAATACAGGCAGTTAATCACTAAGATCTGGATAAATTGTCTTATGTGTCCAGTTTATTTATTTTATTTTTTCAAGCCTTCTAATACGATGGTTAAACTCGTGAAGATCGTTTCACTGTCCTGCTCTCTCCGCATATTCAGTCAATCCTATTCCTTATTTGGATGTCAAGTGCAGCCGAAGTCAGATCTCCTTTTCTGCAGAATACAAACACTCTCTATCCCATCTCATTTATCGGACAATTCATAAACGCTTGTGCTTTCAATAAGCACTGCAATTCATAGTGTCTGTCGCCCTTTACATCCGTCAATATAGCCATAAACTTATCATTATATAATAATATCACTAGTGTTGAAGTAACTGAAACACTAAGGCACGTTGCCGCACTTCTGCACTGCACATTTGTCATTTGCGGTTTATTATAATAAACCCTGGGTCAAAGAATAGTGCCCAAACGAAGTAAACACGCGAACTTTCCGTTTCAGTTTGATGTGAAATATCACTGAGGTATTCAAATACTGAGAATCTGGCTGAGAATGGAGCATGCGTTGCGTAATACTCACCTTTCTGAGGAAGCAGTCCAGGTTTCAGTAGTGATAACGCTGCTGCACGCTGCACAATTCAGTGACGGTCACCGCACGCCGCTCGCCCGAGCGTGGAGCCCCTCACGCTCTCATCTCAATATCACTGGAGTGGGAGGAGAGGGGCGTTCCGTAGAGGCACAGACGTTTAATCAAACTGAAGTTTCAGCAAAGGTGCATTTTCAACGCACATTTTAAATAACAATAATAAAAATAACAAAAATACTTTTAAATCATAGGCTACACATTATATTTAGTTAATATATTCCTAGTTTATATTAAATTGCAACAATGAACAATAAGCTAGTTTAACTTAGGTGTTAGACATATTAATTTTTTAGCGTTTTGGGGTAATAAGTTAGACTATTTTAATGTAAGTTATTTAAAATATTTTAAGTCGTCTTACGCCCCCCTTGGAAGTTTGCTGATGCCCTCTAGTGGTCCCAGGGCACTATAGTTTATAGAGGAGGTAAAAATAAATAAATAAATAATAATGAAATTAAATATAGATTTAAAAAAAAAAAATCAATAGAAAATCATTTTAATATAATTAATTATAATGGCACTTGTCAAACACCTCCGCTATACTCAGGCCAGCATTTATAAACAGAGCATAACAGACTTTAAAAGGTTAAAAAAAAAGAAAGAAAAAAGGACAACACAATATGGAAGAAAAGACTACTTCCAGTTAACCACGACTTTAATTAGTTTTGTCTTCATGGACTAACAAACATGAACACACACACGCACACAAACAAATACATACAAAACACACATCTTCCTTCTTCACACTGTGCATTCACACTTTTTATGCTGTTAAATACACTGTTTCTCTTCTTCTCTTTGGGTGATATATTACAGCCAGCAATATTATGTGAATACATCAATAAATATTTTTAAAACGCAGAAAACTATGCAACATTAAATCGCATCATCTCATGACCGATCACAGCCAACACAAACTGTATTTCAAATAGAACAAATGTTCAGATTAAAAACAAATGTAGGCAAATTCTTGAGTTTGCTGTTTGCTACTGAAGGCACTTCGAGAGCACAAACCAAATGGCTACATTGCGAACAAGTGACCATATGAAAAAAACCCTTAAACCTATTGCATAGCTTCAGCTGAAGATTTATAATTTAATAACTATAAACTAAGGTGATTGTTTGCATTGCAAGATGAGTCTAGATTAAAACACTTGAACACTGGATACTGATCCACTGGCTGTGTCTGAAACCACAGGCAGTATATGAAAAATAAGATAGCTTCAAGACTTCTGAATCTGATGTTTGCATAATATACTGTTTTCTACCTAGATGGCAGTTGGTAAAAAGAACATAAATGGCAAACCAGTTACCTGTAGAGTCACCTTCATGCAAAACCTCTGTAAGGTCACTGACTGATAGGGCAGCAAAGGAGCTGTCTTCAGTTTCGGACACAGCCAGTAGTTTCTGTTCCACCTTGAAGAGACTCACAGATCTCACAGGCTCAACAAGAAAAGTGCAGAGTCAAACAGAACGAAAGCCAGCCATGCTGAAGCAGGCCATCACCATGTGCGTCTTGGTATTGGTGGAGGTGGCATGGGCCTTTGCGCAGGCGTCTGATGAACAGGTCGGGATGGAGTCGATACATATCGCTCGTTTAGTATCTCTGTATTCCTAAGAGACAGAGCAGGTTAAATTTAAAATGAGCAATATACAAACTGAGCTCCAGACAAACCAGGGACATAGGTTACAACTATTAAACTTATATACCCTAATAAATAAATATCAATATATGTTGAGGTTTCTTTTTTTCTGGACGACTTTCTGTCTGTGGAGGCAAAGCTGAATTTTCAGCATCCATTACTCCAGTCTTCAGAGACACATCATCCTTCAGAGATTATTTCTTAATATTATAATTTTGAAAACAGATGTACTGCTTAGTATTTTTTTTTTGTGGAAACTGTGATACTGTAAATACTTTTCTTTTATGATTCTTTAATTAATAAAGTTCAAAAGAACACAATTCAATTTTATTATTTTCTTTTATTCTATATAATATTTATTTATTTACTTGCTTTATTTTTTTTTATGAGCTCATCCCAAATCTTTGAATAGTACAGTATGTTAGTTGCATGTTTCTCAAAACATATATTTAGTTTTTTACAAAGAAAGTTAAGTTTGAAAATCTCCCTTCGACTTACACTGATTTGCATACTGAACTGTGATTGGTTTTGTCTTCTTTGCATTATTGTAACCATTTATAGCCTCCTTAAAAGGCACAGTTCTAAACCTGGGTTGGATGTGCACAGATTGCATACCTTTCTAAAACTTCTCTAAATATATCATAGCTCCCATCAGCTAGGCAAGAATTAGCAGAGGATATGTGGCACCCACATCAGAGTGCGGATGTTCTTCACCCCCTCTCTGACACGATACCAATCCTCTGATGTCTGTGTTTGTGTATATTAGCTGCTGAAGATGTAGTGCATTCTGAACCCACTCTCCCACTCTCTCAAGATTTAAAGGTTGATGCTTTTACATATGATTAAGTTACTGATGGAAAGTTAAGCTTTCGCAAACTCTGGCGTTGTGGTTAAAATAGTTTAGCGATTGATGCTGTGGTTTGTCACATGGGGAGGTGTATGAGTTTCACACACGAACCACCTTCGCTTCACCTAAGTTTTATCCAGTCATCTGGTACATTCTTGCAGTGAAACTTTTCGAAAATAAAACTGGTCAAAGCCACAACTCTCTATGTATACATTTATGTATGTGTTCGCTCTGTACAACTTTGAATATAAAGACTCGCTGTATAAAATAACTCCTGAGTAAATGTATTTTTTACTTAGAGTTTGAAATATACTTCAGAATAGAGCTATGACAGAAAATGTGCATGTTTTTTCTGATTCCAACGCAGTTGGTTTTACCGGGTATTGTGTAAGCCATTTTAAACACGTACCTCTCTATTACACGTGGTGGGACCCTGGGTGGAGGGAGTACTGGTGGAGTATCCACTACGGGCCGGAAAGGCCGTGGAGGAAGTGGAATGTCTGGAGGCTCCTTAAACCATTAAGGTAAAGAGGATATGATCATTAAAAAAAAAAAAAAGGTGTAATAAGTTCATGGATGTTTTAATATTTGCTATTAAGGAAAATATTTTACTTTATGCCACTATATTTTAATATTACAATAATGTATAATTTATTATAGTTTTTGCGATCATTAAGATTTTTAAATGTTTTGGAAGAATTCACTAAGGCTATATTTATTTGATCAAAAATACAATAATATTATGAAATATTATTATAAACAAAAAACAGTTTTCAGTTCATTCCTGTGATGGCAAAGCTGCCATGATTCCAGCCTTCAGTGTCACATGATATAGTGACCTTTTTATCAATGTTGAAAACAGTTGTGCCGCTTAATCTTTTTGTAGAAACCATGCTACTTCTTTTCAGGAATCTTTGATGATGATTAAAGGAAAAAACTGACCTCACATTCCCCTTCCATCCCACTGCTGTTGCTAACGGTGCTCTGAATGCTCAATCTGTGACTGCTACTACCTGCACAGGTCAGACCTTCACAATTACATTGTAGAAAAACACCATACTTGTAAACATGGTTTTGTTCACAGTAATATCAGACGTTATTGTGTGAGATTAAAGAAGTTATTTATTACATACTAGAAGTGCTGGAGGTGCTTCCTGTCTGCCAGCTTCCTCTCTGCAGCGGTCTACCAACAGGAGGAGGTTGGGCAACCGAACGAGGTGTGGGTTCGTACACTGAGCAATTCATGTTCATTTGAGAGCTCCACTGACTGTTTGTTTGCATTGGTGCTGTAATCATAAGCTCTAATCGAAAAACAGAAAGACTCTTGAAAATAGACATAAAATATTCTGTTTTGTTTTATTCTAAAAGCTAAATGTCACAAAATGTAACAATCATTTTCTATGGCACCGGCAAAAAAAAAAAAAGCATTTAATTCATGTTTGTTATTTTTATGAGCCAGAAACAAAAATATATTTAAAACAGAATAAAAATTAAAATAAACACAATTAACTTTTTTCTTTGCAAATATAGGTAAAAACTATACAGTTAAGTTACTCCATGACAGCAATAAATACATAATTTTAAATGGACTAGGGGCTAAAATTCTTTTACACTTTTCATGCGGCATTAGTTCATC
This sequence comes from Cyprinus carpio, assembly GCF_018340385.1. NCBI lineage: Eukaryota > Metazoa > Chordata > Actinopteri > Cypriniformes > Cyprinidae > Cyprinus > Cyprinus carpio. The sequence goes on along the minus strand of NC_056584.1, from coordinate 13,618,363 downwards.
CTAAGAGTAATATGTAAACTTTTCTTGTACATTCTAATAGCAAGCCATGTTATATTGTAGAAAGAAAGGTGTCCTGCGTTTCCTTACCATTTGGCCCTTTGCCTTTACTGCGTCGAGTGATGCTGTCTCTTAATCTTTGTATATTTTCTGAAGAAAATAGAGAGACCGTTACAGAAACATCAGAGATGCTTATTTTATTTGTTAAGTCTATGTAGGGTTAACATGGAAATTGATATGCAAGGTCTCTAAATTATCCACATGATCAAAACTGCTGTACACAATCTACTACATGCCCTCAGATTGATAGTTCAAACCTTTTTTAGCAAGTAAAAGGTCTTTAAGTATAATTTTAAAATCGTCCTCCTACAGGTTGTAATACAGTAGTCATTCTGCTGTGAAATCTTTAATTATTTTCATAAATTAAATGTAAGAATAACTTTATTTTGTTAGTAATATTTCAAGATGAACACCTACTGGACTGAAGCAACTCTATCTAATTATCCACACAGCACTTTTTAGAAAAATAATGTTAAAATGGATCAAATTACATTACATTTACATTTAGTCATTTAGCAGGCGCTTTTATCCAAAGCGACTTACAAATGAGGACAATGGAAGCAATCAAAAACAACAAAAGAGCAATGATATATAAGTGCTATAACAAGTCTCAGTTAGCCTAAACACAGTACACGTAGCAAGGGCTTTTAAGTAATATAATAAATAAAAAGAAAACAGATAGAATAGAAAAATAATAGAGCAAGCTAGTGTTAGAGGTCTTTTTTTTATAATTGTATAATAAATGAAAAGAAAATAGAAAGAATACAAAAAGATTAGAAAGGTAGTTAAAATTTTTTTATTTTTTTTTTTCTAAATAGAATTAGAATAGTGAATGAAAAAGTAAGAGGGTCAAATAAAGATGGAAGAGATGTGTTTTAAGCCGATTCTTAAAGATGGCTAAGGACTCAGCTGCTTGGATTGAGTTGGGCATGTCATTCCACCAGGAGGGAACATTTAATTTAAAAGTCCGTAAAAGTGACTTTGTGCTTCTTTGGGATGGCACAATCAAGCGATGTTCACTTGCAGAACGCAAGCTTCTAGAGGGCACATAAGTCTGAAGTAATGAATTTAGGTAAAGGGGTGCAGAGCCAGTGGTGGTTTTGTATGCAAACATCAATGCCTTGAATTTTATGCGAGCAGCTATTGGTAGCCAGTGCAAAGTGATAAATAGAGGTGTGACGTGTATTCTTTTCGGCTCATTAAAAATTAATCTTGCTGCCGCGTTCTGGATTAATTGTAAAGGCTTCATAGAACTGGCTGGAAGACCTGCCAAGAAAGCGTTGCAATAGTCTAGCCTGGACAGAACAAGAGCTTGAACAAGGAGTTGTGCAGCATGTTCGGAAAGAAAGGGCCTGATCTTCTTAATGTTTAATAAAGCAAATCTGCAGGAACGGACAGTTTTAGCAATGTGGTCTAAGAAAGTTAGCTGATCATCAATCATAACTCCAAGGTTTCTGGCTGTTTTTGAAGGAGTTTTGGTTGATGTGCCTAACTTGATGGTGAAATTGTGATGAAACGATGGGTTTGCTGGAACCACAAGCAGTTCTGTCTTGGCAAGGTTGAGTTGAAGGGGATGGGTCCTTCATCCAGCAAGAAATGTCTGTTAGACAAGCTGAGATGCGAGCAGCTACCGATGGATCATCAGGATGGAATGAGAGGTAGATTTGAGTGTCATCAGCATAGCAATGGTATGAAAAGCCATGTTTCTGAATGACAGAACCTAATGATGCCATGTAGACAGAGAAGAGAAGTGGTCCAAGAACCCTGAGTAGTTAGATGTTGCGACTTGCACACCTCACCTCTCCAAGATACTTTGAAGGACCCTATCTGATAGGTAAGACTCAAACCATTGGAGTGCGGTTCCTGAGATGCCCTTTGTCAGTAGGGTTGACAGGAGGATCTGGTGATTAACCGTGTCAAAAGCAGCAGATAGATCAAGCAAGATAAGTATTGAAGATTTGGATTCCGCTCTTGCCAGCCTTAGGGCTTCAACAACTGAGAGCAAGGCAGTCTCAGTTGAAGGTCCACTTCTGAAGCCAGATTGGTTGCTGTCAAGGAGGTTGTTCTGTGTGAGAAAGGTAGAGACTTGGCTGAATACAGCTCGTTCAAGTGTTTTTGCAATGAAAGGAAGAAGGGAAACTGGTCTGTAGTTCTCTAAAAGAGATGGGTTGAGGGTGGGTTTTTTAAGGAGTGGAGTTATACGAGCCTGTCTAAATGATGAGGGGAAAACACCTGTATGAAGGGATGTGTTAATGATGTGAGTGAGTGCAGGTACAACTGCAGGAGAAATGGCTTGAAATATGACACATCAGGTTTTTGAGGAACATTTACTTGTATCTCTCATTCATTATTGTATTGTTGAATATGTTTTGCCCCCACAATAAAAACGACAGAGTTTTTTACATGCAGCACATATGCAAAAATCTGACTTGGAGTTACTTACCTGCTGGAAGCGGAGAGAGCGCCATCTTTTATCTTGATCAAACTGCCAAGCCTTGAACTCCTGCACTGCCTCTTCCACAGTCAGCTCACCCACCTTCACCCTCTCCTGTAGAGAGATGAGCTGCCTCTGTCCCGGGGTCTTCATGCCTGCATAGGGGTCATGGTCACTGCTCATGTTTCTGTCTCTCACCAGCCGTACAGGTGCTGCAAGAATGGATCATTTAAGCATGGAAATTTAGATGTATTTTTTTTAATTTAATGTTCCATAGTCTGCTCATATACACATATGACTCACAATCAGGCTCAAGAAACTTTTATACACTACCTAAAGAGGAATCACTTTCTGGCCGTTGACTGAGTGAGTATACAGGTTCCTTGAGAGAAAATACTGTAAAACAGGTCAAATTTAACCGAAATTACTATAAAGGTACTGTTTTCAGACTTAAGATTTACATTAAAAGAATAGTTCAACCAAAAATGAAAATTATGTCTTAATTTACTCACCCTCATATCGTACCAAAACTGTGCAGTATGACTTTCTTTCTTCGTGAAATACAAAAGAAGATATTTTGAAGAATGTTGATAACCATGTGGACTTTTACTGGGACTGTTTATTTACCAACATTCTTCAAATATCCTCTCTTGCATTCCACAAAAAAAATAAAAAAATAAAAGAAAGTCATACAGGCATAGAATGATATAAGAGGGAGTAAATGATGTTACACTAATATTAGAGCCTCTGTGTCTGCATAATGAACTTTTGGTTTGCACCTTTGGAAATGTAGGTTGTGTTCTCTTCTTGCTCTGGCAGGTTGGCTGGTCGTGGAATTGGTGCAGGTGGACGGTTGATTATTTCAGGGGTGGACTGTGGCTCCACTGTGTCATAAATTTGATCAGGGCAGCATGGGTTATACGGGTCCTCCTCTTCAACTTCCCCATAGATTTCCGCATTAAGGCCCATGTCATGGTATTCTTCATCATCCATTTCAGGTAATCTACCATTGATTGAAGTATGTTCCAAGGACTGCAAACTCTTGTCAGGTTGTGCTAAATGAAAACAATTAATGTTATTTGACAGCTGCAAATTGTACAACATCCAAGAATGTTTTATACCATTCAATAGCGTTTTTTTTGGCACGGGCGAACCGGGCAGGCAAAAAAAAATAATAATCCACTGCGCTGCCGCCATGGAGCGGTTCTATTATCTATCATTTCACTGTGTGGGGAATTGGCAAATTGGTGCCCGGGAAAGTTCCCCTCTGGGTCTCTCCCAAATGGAACGGACTTGCTGAGAAGGTGCGTTCCCCTCTGGGTCTCTCCCAAATGGAACCCCGGGAAAGTTCCCCTCTGGGTCTCTCCCAAATGGAACGGACAAGGGGGGAAATAGTGGGCTAAAGTCAGTCGCACCTCGAATTTCTACCAAATAACGCACATTTCATTCATAATATTATAAATACAAGCCTATAGTTCCTACACATTTTTGTTTTTCTGAATTGTGTGAAATGGCTAATAAAAATAGGTAATACAAAACGATTATGTGTTTTTCAAATGTTCTAATGAAGGATTTGTGCAATTGAGAAATATAATTTTCTCTTTCATTTATGTTGTTATAATAAAATATAACTGTTTGTGCAGAATTATGTTTTGTTTTGTTATGTTTTGTTTTGTTTTGTTTTGTTGGTGGGGGGGGTGGGGTTGGGCGCTCGAAAGCATCACGCCCAGGGTGTAACTCAATGTAGAACCGCCACTGAAACCATCTGTGTACCAGTCTACATCTTTATAAAAACCATATATTAGCAACTACGCACTATGCAAACAAGCTACATCCTGTGGCAGAGCGGTTCAAATACATACTAGCAGAGTAAGCTAAGTTGGCTAAACTAATTGAACTATTTCCAGATGTGTTACATTGCAAACATGAGGATAATATTTTAAGCCTTTACAAAACTGTTGTACAGTTGGTAATAATTCTTAGTAATAGGCTTTTTAATAAGTAAAGAGAGTTTTCACAGAAGTATATATGTTTAAAGGAAGACAAGATGAAAGGTGTCATCACACAGGGGAAAAAAGTGACAGAAGTCACATAGTCACACAAAAAACTGCTGTGTCATGGCCATCGTTTCTCATTGATGTACCTTCAAAAAACTTTCTCAGCATTGTCTCTGAGTTGGAGTCCTCCAGAGCACTTTCTATGTCATCATCCTCTGTAGAAACATTGTAGAAACAATTTTGTATACATAGTTTACAGCACATACCTTAAAAATCTAACAGTAGGCCTATAAAACATGTCTTATAATGCTTACATTATATTATCACATTATATATTCATAGGTTAGCAGTAGAAACAAAATATGCCTCAAAATGCTTTGACTTTATGCGATAATGACTATTGTTACTGTGCAAGGAAATATACACTAGAGTTTCGAAAGTAAATTTCATTCACAAACCCATCTCAGGATTAAGTTTCATCATAGACTCATAAACGTCCTCATTATCGAAATTGGTGATGAAATTTTCAGAAGCCATCAACATATCCTCATAGATATCCTCATTCCCAGAGGTGTTCTGAGATTCCTCCATGTGGGTCTTCACTAAATCTACTGTCTCCTGTTTTGTTTTATGAAAAAAGAAAAGAAAGATTGCATAAATAACTGGTCTTATTTCTGCTATACGAAAATGAAGACACATAGAAATACTGCTGTATAAATGCTGATTATTAACAGACCTATATAACATAATTACATCATTCCATTTCCATTACCAATGTTATGTGCAATGAAATTGCACATATCACTTTTACAGTGCTGTGATATTTAGTTTAACATTCAATAATAAATTTGTGTGTTCCCACAGGATTTTAGGAATTGGTTGACTCTGTTTACTTCAATTTGTTGTCAGTTACAGAAGTCATCAAGAACATTTACGCAATTAACTCACAACATATTTGTCCATAAACTGTCTTAAATCAGAGAAGCCACTCTTCTCAGCCAGTTTGTTAGGGTAATCTCCATCTTTGTTCATCACACTGTAGGCCTGCATGGCTCCGGGACACCGCATTAACAAAGACGTTAACTTTTTTAAGCCATACTTGGCCGAGAAGTGAAGCAGTGTTGGAAGTTCCACATTACTGTGATCTGAAAACAAAGAAATCTCTTTTCATTGTTGTTCAATAGAGTTTCCCGTCTTTAAAATAAAAAAAATTAAAAATTAAAAATTAAAGAGATAGTTCACCATCTCTTTTCATTTATTTTCAATACATTAAAACAAAAAAAAAAAAAAAAAAAAAATAAAAAAAATAAAAAATTAAACACAAAAATCAAAATTTGATGTTATCTGCTTACTTCCAGAGCATCCAAGATGTAGGTGACTTTGTACTGGTTTTGTTTGTCTATGTTTAATGACTCTCAAAGCCGTGATTCTCATCCACTTATATTATAGGAACGACAGACTGCAATGGTTTGAGTTAAAAATCTCTGTTTGTGTTCTATTGAAGAAACAAAGTCACCTACATCTTGGATGCCCTGGAGGTAAGCAGATAAACATCAAATTTTCATTTTTGGGTGAACTATCACTTTAACCATCCACACTAGTTCCTTAACTTGCTGTTATGTTATCTACCTCCATAAAAGACATTCATCATAAGCTAGACTTTTATAAACTATAACATAAGCAAGTTCTTATGAATTATATCACTTACTTGCTGGTGTATTATCTGCAATTTGACTTATTCCAAATACTTGTAATCCATTTAGAGGCATTCGTTCTTCCAGAGATTCTGCAAGCAAATTATCCAATGACTCGGGCACCTTTGATGTGATATCAAATGCCTGAAAATTGAGTATAATAAAATAAAAATAAAAATAAAAATTGGCTCAATATTAGTCTTTAAATGCAATGTCCTTTTCTGTAACTACTTTTAAAAAGGGCAAACATTATGGTCTGAATGCTAACATTTAGTGAATGATAATGAAATGTTAACTTCTGCTCCTGCTGCCTTGCATAAACTCTTTTAAAATGTCTAAAATTGACTTTATGTTTTCTTTTTTTTATTATTGTTACTGACTAAACAACAATTTACATAAAGCATCTTCCATTGCTGAATTCAGGACTGTGTGTTGCTGCTCAGGCATCTGTACGAGATCAGACCACCTGTGGGGCCGATACACTGTCACCGATATTTGACAAAATTACTACATATTATATTATTTAATGTGTTCATTTTATTTATACATTTTATCATAATATTAATTATTAATTAATTATGAGACATTAAATTTTTTCACAACACCATAATAATATGAAGCTATTTGAAACGATAAATATGAAAAGCGCTATGCAAATAAACTCCATTATCGCATTCACTCACAAGTCATTTCAGTTTATGTGATTCAAGTGCTCTGTTTTAATGTTTTAATCGATTGTTTAATCCAATTGTTTCGATTCGGTTTCATCATTACCTGACACATGAACTGCATTGGATCCATTGCTTTCTTTAGATACCTGCAAATTTCTTCCATTTCTGTGTAATATGTCACAGTTGTTGAACAGACCACAGATTCATTTTTATAAAGAGTCAATGAGACTTTTCCAGCTGGCATATCTAAGAAGAAAAAAAAATACTGTTTAGAAAACAACACTGACAAAGCCAAACACAAATTACACAAAGACAAAGCTTCTTTTTTAATAAATGAGCACATTAACAGGAAACAATATGTAAATTCAGTTGAAAGTGAAAAAGCATGGAGGAACTGATATGAAAAGTTCCTCTTTCTGTGTTTTTCTCTTACCAGGTGACTGTACAGAAACAATGTACTCGTTTACAAGAGTCCCAGGGAAACGCTGAGGTGTCGAGTACTGAGAGTGAAACTCCACCTCCAGTCTGCCCTCATCCACAATTTTCTTTACCATGATTATATAAATATTCACACGATTCTTTATGGGAACAAACAAATGGTGAGAAAATCATGAGACAGTGTCAAAGACGGTAACTGACATAGAGTAACATAAGATGATTGATGCTGATTCCGCAAATGCTTTTGAATGAAATGCTGAAACTATTGTTTGATACAGTGTAAACTTCTTTGATTTCACAAAATTCAAAAATAGCAATACTTTTCAAAAAAAGACGATAGAGTCAAAACATAGTTTTTAAAATATGAACAACACTGACATTATTTAAGCCATTATGTACACTAAAATATTGAAATGTCCACACCACAAGACATACTGGATAAAAATGTCTCTTCATCCATTCAGTTAAATTAGGCATAATTTGATTTATTACATTCTCAAATAATCAAATCTATTGATTTAAATACTCTACTTGGTAGAGTATTTAAGTGATTAGTAAAAACACCCTATGGGCAGGAACAAACATAGTCTATGAAGACAACAACTTCAATAGTGATTTACTTAAAAAGTACAGTATAGGCAGCTGTGATATTGTTTTTTTCATTTTATCACCAATCGCTGCTTCATCATCCATCTTTTAACAAGTCACTAAGTTAAGAATGGCTTAAATTATATAAATAAAGCTTCAGAGATGGGCACTGACTTCCTGTCTAATTTGAAAAGCACAAAAAAGTGTGATCTCAAACCATGTTAGCTTCTTGCAGACATATTCTTAGAAAAGTTTTCTATTTAGGTTTTGCATGCACTGTGTCCAAAGCACTTACCCCACAGAGTATTCTGTCTGGTTGGATGGTGAGGCAAGTTTGGTCATCTAGTGGCCCCGTGGCATTTGAAGAAGTTTGCTCAGTACGACAATCATCATCCCTAATCACCTGAATGTGTTCAGTCTCATCAGGTAATGTCTCGGGAATCTCTGATAATGTGAACTCATTCATTTGTTCTTCTAGTTCAATTTCATATGGATTCTGACGATTTTCAATAACAGATCCTACAATGAAAAATTAAATATTAAAATTTACCTCAGGTCGACCTCTTCATTTTTAGTAAGATTAATTCTGATCCACCATGCAAAAAAAATGTATTCTAAATAAAATAATAAAATAAAATAGACTACATAGTTACTTCAGGCCAACTGTTAGATTATGTACTTAGTATTTAGTAAAATTAATTATGATCCACCATGCAGAACTATTTATGGATAAAACTATTTAAAAATATAAATAAATAATAAAAATATAAATAAGAACAACAAAAATAATAAGAATATACAAATCTTACGTTTAAAAAATACAGTTGAATACAACACATATTTCTTAAAATTATATTCATATGCATTCTTTTGCAGTGTGTGTCAGTCTGTAGTGGAGTTATGTTAATGTTTTATATCTTTTAAGGACATCTTTGTATTTGTATTATTGTTGTTATTAAAGGTGAACAATAGTGCAAGTAATGAATATGTTCTTTGCTGAATGTGACATACTATATATAAAGTATAAGGAATACACACCATTATTAATGCACTCAAGGACAGCAGACACATATGCTGATGGTTCGTCTTCTGAATTGAGCTTTCTCCAATGCTCCCAGTGTTCAAAATAGTCCGCTGACACTTGCCTTTCTGATACACCACACAAAAAGGCAACAACTTTGCAAGGAGGCTGAAGAAGATCCCGGAAAGTGTCCTGCACTTCTGGGTTGTGCTGCATTTCTAGGAACGCAGCAGACAGCAAAAGCATGATGCACTTGCTTGAGCCAAACAACTCATGGTTTTTCATCCAAATCTCTTCATTCACATCATACAGAATGAGGGAGCCCTCCAGAAAGTTACATGATGCTAGCAATATTTGTTGTAGATACTCTGCCCATTCCTTGGCCTCACTGGTATGGACAATTAACACCTCACACATTGTGGAGTACCCAGGTTGTTCTGCAAAACAATGGATAATAAATAGAAGAATATGAAGAATATAAAATAATTTCTTGGTTCATCAATTACCACAATTAAAAGTTACACTGTAAAAAAGTTACACTGTCCTTGAAACGATTTTTACTCAGAAATGTCCTCAAAAATTTCGTAAATATTTACAAAGAAAAGGCAAGAAGTAGAAAGACTGAAATTTTCTTAAGAAACATACTCCAATAACCTTTGTTTGAAAAATATTTTTTAGTTTATGTAAACGTGAGGGAAAGTCAAATTCATTGTTTTCTTCTGCAAAACTGCAATTTAAATGAACTATGTTTGCATTCAAATCCAACCAAAGTATACTCCAAAGAGCTTGTTTAATTGCTGATTAGTGAATTAGTAAAGAACTGAATTCTAGCCATGTTGCAGGGGCTACATTATTAAGCTAGATACTTTTTGTCTTAGGATGATAGAGAAATAAGTTAGTAATTAGTCATCTTTTGTCTCCTAAAATCCTCTATTAATGGCACTCTGACATAGTGTCTGTGTACAAATAAAACTGGTTCACATGATATGAATGAAGAATTTACCAATGGAATTTTATGAATCAGGCTTGTTAACCTTGAAATAACATCCACTATATGACCGACATCAACACAACACAAATGATCAAATATGGTTTCAGTGCAAACCATTTAGTATGTCACCCACATTTGTGTGACTGTCCTGTTTGTGATCTAACCTGTCAGAGGAGAATTCACTTTTCCTGAAACTACTTTAGGTTTTCCACAGTACATCAGTAGTAGCCCCCTGAACCCATTCCACTTTGTATTGAGTTCGAGCACACACTTCAAGCAGATATATACAGAAACTCATCCTCTTACAGGAGTTGCAAAATTGTCTTTTGTATAATTTTTATTTCCCACAAAGTTAATGAATGTTAACGCAAATATACAGAAATACTTTTTTTTCAACTTCCTTATTACTTTCACCAAAATTATTGTTTTGCATCACGTAATCTCTATCATTTTCAAATTAAAAAAAAAACTTCTTTCAGTAATTTATTTAAATTCTAAAAAAGAATTGAGAACTACAATTCTTAACCTAAAGACCACACCAAGAAGATTTTGTTTGTTCAGGCGTAACATTTTACTGGTAATAAATGCTATCTTTATTTAAAAAATGACTCACCTTGTTCCTTGCTGAAGATAAGACTGTCAGGTTGTATTAAACAGTGGCTTGCTTCAGGTGGTGTATAGTGGCTGCACCTTCCCACAGTGGCTTTCCGTTTACCTCCGTTCTCAGTCAGCTTCTGATTAAATACGTTGCATATATGACTGCGGTGTAAGACCGATTTGCCTTCAGCTCATGACTTACATCTACTAAAAGAAACAGTCCATTTCCTGATGGTGGGTGGTAGCGTCACTTCCTAAAATACACAGCAACTGCTTAAACTCACATAGCCAGAGCTGCTGTAGGCTGCTGTGACTTTGTAAAACAGAAACAAAATTTCCCAGACAAGTTAGAAAACAGAAGTTCAGTAAAACTATAATGTAGCTTATATTTAAAACAGCCAGAACACTATACACAACAGTATACACATCTGTAAACATTTTTAAAGAGTTGCCAATTGAATCAAGAAACAAAAAACAAACAGTCAAGCAACAAACAACATCATGTTTCATAATGTTTCATTTCATTTATGTCTGAAATCTTTCATGGACTCCACACTGTAAATAAATAAATAAAATAATAATTAAAAAAAATAGACTGTAAAATATTGTAAAAATGCTACAGTTAGGGTTGTAGCTGACATTCCCAGAATTCTGTGAGAAACCTCACATTTGATGGGTTTTCATTGAAATGACTAGACTTTTCTTATCAGTTCTGAACATTGGGGTTTTGTATAATATTGTTTAATGAATGTTTATTGCATTATTTTGTGTGTTACAATGATGGTGTCTGGTAACATCTTGCACCTTGTACATATATATTAGTATTTACCTCAACTGTGGTGGACTTTGACTCATCATGTGGCTTTCTCTTTACCACCTTTGTTATTATGGTGTTTATCAGCATATGTTAAAGATACAAAACAGATTTTAGTAATTAGGTATATTAACATTATTTCAGTTAATAAAATACACATTTTTATACCGTAAATGTAAGCACAATCTGTAAAACTTAAAATGGTGCTAAAGTACTGACAACCACAGCTGCCTTTTTTCCTTTTTCTTTTTTTTTTTTTTTTTTTTTTTTACAATGCAGTTTAAACCCCCTGTTTTAGATTATTATTTGACTAGATGATTTTAGAGCTTTTTTAACTGGCCTTTAATTATTTATTTCGGTATGGGCAAATACAGAAACAATGTTAAAAAAACACTATAAAGTTCCTATTTAAAACCTTGCTATTCATGACATTACTCAACCCACTATTAACTAAAAGGAGGAACTAAAACACTGCAGCGCTTCAGGTACATTTGAGTCAGGTTAAAGCAAAATGTTGAAGTGAAACATACATTAATTGTGAGAATAAGGTGGAGATAAATTAGGACACACATGGTATTTACACTTTAAATATGAAAGACAATATAGGCAACATTTCTATAACGATTTCTGTGACTACAGTCAACATTTCTATGATTTTTGATACATGACCAGAAACCCTTGCAAATGTCATTCATCCCATGAGAGGTTTTATTCTCTGCTCAGTTGCACGCTCAAGAGAACAATCATGAACTTCTTCTTTAGTTAGCGATGTAAAACAAGAATCATACTGTGGGTGTTTTTCTTAAATGGACAGGGGACATTTAAATGAAAGGATCAGTTCACTTCCAGAATACAAAATTTCTTGATAATTTACTCACCCCCTCGTCATCCAAGATATTCATGTCTTTCTGTCTTTTTATTCTAGAAGTGAACTAATCTTTTAACATATCAAAACATCAGCAACTGACTAATATAAGAGGGCTGTAAACATTATAAAGAATATCTATATCTATATAATGTATGAAACATGTTAATAGCATAACAAGCACAAAAGCCACCTATTTACATAAAAAGTGTTCAGCCCATCTTGTTCAAATTTTAATAAAATTAGCTGTTAGATTTATAATGTTGGGGAATCTATAAGTCTATAAGTGTCATTTTCACTTTAACCCAGTAAACACTACCAAGGTAAAAACACAAACCCAACAGCTGCTGCAATCTGGTGTTTGTTGGCTAACAAGCAAAATGTTTAAATAGTGTCAACCGGATAGACAGAAGACAGAATTGCTGACATTTTATTACTTTGTCATTCATTTTTGTTAGCGTTACTTAGCACCAAGATACAAGATACTACATTATGTAGACTAATCTTTATCAACTTGTAATCTAACTTTGTGGTTACGCATCATTTGAAAACACTGTACCACCCATCTATCGTTTTGACAGTTTGTGGAGGTTCATCCGCACTTCAGTAGCATTTACACACATACACCAAACTTTGCAGTTTCTAAAAGGAAGGAAAGTAAAGGATGTGTGGCCAAGTATGGTGACCCATGCTTGGAAATTTTGCTCTGCATTGCACCCATCCAAGTGCACACACACAGCAGTGAGTGGACACACACACACACACACACACACAGCCTGTGAACACACACCCATTTTTGCTGGGCTCCCGGGGAGCAGTTGGGGGTTTGGTGCAATGCTCAAGGATCTCACCTGTCATGATATTGAGGGTGGAAGGGAGCACTGTACATTCCCTCCCCCCACCTACAATCCCTGCCAGTACCGTGACTCAAACCCGCAACCTTTGGGTCACAAGTCTGACTCTCTAACCAATATGCCACAACTGTCCCAGTTGGTTCCTGTCTATGTTCTGAAGGTTTTCACAGTGGTGTTTATTTCATATGTTATTCACCTGGCCTATATGACATTTTAACTCTAATATATCAACAACAAAAAATTATACAATAATTTTTAACCTGGCTTTGTCCACTGTTCAGATTTCTGTTCTGGAAATATATGCAAATTAGAGCATATTTAATTAGATAATGCCTCATTTACTGCTTTAAACATAATATTTCAGAAAACATGTAATATAAAACAACTGAAGTCTTAATGTACTGTGATTTATCAATGAGAAAGGGTGGTAAAAAAAATAATAATAATAAAATAAAATAAAAAAGTGCAATGTGCAAATGAGCAATCTTTATGTGCAGTTGAAGATATGGGCCAAATACTGGAAATATATCATGTAAGTAGACAAGTGGTCAAGAAGCCTGATTATGTCTGTGAAACACACTCACTGCTTGACCTGTAGATGGCGCCAGAATATCTGGAAGGTAGAAAGGGACAGTGACTGAACCAACAAAGGCAATGCCATATAAGCAGCCATATCAGAAGCTAGTAAATAAAATAAGATAGCTAGCAACATAATTGCGATTACAGCATAATTATGATATTAAATAAATATTTATTTTTAATAAAATATGTATTATAAATATTTGCATTAGTTCGTTTATTAAAGGTACACGAATACTAGAAGCTGTGCGTTGTTGACTGACCTCTGCTGGTGAACACTTGTCATCCCTCACCTCATAGAAATCATGGCTGCCCACCAGAGCACAGAGTGGAGGACCGTGTGCGAGAAATTCCGCCTGGCCCAGGAACTCTCCGAAATAGAGTCGAGAAAAGATCCTGAGAACAACCCTTTCCGATCGAAATACAAAGCTAGAGACCTGCTGAAGGAAATCCATTGTTCACTGGTAAAAATTCATATCGAGGAGGAGGAGGAGGGCGAGGATGACAATGAAGCAGATGGTGGGTCCATGCAGATAGCGGAGGGAGAACCGGGGAATGAATGCGGGAAAACGTGTACCGGAGACTCTCCCGCCGGTCTGCGAGCGGCCAGGCTCGCGGTGCTTCAGTACTATCTCGGCGTGAACCACATAGAGACCGAGGAGCTGTCCGCTGGAGAGCAGCATCTGATGAACTGCATGAAACTCATCGACAAGTGCACAACAACACGGGAGAACGTCTCGTTATTTATACAGGCCCGGGTAAATACACACTGCATAAATGAGCCCCTTCTCCTAAAAGCTTCATAGATAAATAAATGTGCGCTTTGGTGTGTGATGGTAACTTTGTTTTTTTGACAGAATCAGCTCGGCATTTTGTGGGCGGGAAGAGATGAAATCGAAAAAGCTCAAGGATTTCTGGAAATCGCCGAATCTATGTATTTGCTGTACATGAAAGAGGTGTGGGTGGCACGTTTTGTCCCAAAACCAAGTACCTACCAAAACATGCAGTGGCATTGTGTGACGAGTTCCGCATGACGTCACGTCTCCTCAATATTTGAGCATAACCTGATAACCCTAACCCCAAATGACGCACTTGAACGACGTATTCTACTGTCTAGTTCATGAATTGTATAAGATTATATTTGTGCATGAAGTGTGCAACATTTCACCTTTTGTTTTTATAAAAACAGCTTTTATTAACGTAACTTTTTTTAACGTTGACATTAATTTCTAAATCATTCTGATGGTATGCTGACTTCTAATAAGGTGAATGGGACAGGTTTCATAAACTCTTTCTTACTGGGAGAGGTGACAGGCCTAGACACCCCAATTAGGACAGAGATATATTTACTACAATGAATTTCACACTTAACTGTAGGGGCTCCAAAAAGTTTCAAAAATACATAAAACTACATACACTTACACATACAAGATGATAATGAAGTTTTGTGCTGACATTTGTTCCCTTTGTGTGCGTATCAGGATGGTCAACCACCACTGGATCTTCAAGACTATTTTGTGTCGGAGGGAGAAGAATTGTCCCAACAAGAGAAAATAAGAAGGTGATATATAATCTCCCTCCCCATGATCCCCTCTTTATTATTGTGCTTCCACGAATGTTTTAACCCCACTTTTTCCCTGTATGTGTCAGCAGGTTTGAAATGGCATATACACACACACTGTATTATCTGGCTCAAGTGTACAAGAATCTGGAGCAGTATGAGAGATCTGGACAGTACTGTCACAGTACACTACAGAGACAGCTGGAGTACAAGCAGTTCGTGCCGCTTGAGTGGGCCATTAATGCAGCCACACTGTCACAGTACTACATCACCAAGGTATGATGTATGTAGTGTGTGCTCCGTTTAGTTTAGTTGCCTTTTTCCATTGTGTTTAAAGTTATTTCTCAAGGTTTTTTTGTGTATCATGACTGGAGATGTCCTGATCATGTTTTTGGGCCTCTGATTTGATATATATGTGTGTATGTATATGTATATATATTTAAGAAATATATACATAAATATATACATGTATGTGTGTGCATTTATACATACATATTAGGGATTTGAGATCCGATGTGTCTCACGAGAATTTGACGATATCTTCACAAAACTATTTGCAGTGTTTACATTAGAGCTGCACGATTAATCGTTTAAAGATCATGATGTCGATTCAAACACCCACACAATCTTATTCCTGAATGACAACAATTCAGCTATGTCTATTGGGACTGTTTCACATCGCAAGTGTCGGTGGAGCGTGAGAAGCACGTTTTGTCGCTGCCCATGTTAATGAATCATTCAGACTGCTGCTGATCCAGAAAGAGCAACACAACCACACATCATTATTTCTGTGTTACAGACATTTAAATAACAGAAGTACTGGGGTAAAAGTTTCTCTAGAGTAGTGATCAAAATAAAAGCATCTTAACACTTGTATGTATTGTAATGCTTATACTCTTCCTCCAGGAGGAGGCGACAACTGCCCGTTTAAAAAAAGTATTTGTCATTCTTTCAGGAGATTCCAACTGTGAAACAAGTCTTTATGAATTGAGTCACCGACTCCTTCCTTGATTTTTTTTTTTTTTTTTTTTGTTCAAATGAATATATATATATATATATATTTTTTTTTTTTTCTTCTTCTTCTTCTTTTTTTTTTCTTTTCAAGACTTAAGCATTGAACATTTTATCAGAACCACTAGTAAATACATTTTTTTTTTGTTTAGTTTTCTAATCTTTTTTTCTTCAGAATCGTGAGAGAATCGTGATCTCCAATTTATAGAAATAAAAACATGATTCTCAATTTATCTAGAATCGTGCAGCTCTAGTTTACAAGTTGTTAATTATTGCATATAATTCATTAAAATAGAAGTTTAATTTTTATACAAGTTGATTTCAAAATGCACCTACATTTTTTTGTTTGTTTTTCATTTGAATAAAAGACTATTTTCCATATATATTTCATCATTGAGAATTTCTTTTAAAAAGTCAAATAATCTTGTCTCGTCTCATCTCGTGAGATAAGTGTCTTGCCCCCCAGCCCCCTCCACCCCCTTAATACATATAAATATACACAGTATGTAAACACAAACTTTTATTTTGGATGCAATTAATCGTGATTAATCGATTTGACAGCACAAATATAGATAAGGTTAGAAAGCATGAAGCTCACGGATGCCAGAATGTTAGTCAAGTCTGAAGCAAGATGTAACCCATAGTCAGAAGGCAGATAAAAAATAACCGATAAATAATTTAATTTCGAGTGAAGTGGAAGTTCGAATGTGTGTGTGAGGCACTTAAACAGACCTCATTGTTCCTTGCGCATCACACACACACACACACATTTGAGCATCATTTTCTTTTTTGTTAATGGTGATTGGCAAACCTACTGGAAGGTGCATAGTTAAAAAAAAAAAGCTTTAAAAATGCTTAATCAGCCCTGATCCCAAGTCTTGAGATTGGCTTGGGACATCCCTAATAATGACCTCCATGACTCTGTAGTCAAGGTCATGGTTATTAACTTTGTCTCTGTTGTCGTTGTATCACAGACACGGTACATGGAGGCTCGTCACTGTTTGGCTGCGGCTAGTGTCATTGCTACTCTTGCAGGAGAAATTCCCTCAGAAGCAGCTGCCAAAGAAAGTGGGTTCCTGTGTGGTGTTCATTCTTGTTTATTGTTGGATGTTGTGTATTTCCCTACATTTCCATTGCTTTACTGAATGCCATGTGATGGTTGCTAAATGAAAACCAAACTCCCTAATTTTAGGCCGTTCACATGTGGCCTTAGTTTCACTCATAACAAAACTTTTACTGTAATAATACTGTATTTTATTATAATAGTACTGAAACAATGGCATTTAACAAAACTCTGTCTGTTATTGTAACACTCATGCTTGTCAGTTGTTTCATATTTCATCAGATCCTGAGGTTGTACAAACCAACAAATTGTGGTTTGTACAACTTTGGCCAACAATACAGAACCTCTAACGTACAGAGATAAGATGTAAGTTAGTTTTGTACAGAGACTTCATGAAGTACAAAAAGGTTAAACCTACTAAACATCTTTAAAAGATCGAGAAAAGTGTTACAATGCTGCATTTGAAGCATGGGTCTAATGATGTTTACAAATGCAGAATCAATATAGTGTATAAAAACTACCATTCAAAAGTCTGGGGTCAGTATGATTTTTATGATATATATATATATTTTTTATTAGAAATTAATACTTTTATTGAGCAAAGATGCATTAAACTGATTAACAATGACAGTAAAGACATTTATAATGTTACAAAATATTTCTATTTTAAATAAATGCTGTTCTTTTGAGAAATTTCAAAAGAATTATCCCGAAAAAAAATATTAAGCAGCACAACTGTACTAATATTTCAGCATTGATGAAACAACAAATCATTATATTAGAATGATTTCTAAAGGATCATGTGACTGAAAACTAGAGTAATGCCTGCTGAAAATTCAGCTTTGACATCACAGAAATAAATTACATTTTAAAATATATTAAAATAGAAATCATCAAAGCTTTCCTTTTGTCTTTATAGCACGTTCTTTAAAATAAATACACGTAGGTTTGAAATTATATAAATTACAATGAATTATTATGAATGTTCCCAAAGGTGATGCTGAATGTGAAAAACGTGAAGAGCTCCTGCAGAAGCGAGCTGAAATTGCCAGATGCTGGATTAAATATTGCCTTAATCTGATGCAAGATGCTAAAAAACTTCTTGAGGTAGCCATGCATTTTTTTTTTCTTTTACATTTCGAGAGCTTTGACTTATTACTTTGACCTATCTAAGCATTTTCCATTGCTTCATAGGATAATATCGGAGAACTAGACTTAGATCGGCAGGAAGAATTGAAGAGGGCACGTCAGAATGAAGAGGAAGAAAAAGAGAAGGGAAGAAAAAGCGCCATCCTTTTTGGTTCGAGCGATACCTTTGACTCCATTTGCAGCCTGGAAGAGAAAATAAGCAGCATGCTTCCACTAGACTTTGAAGAAGCCCGTAGCATCTTTCTGGTGGGTCAAAGCTACGTGGCCCAGGCCAAAGAGTATTTTGCAATGGATGGTCACGTGACAGATCACATTGAGATCTTGCAGGACCATAGCGCTCTCTTCAAGGTCCTGGCCTTCTTTGAACAGGATCTAGAACGCCGCTGTAAAATGCACAAACGTCGCGTCGACCTGCTGGAGCCAATCTGCAAGGATTTGAATGCTCAGTACTATTTGTTAATCTGCCGACAGCTGCAGTTTGAACTTGCAGAATCCTATTATGAGATGATGGACCTGAAGTTGGCTGTAGCTGACAAACAGGATCAGCCAGATGTGCACACCATAAAGAAGTTTAACAACCTGTGTTCCTCCTCTATGAAGTATTATCAGATGTTCCTCGACTCCATCCGCTCACCAGAGGGCAAGTTTCCTGAAAAGCTCGAGGATGAGGTGTTAAGACCTGCACTGGTGGCCAAATTCCGTGTCGCCAGATTACAGTCCAAGCTTATTTCCAATAACCTGGCCACCCAACTGGAGAATCTCAACCACTCCCTGGAGTCATACAGTTTCATAGTGCAATACTGTGAGGAGAACCCAGAAGCCAAGAAGGCTGTTGAAACCGAGCTAGAGTTGAGTAATGAGATGGTCTCCCTGCTTCCTCTTAAGATCAACAGAATTAGATCCAATATGGCCTCCTGCAACTAACAGGCTGTTGAAAACAGTTCATTGTTGCCCCTCATATAAATACGAACACCTGACAAATATACACTACCACTTGTTCATTGCCAGATCTAATGAGCCTTCGTAGGACCACCTTGTAAGAAACTCCTTCAACTGGAGAACCATTTATCACAATCTCTTGTGGACTGATGTAACTGCATGATTTACAGTCACTAATTTATTTTCATTGTGCAATGTACAATTGTATTTAATGCTGTAAAATGTTTATTTCAAATATTATGATTGATATGTTTAGCTGGTCCAAGATTTAAGATATAACTGTACTAATATTCAAGCATTTTATGCCAATAAACATGGAATAATAATAATAAAAAAACTTTTGTCTTATTCAGTCAAGACAAAATTCAGCTTATTCAGAGTACATTAAAGGAATGGCTTACCCAAAAATCAAAATTTGCTGAAAATGTACTCACCCTCAGGCCATCCAAGATGTGGATGAGTTTGTTTCTTTGTCATAACAGATTTGAAGAAATGTAGCATCACATCAATTCATCTGCAGTAAATAGGTGCCATCAGAACGATTGTCCAAACAGCTGATAAAAACATCACAAGAATCCATAAGTATCTTACTCCAGGTCATAAATTAAACTTTTGTGCTGTAAAAAGCTGCATGTTAGTACGAAACAAATTCATCATTAAGGCATTTTAACTATTTAAGTCATTCATAATCTAATGCTTGCTTCAGTGAAAAGGTCCATCTGCTTTCCTCCTGCATCAAAATCCACCAACACATTTTACCAGTAAACGGTGTTTGATCTGTGCATATTTCTCTCCTGATTCAGACGAGACTACATTTCACTGGATAGAGCAATATTATGGATAGAGAACTCAAGTTAAAAACATTTAAATGTTTGTGTAAACTATTCCTTTAATTGTACATTTCCATTTACACACACACACACACACACACGCGGCTTAGTTTAGCAGCCAACATTGTGCAGCCACAGCCATTGTAGCTGGCAGATTATGCGGCTGAATGCAAAGAGGAAAGTACCAGAGACCACATTGCCTGTGCCATTTCAATGAGTTCATGTAGCAAAAATACTAAGAAATCTTTAAAAAAAAAAAAAACTAGAAATTCTAGTGGTTTATAGTGTACAAGATAAGAAAAGCATTCATAAAATGAGCTGATTTCACAGAGAGAACTGTGCAACTAACGGCTGTTTTCAAAAGACGGTTGGCCCGCAAAGTATAACCTAAACTTACTGCATTTCCTTCTCTAAATATTTCAGTAATTCTGGTGCTTCTCTTTATTGTTATGCTATATCTGTTGTATATTCATGTAATAAACAAATAATATCAAATAATTACCAGGAGGGATGCGGTTGTATGCCATGTTTTCACAAAAAAAAAATCTGCAATAAGAGACTTGCTGCAGTTTCAAATTGTTTATTAAATTATAATCCAATAAAACCCAGTGGTTTTGTGTCTATAATAATCCTTCCAGTTTGTGTGATCAGTTTTAGGTTAGGTTAAACCAAAGAAACCTTTTGCGTGGTTGTTATAGTCACAAAGAAAGAAATACACTGAATGTTGTCATAGCTTTATCTGAGTAACCGTAAAGAAGAGATGCAGAGAGTGCATTATGTGTTTTAGTCAAGTCTCTGCAAGGAACAATAGGCCTATGTCTTGCTCAGAGGAAGCTCTACCAAACCGAAATGACATGCTCTGTTCTTGAGATACATGTATCTGATCATTATACTTGAAATATGAGTAAATGTCCTGTGTGTGTTTGGGACTCTGTCTCTCAGTCATCTTCAGTCTGAGAAATAAACAAACTTCATATGCCGAACTTAGCCAAGAGTTAAGTATATGGTTTGACAGACACCAAACTCGATGTACATTCCATCTCAGTGCCATTTAAAACATGAAGATTGTTTTGAAACATTATGAAACACCTTCTTCATGTACAACTAAGTTTTAGGTCTCCTTTATTATCTAAATCAGTTGCCAGGTCATTTCCATAGGCCTACGTTATATTTAATACTGTACATTAAGTCCAATATTAATTTGTGTTCTCAAAGTAATCATACTTAAAAACTGATCAAAAAAGTGATTAGTCTGGATTAGTCTGCTAGTCAGCAGACATCACTTGCAATACTTAATAATCTACTGGACAGAATTTCCCACACATTCCTTTTGCTTATTCATGTAATGAAGAACTCCTATCTGTCTTACCATGCTGTGTTAATAAAAGGAGAAACCCTTGTCATTTCCTGAGTGTGCAAAACCCACTTCCTGCAAGCTATGACAGCTTTGTAACAACTGTGTTGACACTGTTATATACTGTGCACAACACTGCTCCACTATATTTTACTGTTTCACATATATTTTAAAAAATTATTCAGATGCTCATATTTATAGCAACATATTGCATATCCATCTCACTTCAAAAGACAAAAATATTTTTTATGTATATAGTAGTTCTAGTCAGTGGTTCATTTATCAACACATGGACAGTAATACACATTACAGGTAATAAACATTACAGATCTTCTTTTGGTTTGTTAAAAATGCTGTCATTGTGTGTTATTAATCCTGTAAAATTTCACATTGGTGTTATTCCAAGTAATCTAGCGGGAGTGACACCAACTGGAAATAACCTAATACTGTAAATGTATGGGTGATTCTGCAGAATTTAACCTCAGGCTGTTGGTTAATATTGCTCAACATCTCAAGTTACAGCAAAAAAATAAAAAATAAAAAAAAAATGTAAAGACTGGTGGCATGAAAAGATTTTTATAGAAACTGATGGGGTCCATGATGTGGGGCAATGGCTTTCAGGATGTTACAGCATTTGCTGCATTTGTTGCTCAAGTCTGTGCCTGACACGCTAGTGTCACAATAGTGATTTATAATAGAGTACAGATTAAAAACTAAAATCACTGAATTTCACTTTTTAAAGATAAGAGCAAATCCATAAACATGGAGCATATAAATGATGTACTGACGTCACTTCCATTATAAAACATACAAATTTATTTTAGTAGAATACTAGCCATTTGTCACTCACTTTAGTTGTAGCTTTCAGTTTTCCAACGCCTTTTTATTAGGTCATGGACTGATAACACATAAGTTGTAAAAACATTTTTATTGTGAATCAAGTTATGGTTCTCTCATTGGACCTTTTTTTTTTAATCTGACATGTTTTGCGCATTCCTGTTGTGTATTTTTAAAACGACGGTTGGATTCGTGTGTGTATTAGTAGGCTAATACTCCGTGTTTTTTAGGATTGAGCTTGCCAAACCGAGCTGCTGTAGGCTGCTTTCAGGAAACAATGACGCACACAGGGGCAGGGTCTTTGGCTACTTCTGAACTGGGAAAAGTTCTCGTCTGACGTTCATTTGAAGACATTTTCTTTCGCATCTTCTGCTTTACAGGGACAATAGAATGACATTTTACCACAGAATAACTTTGGCACTGGCAATAATATGCGTTTTTGGGGACAGTGGACTGGGTAAGTTTTTAACGCATTTTTAAGATCAGATGTTAAAATAGATGATAAAGTCTAAGGTTAAAGGACTGTTACGGAAAGTCTTTCTAGGTTTTAGAAACTGCGAGTCTTAATGCAAAGGGAACTTTATTTTAATGAAATCAAATCTAATAAAATGAAGTAGCTTTCAACACCAGTAGGCTAGTTAACTGTCAAATCATCCATTTTTCAATTATATTGAAAAAATATCAATAGTAACGTTACATTCAACTTTGTTACGATTAAGCATGACATGACGTTTTTAATTTGTCAATTAAAAATAAATAGCCTAAATAAAAATAATTTACTTAAATTCTCTATACCGAGCGTTTCCCATACTATTCCCATACTGGCATTAATTGGTAGCTTAATAATGTTTTTATTTTATTTTTTTATTATTATTATTTTAATAAGTGTGAAATTCATAATTAATTCGCTTGTTCTTCGATTCCGATATACGTTAACGATTCAGATTCAATAACGGGTCTATCAGCTAATCTTTTAATACTTTTGAGGAGGAAATATTTAGATTACTGTATCTTATTGCACATACTGTGCTCGGCAGGCTGCTGCCGATTAAATCATTTTATTTCAACAGAAGAGATGGGCCTTGGCTATTGGTCAAGATGTGTGGTTTTGAATCACTTAAATGAATCTGCTCATTAGAATCATTCGTTCGGATTTCGGACTACACAGCAACGCGAAGCATGGTTTTGATTCACTAAAAAGAACCGACTCTTTAGAGTTGTTAGTTTGGGAATCGGACTACACTAATCACTTCGCGCTGTAGATTCAGTAGAGGAAATTGTTTCATAAAGAGAAAAAAATGTCATATAGCACGATATTCTTCGGCGGAATTCATATAATACATAATAAAAATACAAAAACAAACAGATAATGTATATATAATGCATAAGGTAATACATTTTAAATACAAACTTAATCGCATTGAATCTATTTCTAAATACAATTTGCTTGCAAATGACAACATAGGCTACATAATAAAAACACATTAGATATATAAATAATCTGACATGTTCATTATTAAAAAATCATTTGAGGACGGTGTTAATGTCTGACGAGCCCCTCATCTATCATTCCTTATTATCCCTGAACACAGGAGTCCCAGCCAAAGGCAGGTACATGTGGGTGAAATGCAACCCGGATCAAAAGAATGCAAACTGTGTCACACAGATGGGCCCCTTGGTGCCCCTATCAGGGCAAAGCTCTCGACTTCCGCCTTCTGCTGCAAAACACATGTAAGTTGCCTGTTTATTCATATATAAATATTCATATTTATGTATATATATATGTATATATGTCTAAGATTAGGAAGTATGCATGCCACTACTACAAATGTACTTTCATTTGATTAGATTTTGTTTTAATAACACAACAAAAAAAAATCATACCGCCACTGTCCCTGCTGTCATATCTTGTGTTACAGCTTAATCATCCTGCGATAGTCTTAATAATTTCAAAATCTGCCAGAGGAAGCTGGAGTTTTTACATACCCGTATAGGGCTTTTAAAGAAATCCTTCAGGGATGCAATCAGGGTGTTAAAAGAACAACCAGGAAAGTAAACAAAGGTGTCTGTAAAATAGGAAGAGATGTAAGAGATTTTCTTTCTAACTACAGGAAGTACTGACTGCTTCCTCATTAAGTATCATATAGAAAATGGAGGTTAGATAAGAAGTTTAAGAAATTAAACTTTTTAACAAAATATGCTGAAGTTGTTGAAGGTCAGGGGCATTTCCCGAATCACTCACATGTTGTGACATATTGATTGTGACTCTTCACCACATGATTCAAATCTCTTTTATTGTTTTCTTGGCAGTGCAGATTATTTCTGCTGAAAGTAGTTTAGACTATGTCGTTTCTTGGAAATATAAATATCCATAAGGCTTTACAGATATTTTCTGCAAGGTTTTATAATGTCAAATATAATTTTTTTGTTCTCATTCCTACATCTACAAATGTTGTGTATTAGATAAGGCACTAGAAAAAGCACTCAAATGTTTTATAATCAAACGATGTGATTATGGTTTTACTGATATCAATGTAACACCTTTGTTTTCTACTTAGTTCTTCAGATTGTGCCTTTTTCTATTCAGCATTTCTCACGCTGAATCACTTCCTTCCACACATCCATCACATTGACATCACAGCAGCTGTATTTCCTCAAAATGTTCATGATCTTCATAGCCGGGAAACATATTTCACAGATCAACAAGATTACTAGCATATTTCTCAGTAAATTAAAGGGGATAGTTCTCCCACAAATGAAGATTTTGTCATCATTATTGATTGATTGATGTTATTTTATTATTTATTTATTTATTTTTAACACAAAAGAAGATATTTTGAAGAATCCTGGCAGCCAGATTCTGGTTGGTAAACTGTTGGCAACAACAATGATGGTTAACAGTTTCTGGTCTCCATTGACTTCCATAGTAATTTTTTTCCATACTATGGGTGTCAATGGCTGTAGCAACTATTTGGTTTCTTCAAAATATCTTCTATCGTTCAACAGATGAAAAAACTCATACAGGTTGGGATCAACTTAAGTGTGAATAAATGACAGAAATTTCTTCTTTGGGTGAACTGTCCCAATGTCCCTGTTATTCACTCACTGTTTTTGTTAACTGTTAAATTTCCCATTATCTTCCCTATACTAAAGTAGGTACTCTAAAACAATGTACAGTACTTGTCACAGGGAATATGCTATTTTTATATAGACATTCCATTTTGTTTTTTAGGTCTATAGTGGGGAAGTCAGTGAGATGGTTAAGAAATGGGCTCCTTGTGTTCTCCACAAAATTACAGGAAGGGCTGAGAGGATGTTGGAGCGCTCTAGAATGACTTTGTGCTTTTGTTTCCAACAGATTTCCAGTTAGCACAGAGGAAGCCACTCCTGAGACAGAGGAGCAGTCAGGAGAGGGCTCAGGTAACTCAGACACCTTCGCTCCTTATATCATCATGGATCAGCAGTTGATGAGAGACGGTCCAGAGCAAGTAGTCAACAAGAATGAAGAAGAGGGATCGACTGTCGAGTCCAGTGGAGACATTGATTACTCTGAATATGTTTCAACTGAGAAAAAATATAGGCTTTCTGAACAGGATTTGAAAGAGGAAAACATTATTGCATAAAAGGCTACATTACATCTCATGTGCTTTTTCGTTTGATTTCCTTTACACTATGAGCCATAAAAGATGGTGTTTTTTTGGTCACAGATATAATTAATATATATTCTTAAAATGTGGCATGCTCTGCAAAAGTTTATTATATTCCAGTTTGCATTGTAAGGATCTATTTTTATTTGTTCTTCAACTTTGAAACTTTTATATTATTATTATTATTTTATTTACTCTTAATGTCCACAGTGTGACCCATGATCTGTATTAAAACAATAATTTTAATTTTTGGATGGAAATATTATGAAATTCAAAAGAGGCAATTTAAATAAAATGTTTGGATAGCAAAAAGGTAATTTTTTTTTTTTTTTTTTTTTTTTTTTTGCCATTTTGTATTTGTAATATATTTTGAACTTTCCATAAAAAAACAAAAAAAAAACTTTTCATACTATAAAGCATTTGTCTATTATTTTATGCACTTTACACCATAAAAAGGAGGAATGAGCTGTATTGAACAAATGCTTTAAATATGAGATGAGATCAGCCGTTCAGGCTTCCTGTTTTACCAGAAGTGTCATCACGTTTTATCACACTATGGCTATATCTTGTGCATTTCTGGATTCACATCTCATGACCTGTTTCTCAGCATCTAGAGTGCAGACATACAGTTTAGAATCATTCTGTATTTAGAGCAACATTATACAATTATTTTCAATTGGTGCAAATGTGTGGATTCAAAAGTATGGCATGAGGTTAAGATGATACACTGCCTTCAGAAAACATTTACAGCCACATTTCTTTTACACCTTCAAACTTACTCCAACACAGTAAAATATTTGTCTTGCTTTAGATTCAACACTTGTAACTTTTCAAGAGATTTTCGTCTGGTTTCAAAGCTGGACTTTCATGGGGCCATTTCTGAAAACTATTCTTCACATTGATAGCAAACCCCAGATGTGGCTTTATCAGAAGTGGCAGCCACTCTTTCAAGAGCCGAAGAGATCAGTATCTCTGGTTTCTTCTATTTCAGCCAAAGAGATCTGCAGCTCCATTAGTGCTGTGCTAGCCTTCTGTTCACCTCTGACCATCGCTTCATTTGAATAGCTGGCCTGATATCAGAAGAAGTTTGTGTTGGGCAGTGTTTCATCTGTTGTGCAACAAATTTCACAGCTTCGAGGCAAGTTCAAGGAAAGTTAATTAAATTTAATTAAATAACATATAGAAATATATGCTTTTAAAAATTACTTTGCAACATAGTCTGAAAACATATAGTTTTTTTTTTTTAGAGCAGGTTTAAATTTATGTATTATTATTATTATTATTTACCAATAGTAAGGCATGTTGTCACAATGTATGGGGTATATTTACCACAATGCAATATGCCATTCAGCTGTCTAAAGACTTTTCAGTAAAATGGAAACAGTATAACTTTATAAAGAACATAAAACATTTAATGAAATGGCACAAATGCAAAAAGTGGCATACAAAATTGTCATAAAGTTGTTCTTACCACCAGAATTTGTACTTAATACATTTTATAATTCAGTTATTGAAATAATCACAACAGACACAAAGAGTATAAAAAATAAAAAGTTCTTTTCGTTGTTTGTTTGTTACTAACCTGTTACCAGCATTAGGTGCATGGAAAAAAGACAAATTCTAAACTAAATGTATGTGAAGGAGTGTGTGGAATTTAATACTAATACTAATACTAATATAATACTAATTATGGGATAAAAATAAAACGAATAACTGAGAAAGTATAAACAAAAACCTTACATATTACATATAACCTTACATATAACCTTATATATTTATATTTATTTATTTTATTTTTTATTTTTTTAAGACTTTTATTTTGAAGGTCAGTAGCATGGTTAATGTTTCAGCGCTCACTCGCTGTGTTCCTGTCGGTCCCAGTCCGTTCAGGAACAGGGATCCAGCAGAAGCTGTACAGAGGAGGACTGCGTTCAAGCTAAAGCCACGGAGCTGAAATGGTGAGCGTTAATTCAGACTGCACTTAATAGTTAAATGTTCTGCACTTACTACACCACTTGCCTCAGTCTCCCTCTGAAATAAAAGCTCACGATCCTGGCGAACAGGTTTGCAGTGTGTCCTGTCTAAAGTAGGCCATGGAAGTCGTGAAGGATTGGGTGGGGAGGCTGCTTATTATCAGTCAGCGATAAAACACTGAGAAACCACAGTAAACAGACATTAGTGACGGTAAAAATGGGTTTTAATGGAGCATATGTACATTTTGAGCTTGTTTAAAAAAACTTACATCCACGCAAATCCTCCAGGACCTTTAAAAACAGCTGTAAAGCTGAAGGTTGAATCCAAACAAGATACCAAGTTCATGTTGTTTTTTACTAAAATGAAGCTGTTTGTAAGTTTACCATTTTGCACACACTGTTTAATGTTTCTTCAGCGCTTCCTCTCTTCGTTTGGATATTGAGCAATGCATGCATGATAGTTAGACGTTTTCGCACTGCGTCAGTGTTTCCTGCAGCTATTCCATAGAAGTGATTATATTTGTATTGAGACACATTCAACAGTTAAGCTAATACATATGTTACATTACTGTGTAAAACAGATTGACTGGGAATGTCGCTTTAGTTGTGATGCTGATATCGTCACCCAGTTGTGAATCAGGAACACCAATTAGTCACCCCTAATTAGGGCTGGACGATATGGCCAAAATGTATATCACGATATATTTCTTAATTTCGGTCGATACGATATAAGTCCGATATCGATATGAACACAATTAAAAAAGCCTCGTAATAACTACCAAAAACGCCCACAACAGATCTCTGTGCATACAAACTTATGAAAAATGAATTTGCCAAGTCTATGACACCTAATTTAAAACCATATAATATTTTAGGAAAAAAAAAGAAAACAGCACAAATAAGTTGATGTTCAACTTTGTTTTGTTGTTGTTGTTGTATTTAGCCTTCATTTAAACAATAAATGTGAAATCACTGTCAAATAATCATCTCAGACTCACCTTATTAATATTAATATCTTTAATTTAAACTATAGGATAATATACACTACCAGTCAAAAGTTTTTGAACAGTAAGATTTTTAATGTTTTTTAAAAATGGTCTGATGCTCACCAAGCCTACATTTATTTGAACTAAAATACAGCAAGAACAGTAACATTTTGAAATATTTTTACTTTTTAAAATAACTGTTTTATATTTGGAAATATTTTAGAATGTAATTTATTCCTGTGATTTCAAAGCTATATTTTTAGCATCATTACTCCAGACACATGATCCTTCAGAAATCAATCTTATATTCTGATTTGCTGCTCTAAAATAATTTATTATGATGTTGAAAACAGCTCAGTAGAATTTTTCAGGTTTATTTGATGAATAGAAAGTTCAGAAGAACAGCATTTATCTGATAAAGAAATTGTAACATTATAAATATCTTTATCATCACTTTTGATCAATTTAAAGCATCCTTGCTAAATAAAAATGTCTATCATTTCTTTCCAAAAAAAGGAAAGAATGAATGAAATCATACTGACTTTTGAATGGAATAGTGTATAATGTTACATAAGCTTTTAATTTCAGATAAATGCTGATCTTTGGATCTTTCTATTCATCAAAGAATCCTAAAAAAAAAAAAATTACTCATCTGTTTTAAATATTGATAATCAGCAATCTGCATATTATAATGATTTCTGGGTCATATGACACTGAAGACTGGAGTAATGATGCTGAAAATTCAGTTTTGATCTCAGGAATAAACTACATTTTAAAATAAAGCAGTTATTTTAAATAGTAAAAATATTTCAAATGTAACTGTTTTTGCTGTACTTTGGATCAAATAAAAGCAGGCTTGGTGAGCAGAAGAATTATTTAAAAGAAAAACATTATACAAAAAAAACATTAAAAATATTACTGTTCAAAAACTTTTGACTGGTATTGAAATCTGATTATTCTTATATATTGAAACAAATGTGCTTTAGCAGTATAAAGAGTATGAAAAGTGCTCCGAGTTGCTGCAGAGAAAAAAAAGCATGTGGCTGGAGACGGACCTCAATGTAAACAGTTTGTCTGCCAGCAGGAGGCGCTGTGATGCGGTAGAACCACTGATCTATAATATATATATCTATAATATAGATCAGTGGGTAGAACCATAGACTGTGTAGAACCAACGGGTTCTCCAGTAACGCTGTAATCAAAGCAGCTTCTTTATCAGATAAAATTAAAATGCCATCGAAACTTTTCTGAAGACAGTCGGTTCCCCTAGGATATACATTCATATAAAACGCGATGTGTTTTGATTTAGAAATGTGCAGTGCTCATGTTTATTCAACGAAGTCAAACACCACAAATAAATCAATGTAAGGGAAATACTGCTAATGTA
Source organism: Cyprinus carpio (assembly GCF_018340385.1). Taxonomy (NCBI): domain Eukaryota; kingdom Metazoa; phylum Chordata; class Actinopteri; order Cypriniformes; family Cyprinidae; genus Cyprinus; species Cyprinus carpio. Next base: position 13,588,026 of record NC_056584.1, on the reverse strand, counting down.
TATCGAAATATCGGAAATGGGTTTAAAAATCATATCACCGTTATTGGAAAAAATATATATATCGCGATACATATTGATATTTAATTATTGTCCAGCCCTACCCCTAATAGTTATGTCACAATGTTCGCAATTTTTCTAGATTTTTATAGTACTGCTGCACTTCACAAAAATAATGTACAAATGCCTGGAACTTATACAAAATTTTGCAACCTGTTACCGAAAATTGGCATATGCCAAAAGACAGTTTAAAACAGATTTGGGACTGTAAAAATACTAATCTAGCATTTTAATATTCTCACATTGATTCTAAACTAGGTATGTGAAATGGTTCAAAGACAAAAAGGGGTTTTCAAGCATCAAAGCAAAAAAGCTCAATACAGATTACATTTTCCCCTGCTTTTTAGCTTTATTTTTATTTTTTTATTTATTTAATTATTACCATGATTTACAGAAGACACCAACTTCAATGCCATTCAGTGTAACAATAGTGCATATACCAAAAAGTTTTGTCAGGTCTCTTTAGAACAAGAAACATAAGATGACATTAAAAGAAATGACATCATTTAAGGTTTGCAGTGCATCCCCCAAAAACTCCTTCAAACCAAATTTTGAATCATTTAAAATATAGTAAAATTTAGTATGCTCACCTTTTCTTTTCACATATTTTCAGAATTCATATGTTGCTTCATTTTTACATCTGAGTAACAGTCTGTTACAGACATTAAAGTACACACTCTAATTGCATTTAATATGCTTTATAGATATGTAAAATCACGTTTGTAAATTTAATTTGATGCAGACACCAAAATGGGACGCCTTATCTTTGATTCAAACACAAAGTATGTGAAATGAAACGTGTTAGTTGACATGAGATAAAAATTCACCATATCTGTTTTCTAAATGCATTAGAGATTTTTTTGTAAATTATTCATACATGCATATACTTTTTTATTTTTTATTTATGTATTTATTTTGATCATCTATTTAACTTAATTATACGCCACTATATGGAGGAAAAGATTGGTAGCTACTTCCGTTTTCATCACGACTTTAATAATATAAAAGAAATACACAGAATAGAATGTAAATGTAGCCTAAATTAAGTCGCCACTCAGCAGGGACTAAAGATGAATTTAATCCTTAACTTGATTAACAAGTGAATTGAAAAAATAAAAAAGATATTATGTAATTCTTTCAGAGTTTCCTTGGAGGTCTGTTTGGTCCTGTGTGTGAAATCGATGTCATTCTGAACGATGCTGAAAGCAGAAAAACAGCCGAGCTGAAGACTGAGGATGGGAAATTGGAGAAGCATTATCTGTTTTATGATGGAGAATCAGTTTCAGGAAAGGTGAGTGAGCAGACATCTCCTGTGTGAGCCATTTCCTACAGTCTCTTAATTTCAAAGGCAATTGACAAGCATTGTGTTATGTCATCCCAAGTAAATATCAATGTGAAGCAAACAGGCAAAAGACTTGAACATCAGGGAATTCGCATTGAGTTTGTAGGACAAATCGGTGAGTTAACTCAACACATTCAGTTATTCTCTTTCTCAAGGCATTCATGCAGCAAACCAGCTTCAGTTCTACTGTGCCGAGAGCTTAGGAGAGCATGTGGTTGTCACATGGAAAGGGAGCTAGATTGCTCTAAAAAATGTTTGTTATGGTGCCCTAGTTGAACCCATTATTAAGGTCAAAAAGATTTTTATTTCCTACACTGTCATTTTTTTAAAAGATGTAAATAAAACACAGATTATTGGACATTTTTAATTTCACATTTAATTCAATTACTTGCAATTCTTTTGTAATAGTTTGTGGAATTTTTAGGAATCATTAGTGATTCTGATTGTCTCAGCAATCTCAAAATTGCTGTTTACAATGTCTTTTTTTATGTCCAGACTGCATAAGAACGTGTGTGTGTGTGTGTGTTTTCCCGTCATGCAGAGCTCTTCAGTGATAAAAGCAATACTCATGAGTTTGTAAACCTTGTGAAGGAGCTCGCTCTGCCCGGAGAACTGGCACAGAACCGCAGCTATGACTTTGAGTTCATGCAGGTGGAAAAGCCATATGAGTCTTATGTTGGAGCGAATGTGCGATTGAGGTTAGTTAAGACTTTGCAGATGTTTTATTTATTTTTTTCATCGTGGCTAAGTTTGGCCAAACACTAATGAGAAAGATCACATTATTTGTCTTTTGACTGCTGCTTTAGGACACAGTTAATCTTTAAAATTGGTCCTGGCTTTAATTTAAATGTTTTATCTTTTTCGAAAAAGTCAGACAAGGCCATGTGCTTTTCATATCTCTGCAGGTATTTCCTTAAAGTTACAATTGTGAGGAGGCTGTCTGATTTGGTGAAGGAGTATGACCTCATTGTGCATCAGCTGGCCTCCTACCCAGACGTCAACAACTCTATCAAAATGGAAGTGGGCATTGAAGACTGCCTACATATAGAGTTTGAATATAATAAGTCCAAGTAAGTGCAATTAAAACTTTACTGTTGATTTAATCCTAGTCACATAAAGTGAGTTGCTGAGTAATTCTAAGTATGTATGGAATCATTGGCTTAAACTTATTAGTCTAAATGATTTTGAGCTAACAAAAGTCTTTTTGCCTATCAGGTATCACCTCAAAGATGTAATTGTGGGTAAAATCTACTTCTTACTTGTACGGATTAAAATCCAACACATGGAGCTTCAGTTGATTAAGAAAGAAATGACGGGAATTGGTATGATCTTGTTTTGTGCATATGTTTTGAAAAAATCTAATTTTTGATGTTTTTTAAAAACCAAAGTTATTATTAAAGAACATTTATAGTAGTCCAGTTTCTTTTGCATGCTATTTATTTTAAACAAGAACATTTCTTTATAAACAGGGGTTGGTAAGATTTTTAAAATGTTTTTGAAACATTTTAAGCTTTTTTGCTCACCAAGGCTGCATTATATACAGTAAAACAATACTATTAAAAACAGCAATATTGTGAAGTATTATTACATTTTACAAAAATAACATTTTCTATTTTAATATATTTTAAAGCGTAATTTATTCCTGTGAATTTGAATTTACTGCAGCCAGTGTCACATGATCCTTCAGAAATTATTCTAATATTCTGATTCAGTGCTTAATAAACATTTATTAATTTATCAATGTTGAAAACAGTTGTTGCTTAATATTTTTGTGGAAACCATTACATATTTTTTCAGGATCCTTTGATGAAAAAACAAGAGTTCAAAAGAACAACATTTATTTGAAATATAAATCATTAATAGCATAATAAAATATCTAATATTAAAATTTAATAAAAATATATATATATATAAATTGCCTCCAAACTTTTGAAAAATATTATATTTGTAATTTATTTTTATAAACTTTTTTTAAATAACTTTTTTAAAATAATTTTTTCATAAAAACTTAATCACTTAAAATTCATTAGTTTCTGATTTGGTGCTGAATAATGTAAGATTGATGAAGTGCATCATGTGACATGCTTCTCTAGGGCCGAGCACAACTACTGAGACAGAGACTGTGGCCAAATATGAGATTATGGATGGAGCACCAGTGAAAGGTGAGCAGTTGCTTCACACCATTTTCTGTATCATTTTGTAATGATATGAGTGTAGATGGGTCTTTAAAAAGTTTAATAGCTACTACAGAAGACACAGAGTACTAATGCCAGGTAGAACATAAATAATGGTAAATAGTATTTCAAAGGTACTAACACTGGTTCAGTGCTTCATATAACATTCATATATAGACAGTTTTATTATTCCTAAACTTACTTTTTTCCCTCCTACTGTGCTAAAAATCTATCTATTTCTAGGTGAATCCATTCCTATTCGCCTTTTCCTGGCTGGTTATGACCTTACAGCCACAATGAGAGATGTGAACAAGAAGTTCTCTGTGAGGTACTTTTTGAACTTGGTGCTTGTGGATGAAGAAGATAGGAGATACTTCAAACAGCAGGTACAGTTGTAATCAAATTTACAGTATAAAAAATCATTTTGATCTATAAGAATTATATAGAGATGGTACTTTCAGTGTCTCTTTGTCCAGCAAGTTGATTTGTATTTTTTGTAGGAAATAGTTTTGTGGAGGAAGGCACCAGAGAAGCTGCGGAAACGGAACTTCCATCAGCGCTACGAGTCACCTGAGCCTCGGCCGAGTCTCTCTGCTGAGCAGCCGGAAATGTGAGCGGGGTTTGGAAAGCAACCAGCCAGGGACACACGTACCTCTCAGTGACCAGTCGCAGGAGAGGAGAACATCTTCCACCGAACATACATGCAGATCGCTGTTCACATGGTCACCCCTCACAGCTTATGGTGATGAACTGTGCCTGATTTGGCTCTGTCCTCCCTGCCGTCTACAGCAAGCAATCTGTTAGTACAACAAGGACACTTTTTAGAAAGCACTGGAAACAATGTAAGTAATATAGCACATCTTGAAGGTTGCACGCCTCCCTAGATGAAGAATTTTTTTTAAAAGTGCACTCACTGGTATCCTCTATGCTCCACATCATAGAGCAGAAACACATAGAACTAAACACATTTTAACAAGCCTCCTCATGCATGCTAGCTCTTGAATCTGAGTGCATAGTAACAGTTAATAAAGGCAATGGGGTCAGTTTAAAAAGGTCAAGAAATGTAATGGCACCCAGGCTACACTGTATTTGCAATCCACTTAATGTTGTAAAACATTTCTATTTAACGTATTTAACCATCTTCTCTGTTGTTTGTTTGTTTCTTAAATTCTGAATTCTTTGAATTCTGTCCTTGAAATACAAAGTATATGTCTATATATATAAAATATTTAAAGAGGTTTGGGCTAGAAGCTTCATAAAACTAGGGCAGTTTGTGTAATTATATTGGGCACATGTATGTAACTTGTCTGCCCAGGTTTGAATAACATACTGGCTTAGTAGAAAAAGTGAATTTCTGAAATAATTCATTGCTATTAATTGCCAAATATCATCTCCGCTGCAATTACATTTCATACTGTCTAATTTGTTAGATGGCCCAGAGAAATGATGGAATTTTGTTGTATCCTTTGCATGTCATCCTGCTATAATGTTTCTTAACAAAGGGGGATGTTAACAATTTTTCATTGTTGCAAATGTGCTCTTACATGGTTTGTGGTTTGTGGATTAAATGTTTATTTGGACCTTTTCATTTTGAAACCGTTTTTGATTTCACTCTAAAACATGTATTCTCTTTTTTCCGTTCTTCTATTGCTTTGATTTTAAAACTCACACTACTACATTACTAATGGAAATGTCTGTGTACAAAGCCATTGAGTGCCCAAATGGAAAAGACATAACGAGTGTTTGGAAAACTGATTGAATAGTTGTGTTACGGCAACGGAGTCATTTGTACATCTTGAAAAATTGTACATATCCAGCCATAGTTTGTTTATCTGCCAATGTCAAATAAAAATGCAAGTTTATACTTAACAGCTACACTGTGTATTTTTCAAAATATCAATGTTATTATTGAGAGGTGCTAAAAAGCCATCTTTCAAACCATGTTTAACCTAGAAAAACTTGATAAATCTACCATAGTGATTTGGAGACGTCAGGACCGATTTCGCGGGAAATCCCATACGTCATTCGCATGTGCGTGTCACGTCATATTCAAAACAAAGTGGTGAATTATTTTAGTGAATTTAGTTTACCGGTTACAGTCTGCTGTAAAATATTTCAACTAGATAATGGCATTGGATCATAAATCTTTGAGGCCAACTGATATTTGGGAGTGGATTATTCTTTGGATTATTCCTAATTCAACGTTAATCCAGCGTCTACAGAACGACCATAATTCACCCATGATGAAGGTAAAACGGTGAATCAACGTCACAATATCAACGTTGATCCAATTTGCAAAATCGAAAGGTAATTCAACGTTGTTTCAACGTTGAATCAACGTTGAAATGCCGGCTGGGCCGCAAGTAGTTTGTGCAACTTTCCAAAAATTATTAACCTTCAAAATTGCAATGTTATAGCGAACGTATTCTGTTGAATTCATAGTCTAATACACTTCACGGACTATGATATATTTTCCCTATTTTTTTTTTTTCCCAATCCTGACTTTATAACACTTGAATCGCTCGTGAAATAAAAAGATTCAGGCATTACTCCGTATACCAACAATTCTTGGGTCCTTCTGCATGTTGTCAGAGGAACTTGACCTCCTTGTCATAATACAGGCTGGTACTGTTGCTGTCGCTAAACAGTTAATTAACATGACGTTTATAATATAAATTGTACGACCGCGACTGTTAACTTTTATTGTTCCGTTCAACCCATTGCACTCGATTAACGGAAGCTGAAAATGTCGGTAAATCGATGTGTTTACTTATTGTCGCGCTCTCACATCCGATACCGGGTCTGTGCTAGCACAGCTGCTGTAGCAAACAACACTACACTGCATCCAACAAGAAGGACATTTGAAAAATTATCAAGCAGACATTCATCTTCAAACAGTTCGTCGAGACCCCTGGACACATCCCTGTTTGTGCCGCTCACCCTCAAAAGTGATGCAGGCGGGGACGGGACAGTCGGCGAGGAGTTGACGCAGCCGCTCGACAAAAGTAAACCCCGTGATTAGTAACTTAGTGTTATGTTATTAGTATATAATCGATTTCTAGATGTCTCACTTGAAGTTCTGGACATTCATATTAGCATCTGAATGAAATACCTCATTCAACATATAAATATGAAACCAAACTATAGATTTGACCATGCAGATGAAAATGATAATACTCGATTAGTTAACTATTATCAAAAAAAGCATACATCCGATCGTTGTGTATTTACTCGTTTTAACAGGTGAACTTCTCAAGGTACTGAATAGATTCTACAAAAGGAAAGAAATGCAAAAACTGGCTGCTGACCAGGGGCTTGATGGTAAGAATCTTACACATTTACCATTGTATTTGTCAACCACACCCATCACATTGTGTTATTATAACAGTACGCCCATCTAAAAACAATGGACGTATAGAAGTATGTCAGGAATACTACCGTATTTTGTTTGTCACAAAGCAATGTTGTGATCGTTGTTTATTTGTTCTTTAACAGCTCGTCTCTTTCATCAAGCATTTGTCAGTTTTAGGAGATATGTGCTGGAAATGAACTCACTCAATGCTGACTTTCACATCATTCTTAGTGACATCTGTTGTGGAGCTGGTGAGTATTTACATCAGATATACTGAACTGTCAATATCCATAAGAAAACCCCAACTCTATCATGTTCCTTTGCTCATTCCAGGTCACATAGATGACATTTTCCCATACTTTATGAGACATGCCAAAGAGATTTTCCCAATGTTGGACTGTATGGATGATTTACGCAAGATCAGTGACTTGCGCGTCCCAGCAAACTGGTACTGAGAGATTCAACCACAGATTTTATCCAACAGTGTATACTTTCTCATCTGCACTTACTGAAGTTTTAATGCACAATACTCTGACTTAGTCATTACAGTTAGTATTTTTTTTTACCAGTACAATCTTTTGAACCTGATAAATGTGTGTTACAGGTATCCAGAGGCCAGGGCTATTCAAAGAAAGATTGTTTTTCACGCAGGACCAACCAACAGTGGAAAGACCTATCATGCCATCCAGAGATTCCTAGCAGCCAAGTCTGGAGTTTACTGTGGACCGCTAAAGCTGCTGGCCCATGAAATCTATGAGAAGAGTAATGACGCAGTGAGTTTCTCTCCTCAGACTAGCTTGTTTTGGTTTTTTATGTAATTACACATTAGTTGTGAATGTTAGAGCCGCTATGTATGGTTTCCTATTAGGGAGTGCCATGTGATCTGGTCACAGGAGAAGAGAGAATATCTGTCGATCCAGAAGGAAGACTGTCTGGCCACATTGCCTCTACCATAGAGATGTGCAATGTCACAACTCCATGTGAGTATAGAGAACATGATCGTTTGACGTTTATGTAGTTTATGTTGAGTGCTGATAGTAATCTTAAGCAATCTAATGAAAATGCACAATTAAAAAGTACAAAGAAATATGAAATAGAAGTAAATATTAAAAATCATTTTTTTTTTTTTTTTTTTACTTGACTGTTCTTTAATCGCTTATTGACTGTAAAGCTACCTTGAGCTTATGGAAAGGTACTGTATACTAAAACATATTATTATTGTTTGAATATTTTGTTTAGATGAAGTGGCTGTCATTGATGAGATTCAAATGATCAAAGATCCTGCCAGAGGATGGGCTTGGACGAGAGCTCTTCTAGGTGGGTTCACTTTTGGAAGTCACCAGAAAGAGTATTTATTTACAGATACAGTAGGGTTCAGATATTTGGGAGCTTTTTATTTATTATTATTATTTTTCTAATGCAAATTAGAAGCATTTTCATTAGTGGTCTGAGATTTTTTGTAAACCCACTTATTGATCACTTTATTTTCTTGTTTGGGCAATTTTGATTTCATATAAATATAAGAAGTTCTGTTAAATATATATGTAGATGCAAATATGAAGTTACTCTTTCTGAATAGGTTTGTGTGCTGAGGAGATTCATGTGTGTGGAGAAGCTGCAGCAGTTGACTTTGTCACTGAACTCATGTACACCACTGGTGAAGAGGTTGAGGTGAGTCTTAGCAGTTCTTATTGATTATTACAAAGTGAATGCACATTAATATTTATTTAGCCTTATTATGTTGATGCTTACTGTTTGTTCATTTGTCTTGAAGATAAAAAAATGTTTCATTGTTTGCCTAATGGTGTGAGATACTGAAGCCATTAGTGTGCTTTTTTTTTTTATCTTTAAGTACATAATTATAAGAGGCTGACCCCTTTTTCAGTCTCAGATCATGCAGTGGAATCATTAGATAACCTGAAGCCTGGCGACTGCATCGTGTGCTTCAGCAAAAATGACATCTACTCGATCAGCCGACAGATAGAAGTCCGTGGCCTGGAGTGTGCTGTCATTTATGGCAGCCTGCCCCCTGGTAAGAGTCCTTGAGTCAGTTTGTTCAAATGTGTCATGAGAGAAATCGTGTGAGGAAAATGTATGATATTTTTATATTTATTGGTATATTTATGATCTGGTTCTAGTTTTTTGAACTTGCTGTATTAATATCACATTGCCTTCCTGTCATTACATCAAAATAATTTGGTTTTAAATTTTATCTGGAAACTAAACTAACATTTTCATTGGTCAACAGGCACCAAGTTGGCTCAAGCAAAAAAGTTTAATGATCCAGACGACCCTTGCAAAATCCTTGTTGCCACAGATGCAATTGGAATGGGCTTGAACCTGTGGGTAACGTCTTAAAATTACAAAACCAGTAACCTTGTTTTACATTTTGACACTTAAAAACCTTTACAAAAATGAAGTTATCCCCCTATTTTTAATGACAGTTTCCCACTTTGTTTTTGATCCTGAGAATTAAATTAATGGTTCTTTTTGAGTCAAAAGCCCTCCATATAGTCAGATATATAGTATTTTATCCTGTTAATATTGCAAAGTTTAATAAACATTTCTTAAAAAAAGGAAACAAGTATTAATATATTAAATTAACCACAATTCATTTTGTGATTCCAGAAGTTTCAATGTTTTCAATAAAAATACTGAGAGAAAATTTAATTTAGATTAGGATATTTTAATGTATTAATAATAATTTATTAATTTAAATAGTTGCCCCCTTGGATATTTGCTGAGGTCCCCTTGTGGGCCCAATGCCCCCTGTTTGAGAAGCAATGAACCAAATTTATACTTTTGACTGCTTTGCCTATAATAAAATATTTTCTATTTCTTTTGCATTATGTTTAGCCTTTTGTGTCACTGCATTAATCACAGCATATTTTGCACAACAGAGTTTGATTTCTTCAGCATCTTAATGAAAACACTGGTTCTTTGTTTCCTTTAGGAGTATTAGGAGAATCATCTTTAATTCTCTGGTTAAACCTAATGTGAATGAGAAGGGGGAGAAGGAGCTGGACACTATTTCCACCTCACAGGCGCTGCAGATCTCTGGCCGAGCAGGACGCTTCAGCTCTGTGTTTAAAGAGGGCGAGGTCACTACTATGCAAAGGGACGACTTGCCTGTTTTAAAGGAGATCTTGGGGAAGCCTGTTGATCCTATTGAGGTAAGAATAATTTGATCTATTATAAAAGTAAATATGTTTTTTGGAAAAAGGTCTTATTATTTGCTAATTTCTCATGCATTCCTGATCTCAGACAGCAGGATTACACCCCACAGCAGAGCAGATAGAGATGTTTGCCTACCATCTTCCCCAAGCAACTCTCTCAAACCTCGTTGTAGGTCTAAAGATTATCACACAGTTATTTTACTGATTAATAATCGTATACTTTTAAAACACACCCTTTATTTTCTATTCCTTTATACAGGATATATTTGTCAGTCTTGCACAAGTGGATGGAGTTTACTTTGTCTGCAACATTGATGACTTCAAATTCTTAGCAGATATGATTCAGCATATTCCTCTGAATCTGCGGACCCGCTATGTGTTCTGCACGGCCCCAATTAACAAGAAACAGGCCTTCGTTTGCACATCCTTTCTCAAAATCAGAACAAAAAACCTAAAGAAAAAAACCTGAAAAAAAAACCTGAATATTTCACAGCAAAAAAAAAAAAGGAATTACAAAGAACTAATAGAAAATGTTGAACATTTAGTCATTCGATTTGGTTAAGTTAAGAAATTATTTATAAGCCAGTGGAAATAGTATGTGAAAATTGTGCATGACATGGGGAAGTCATGGCCTAATGGTTAGAGGGTTTGACTCCTAACCCTAAGGTTGCGGGTTCGAGTCTCGGGCCGGCAATACCATGACTGAGGTGCCCTTGAGC